>NC_061122.1:152133104-152505237 GCF_002878395.1 Capsicum annuum | reverse complement strand
ATGAGTTGTACACATCGTTGAACTGCATAGCACAAGGAAATCTAGAATGGAATTTAGATTCTAGAAGTACCATGAAAAGAATTGTGGGTGTATTAAAGGTAGACTAGTTTACGGCCTTATCAGCTCAGGTTGAACATTGCAAAATATTATAAACACTCAGTTTAGCAGCCTGGAGTCGGGAGCTCAGCTACCTATAGTCACATTTAATTCCATCCAACAAGTTGTAGGTTGGTGTGAAGTGTGCAGTAATAGTGGTCACTTAGCGGCTATATGTGCTTCAAATCTAGAATCAGTGATGTATGGTAATTCTCAAAGACCAAATTATGGTAATGCCATAACATGAAGTGGCAAACTCAGCCTTAGAATGCACAACAATAGCAAATTTCATAGCCACAAGCCAAAATAAATCAGTCGACTAGAAACATGGAAGAGATGTAGAAGCAGCTTCTACCTAGTCAGACACAATTGGTTGTAGATATAAAAATATTGCAAGTATCTCATAGAAGCTTGGAGCTTTAAGTAGGGCAGATATAGCAAGCACTAAATACTGGGCCACAAGGGGGTTTGCCAGCAGATACACAAAATCCAAAGCAGGTTATGGTAACCACCTTAAGAAGTAGTAAATAGCTTTAAGTAGAACCTCTAAAGGCAACTAAGGAGGTAGATGCTGATGTGGTGACTGAATGGGTTTCTAAAAAAGCTACTGATAAGTCAAGAAAGTCTGAGTACTTGAAAGAAAAAGATATTAAGAAAGAAAAAAAGAAGATACCGCCACTACTCTTTCCTTAAAAGCGCATGAAAGCGAAGGAGGATGCAATGTTTAAGAAGTTATTTAACATGTTCAGAGGGTTTCACATTAACTTACCTTTATTAGATATTTTGCAGGGTATGCCAAATTATGCAAAGTACTTGAGGGATACGGTTGCTAATAAGGTGAAATTTCAGGACATAGAGGTGATAACACTCGCTGAAGAGTATAGCATTGTAATGACATAGAAAATCCCTAAGAAATTAATAGATCTAGGGAATTTTACTCTCCCTATCCAAATTAGAAGTAAAGTGGTCCATTCATTGAGTGATTTATTAGCTAGCATAAATCTGATGCCCCTATCTTTGTTTGAGACATTGGGCATTGGAAAAGCCTAAATCGACCAAGGTGGTTTTGCATCTACTAGATAAATCCATGACATATCCAAAAGGAATCATTGAGGATATCCTCATAAAGGTTGGTAAATTTTCTATTCCTACTAACTTTATTTTTCTTGATTTTAGGAAGATTAACAAGTACCAATTATCTTGGGGCATCCATTCTTAGCAACTAGAGGTGCGTTAATTAATGTTAGAGAGGACATGCTCAAAATGAGGGTAGAGGATGAAGAGGTGGTATTTGATGTAAATTAAAGAACCCATACTAATGTCCCACTATAAAGATTTATGTATGATCAATATAATTGAACGGGATGAGTGTGGGATAGTTAGTCCACCAAATACCTCTTGGAACTACCTGATTGAAAGGCCTAAGTTTCTACCGCCTAAGCTTGATTTGATGCTAATTGATGATCCTGAAAAGGCTAAATTTTAGAAATCTACTGCATATGAGAATTCACACCCAAGGGGGTGAAGAGAATAAGAACATAGATACCAAGCATAAGGAAGAGAAGAAAAAATAATGACTAAATTGTTAGTTGGGTCATACCACGACACAAAATTAGGCGCTGCTTAAGAGGCAACCAAAGTTAATTAGGTATATTTTATTTTTAGTTTTTAGTTTTTATTTCACGTTGTTTTTGTATTTTTATTGAGTCGCAGGTTAATGGGAAGTCTGAGTACCATAAACTTGAGCCTTGAGCATGGTAAAAATAGAGTGTGGGGTCCCACGGATCTTATTTACATGCAAAAAGATGCTACTAGCTAGGCCTGGAGACCTCAGGGAGTATTTTTGTCACTTATTTTTAAGTTCACTTTGGGTACAAAGTAGATTTTTAAGTGTGGGGTAGGAAGTTCCTAAATTTTGGCTCAATTTTTGGCTTAATTTAAAAAAATTGGTGTAAGATATTCTTGTTGGTGCTATTTTTTATTACATGATGCAAGCAGATTTGTTTCATAAAAGCATGTGGAATAATTGAATTTCTACTTTTGAGACTCCTAGGCTCAAATTTTGTGACTCTAGTACTTGTTGGCTTAAATTTCAATTTGTGTAATTGTTCTGTTAGGAGTCCATGATGATCCTATTAAGTTGAGCATGTGCCATATGTGTGTGAGATTTTTGTATATTCTTTGTTGCACATGTTTAGAACTTCCCCTATGTGTGTGTAAAGCAAAATAAAGTGTTGATTTAGGAGATGATTTAGGCATTTCTTTGATAGCCTTGTTTTATACCTTCTATTTGTCCTACCCTTTGTGCATTATCCTAGTTAACTCCCATTGAGTCTTTAGCCATTTCTTTGGTATCCATATATGTAGCCTAATCCCTTAATTTGATAGACCATAATTTTGATCCAAAAAGCTCCTAAGTGCTTTAATAAAAAAATTAATTTAGTAAGGAGTTTGAGAAAGTGAGGAAAAAAAGTTGAAATTGATGCCCTAAGGTAATAGTTATACGTGTTTATAATTGATGTGTGGTGGTTGGGAATGATATAAATGGTGTTAGAAATATTCCCATAATTGTAAAAAATGAGAAAAATTGAATCTTGAAGGAATAAATAATACGCCCACCATATGTTTGTGAAAATGCTTAAAAGAAATGGGGCAAAATAAAAGAATGGGTAGACAAAATGGTACAAATTGGTTGTTGGAGATTGGTTTTAAATGTATAATGTAGTGTACTAAAGTACTTAGAGAGGTTAGTCACTATTCCCAAATAGGTTCTACCCATCCCTAACCTAAAAAAGACCTATTTGATCCTATACATGACATTCTAATATTAGTGGAGCACCACACTAAGGGAAAGCCTATGGTTCATTGTGAGTAACTTGTGAATCCCTTGTGAGAGTGAGTGTAATTTGATTCTTATACCCATCACGTTCTAAATTCCTTATTTGTGAGTGATTATGGGTAACTCTCTTGTTGTGAGGGCCACAGGTTTGATGAATGTGGGTGATTTGTATGATGTCCTTGATTGATTGATAAGAATGAGTTTTCCAACTAGATGAGTCAATTCTTGAGGCTAGGATGTTTTGGAGTAGTGTTTATAAGCTTTCAATTGTGCAAATAACGTGCTTTGTGTAGAAACTTGCATTATGTGTAATCATTGTAGTACTAGCTTGAGTGTCTTGCATGTTGTAGAAGTGTAGAGTCTCCATAGTTGATGATTTTATAGTTAATATTTGTTCGAGGACGAACAAGGCTTTAAGTGTAGGGTGGTGATGTTGGGTGTATTTATGCATTCTAGTGTCACCATTCTAGACTTTTTAGCCTTGTTTTGAGGATGATTCGTACGCTATATTGGTTGATAATGAGATGAATGTGTATAAAAGTGATAAATCATATGGTTATAATGTTCAAAGTGAATTCCAAATAGGGTTGTACTTCAAAGTTTCGTTTAGAGTTCAACCCGAAAAACTAGTGTTACTAGCTTGAGCTAGGTGCTTGTCTAGGTGATTCCAGTGGACTCTATTATGTTTAATGTGTTCCCAATGGTTTTAATTTGTGATTATGAGTGGAATAACTTGTTTTTTCTAAGAAAAGTTCAATTTGAGTGAGTGTATATCTGAAGCAATAAGTGAAAGATCAATGCGAACTAGCCTAGTTTATCTCTTGTTTTAATTCGTCTGGTTTGAGTCTGTTGGATGCTTTGGGAGATGAATATTATGATATTTTGATGTTAATAAGGCTTGAAATCCATGGGAAATACACCATAAGACAATGGACTAAGAGGGGAGACTCAACACTTAACCAAAATTTGGAGAACAACTTCTAGAGGCTTGAGGCGATGTTGAGGCGGCTCCCTACCTACAGAGGGGATATAAGTAGCGCTCAGCCTTTCCTAGAGTAGTGCTCTATCCTGGGTGGCGCCCCACTTGGAGTCAGGCTCAACCTAAGGCATCGCCCCATCCATTCCCAGGCTCACAAAAGTGTTGAATTCGAATCAATCACGAACTGGGACTACTCGTATACTATAAATACATGTTACATCATGTTTTTACATATCTTTGGACATATTTTGGAGATCAAGGGGATTCTATAACTTATTTTTTAGATTTTTATTATTTTGATTTAGTTCATACATATTTTTAGTTGTTAATTACTAATTTGTGATTACGATTATGACTATGCGTGGCTAAACGCCTTTTTCCAGGGTTAAAGCCAAGAACATGAGTATTATTGTTTTCAATTAAGTTCATTTGATTTTATTATCATTATTGGTTTTGTGTTCATATTTGATTTAACTATTTTAAGGATTCGCGACCCTTAGAATATATTAATTGCCTATGTTTTGATCTCGGGAGAGGGATTGGGAGATAGAATAAGGAGATAAACGGAGTTTGGGTTTTTATTCTTTTATGAAAAAAAGAATTGAACTTAGCACCTAGGACAGGGATTTACTTAGGAGCCGAACTTGATTCAAAAGTAGAATGATAGCTTAAAGAACTTAAGTGGACTATTACATCACCGTTCAATGATGTAGTTGTAAGGTTCAACTTAGGTAAAGGATTAGAGGTTGGGAAATCATAATCACACAACTAACCCTACGAATCAACAATCAAGATAAGAAAGTTAACAAATGAAATTCAAGAACATAGATTGTTCAAAGTTCTTTAACCCTGAGTTTTCTCCTATTGATTGTCTCAAGACCGTTACTTTGTGCATTATTTATTTTATTTGCAATTATAATTTCCAAACTCTCTTTTTGATTACTCTCGCACTAAATTAATATAAACTGTGAACTAAAATTGAATCGTTGTTGAATCAAGTCTTTGTGGGATCGATACTTGGGTTCTTGAAGGCCACTTTGCTACATGATAACACCATGTACACTTGCATGTGCGCTTGGACGCTGTCAGCCTAATATATGACCCTAAAGGTAATGACGCTGACATGGAGGGTGCCTAATTTTAGAACCACTACCTCTAAACTGTGAGCCACTATAACTCACACTGAAACTACACAGATATTGCAGCGTCTTATTTCTTCCCCTTTTGGACTTGTGATACATCTAATCTATAACTGGAGCAAGATCAAAAACATCTGCAAATGATCTACCAGCAGCAACCCAGCTCTATGTAGCCATGTGAAGAGGGACTCTCAATCCCCGAACAAAACACTAAATTAGCGCATACTCAATTGTTAAAATAGATGTAGCATGCTTAGACAACTCATAAAACTGAGATTCATACTCCATAAAGGTCAAGGATCCCTAACCCAACATTAAGAACTGATCCCTCAAATAATCTCAAAGACTACGAGGCTTATACTTTTCCAAAAAGACCTTAAATAAATGTGTCTATGTCAATGGGGGAGATCCAGTTGTCCTGGAATCAAGAGGACCCCACCACCAATGTCGAGCCACTAAATCCAACAAAAAGGTAATGTAATCCATACTAAAAGTCTTAACAATGCCTAAATTATGGATCCTATCCTCGCAAGCAATCACGAACTCATAAGATCCTCGCCCGATGCACCCAAAAAACTAGGCAGAGTCCATCATAAGAATCTACCCAACATTTTATACTCTTCAATAGATATAGTAGGCTAGTTAAACACTAGCTAAGCAAGAATTGGTGCACAAGTAACCTCAACTTTAGGAGCCACAACTACATATTGTGCCCCCGCCTTCGTCCTACTCAGATCTGTCGATTGTGTACCATTAGAAAGTTCGCCACCAACTAATTCCAAGATTGAAATAAATCCATCCTTGATCAATGAAAAAAGCCTGAACCCTGATGGAGCCTAGGCTAGTCCCAAAACCAGTACTAGCTAGGGTGGAAGAATCTCCAGCTCGGCATCATAAATAGGGACTAGTAAAGGCCTATATCCTGGTCTTTGGTTAGGCTTATATCTCTAGGTTATCCTCGACTTCTATGTCATCTATGAGCTATGATAGGGTCTTATTCTCATACTTGGGGTCCTCATCTTATGTAGTGATAACACGTATCCTAGCCATCTATGAAAGAATGAAATCAAAGGAATCTTTAGAAACCAACTCAAATTCTTAGCACAAAAAGAGTGAAAAAAGAAAAGATCTCCTAGGAACATACTATAGCCTCCCTATGATAAGAAATAAATGTTGTTTCCGGTCCATAGTGCTCTACTTGACACTTGCTCTTGTACCAACAATACTCCTGAACTTAGCACTTTGATACCAATTTGTCAAAACTCAATTTATGAGTCATGATGGAACCTACTTTATCCAAATAGTAGGTAAGCCAAACTGTAACTCCGAGCTATAGTCAATGCACTAATTTGGTGGAAAATGTCATAAAAGCCAGGAATTTGAAAGTAAAGCCTTGCAATAATAATTCAAGTCATAATAATAATGTGAAAGATAGATTAGATAGAAATAACATTCCAAGACTTAGAAGTGTCAGTACAAGAGTCACTAAAAAGGAATATAAGTATGGTAATAGTCAACTGTACATAAGCCTCGAATAATAAAAGACTAAGCAAAAGTAAAAGAAGGAGCAAATGTCAACTCCAGCTCCGAGAGCTCACCCTATCCCCAAACTCTAAGAAGCATGATTGTGGTATCATCTAGTACTTAAATGAGCACCAAAAAGGTACAAAAGTATAGAATGAGTACCAAAGCCATGGGTATTCAATAGGCAACATCGGTCAATTGAGATAAACCATAATATAAAAATAATAATACGAGACAAATAAACTAAGTCAAGTAAAAGGTCAAACCTAGAATAATGCTTCGAATACTATAGATAAGTAAATAAATAATATGAAATGATAATAACATCAAGAAAGGAATAATTATCACTAAAAAGTTGGTCCCCATAAGCCATTAAGTGCGGAAAAGTAATAACCCAATGCGGACCCCATATGCCCAGAGGGTACAACTCATAAGAAAAAGTAACCAAAAATATAATAAATAACCACATCTCAAAACCATAATTGTGAATCCCTCCATATCATAAATACCAAAAATAGCCTCTTAATGCAAAACTTAAATCGAAACTCATGTAATCGATTGCCGAACTTGAATTGAAACTCATAGATCATAAATCACTGGATTTAAACTGCAACTAGCATCAACTCACAAGAACCAATCAAGCATAAGTATCATGTATCTAGCCTCTTCAAACTCTAAAATATGCATTTAAATGGTACAACACACCTAATAAGTCTACGGGGAGCTAACGGTACTCTTGGCTTAATGCGGGCTAGAGGAGCCCACTTTTAATCCCCAAAATCCATTCTAAGGAAAATTCAATGAATACCTTTCGATGCATGGAATCCCACCACTTCAATGTCGATCTCACGAATCACTGGATCACCTGGTCACTACATAGGAAAATAAGAAGAAGCTCTGATCCCTGTATCGCATGGGGATACAACGTTCGAAGATAGTTAGCGGTTGGAGCTCTATCATGTAACTCAGGGATAAGTAAATAAAATAATGACATCATGTAGTACTAAGTCAAACCATCATATGCAATCAAAATAATATATATATATATATATATATATCGTGCTGGGATATGGGACAAGCCTTGGCATGAACTTTGAAAACATTAACCTAAGTTGTGTAGCATAAACTTCATAAAACCAGACACCCATAGGCTATATGGATCAACCTCTCCCCTAGCTGAAAGGGCCCCAATGCGTGTAGCCTTACAAACTAGAAAATATCCATATTCATATATTCTATTACGGGGGATTCAAACCTCCCGGCATAATCAAGGTGATGTAGATCCAACGTATACAACATGGGGGACTCGAATCTCCCATTCATATATCCCTTCGGGGACTCGAACGTACAAATCATATAGACACCTACACTAACTAGTGCAGTTTCCATTGTTAGTCCCTCGAACTCCACTTTCATGACCCAGCTATACATCCCACTTTAAAGACCAATTAAAATATTATTTACACATACACACAACCATTAGTCCAATTATTTACCAAAGGCATCCTGTGGGTATCTTCATACCAACCCCACTTGCAAACGTGTAATATGCCATAACCATTATCGTTTGACTTTGGGACTCGAACCCATTATCTATACAAAGTCATCATTTCAATTCAACATTTATCGACTCAAACCTATGTAGCCATTTAAACCACCAAGGTTACAATTCAAATCAACATATAGCCAACAAGGCCTTCATGAAAGCCTTTACCAACTATTTACATTATTAGGACAAGGTCTTAGTTCAAAACATATTTCAATTCAATTTATGGTCATCAAGACCTTTACAAAGTCATTTATCTTTCATTAACATTCTTATAACAAGAATTAGTTCAAAACCTAATTCATCATGTGACTAGTTTGTTCTCTTAGATATTTTCACAAACATATTGGGGGCATACCATTACCAAGACCAAAACCAAGGTAAAAACAATCAAGTTTAAGGTTACCCATGACCTATTAGTTAAGATACAATTACCAATCTCCCACATGTGCAAACTATCAACTAAAACATGTATAAACATAACTTAAACCAAGAGTAAACAATACTCGACCATATGCAACAAAACCCTCAACATTGGTTTTCAAAACCATAATTAATAAATCATAATCAATTTTTAAAAGACATGATATTTGAGAACTAACAATGAGGAAAGAGTCACATGCCTTATTCATGAATATTCACAGAAGGAACTTGACTCTTGAGCTTTTAAATAAACACCTTGTAGAAACCCTAGCCCAATCTTTAAGAGAGAGTTTAGAGAGGATTTTGAGAGTATTTTAATCCTTCAAAGTATGTTATGAAAGGCTACAATATGTTGTAAAATGTGGGGTCTTAAGGTTTGGGGGGTGGGAAATGTCCTAAATACCCAAAGTTTGGGTGTTTCAGCAAGATTAACTAAGTCAATTACACCTAATTAATGGTTCCTAAATAGACTAAATATTCTAATTAACACTAATTATACCTCCTCTACCAAATTCCCAACCCATATTTAGCATATTATCTTTAATATACAAGTTAGCCCAATCTATGAGAGAGGTAAACATACCCTACCTGGACGTCAAAGAAAGACCAATGAAATCTAATAAGCCGGTGAATTTCCTTTTTGAGGAGCCTTCATAAATTTTCCTACTAGCAAAATGATAATCTACTCGTCAATACGAGAATAATGGTCACCATATTGCAATTTTGTACTTTGAGTCCAAAATCAACCAAAAATCTCACGTGGAACCCTCTTGCGAAATCACACTTTCAAAATTGGCAACACTTCCCTCTATGCTTAAGGAACATTTACCCTTAAGAATGGGTAATTTTCAAGATCAATTGGTACTAAAACCAACCCACCAATAGTCTAGGGACTTTGGAAAATAATTGAGAAATTAATCATAGAATTAATGAGAAATTACCAAGAATTTGAAGAAGAAATAAGTAATCCAAGCATACAATAACCCAAAATCACCTATTAATATTTCTGCCAAGTTTCCACAAGTTCTAGGGTTTTTCTATCTTGAATTTGTGTGAAAATAGGAGAAAATCTAGGCAAATAGGTCATTTAATGGCTCCCAAGTGCTGCTAAAGTAGGAACTAGGCCTCTTTAATAGTCAGAAATAAAGTTCCAGGTGCCTCTAAAGTGGTACTTGCTAATGACGGGTATGCCGCTAAAGCGGACAAGCCAGTGCAAAAGCAGTCAGCTTGAAGCTAAAGCTTCACAATGGATGATGCCGGGCTGCTAAAGTTCCCAGCTGGATGCTAAAGCAGCCTCTGCTAAAGTGCCTAAATGGTTGGTTTAGCGGATGCACAAGCTAAGTACATCAACTGAAGAGTTGGAATTTTTCCAAGTCTTTACTAACCCCTCAGGATTCATTTGGAATCCTGTATACACAAACAAACTATGATACCTGTCGAATTTGACATTATGGACTCAATGGAACAGTCAAAATTTCTATATGAGGTCTTTTCAACAAAAAGTAGATCCCACACCCAAGTGTTATTTTTCTTAATTTTTAGCTAATAGCTTGAAATAAGTCTGGAAGCCTTGGGACACGAACCAAAGGTCCACATAGCCTAAAATCGATGTTCCAAAGCTGTTGGAACTGTCTAAATTGGCATATAAGTTCTTTAATCTCTGGTTTTTGCTCGGTATCCAAGTCTCCATCGACCCCTCAGAATTCATTCGAAATCATGTATACATAAGAAAAAAACTATGCTACCTTATCAAATTTTATGTTTTGGATTCAATAGAATATTTAAAATTTCCATCCAAGGTCTTTTTAATGAAAAGTGGATCCCACACCCAAGTGACATTTAGCCTGGAATGAATTTGAAAGCCTTGGGACCCAAATAAAAGGACCACCTAGCTTAAAATCAACATTCCTAAGCTGTTGGAACTGTCTGAATTGGAATATGAGGTTGTTAGGCTAATTTTTTTCAGTAGCCAATTCTTACCAATGAAGACTTAAAATAGGAAATTGGATCTACAAAATAAACAAACTGCCCGATAACCAAACTGTCAGCTCTAGCAAGTCTTAAATGACATGGGACAGCTATAGGGAAGCTCTAAAACAACAAAAATATATGGAAATATAGAAAATGATGTGAAGGTTAATTATAGTATGAGTCTAGGAACCTATTATAATTATGATTCCTTTTGGTTCCAGTATAGAAGGTACTTATTATTGAATATTATATGAAAGTCCCCATTTGAGTCCGGGAAAGGTATACAAATATGGTGAGACCCCTATGGGTCTTTCCTTTCTGAGCCAAAAATATTGGATAAGAAGTATACTATATTATTGTATATGTAATTCATCTCATATTTCATGACATGATATTTATTTGCACCTACCTAATATTGCGCTCAAGCGTACAAGCAAGTGTATGTGGTCTCAACAAGTAGTAAAGTATCCCTTTAGAATCCAAGTATCGATATTACAGGGACTTGTTTTAACAAATATCGAGTTTTAGTAAACAGTTAAAATTAAATTGATGCTAACGAACCAATAGGGTTTGTTGAGTTGTAAACTAAAATTAAAGTAAACAATACAATAAAGTAGATTTCTTGGACAATCAATAAGGAGAAGCCCAGGGCTAAGGCCCTGGGAGCAATCATACTAAGATATTGAACTTCATTGGTTAGATTACTTTTCTAGGTTATTGATTCATGAGGTTGATATTATGATCATGGTCTCTCAAGCTTCTAATCACCTATCTAACTTAACCCAACAACTTGATCGTTGAGCGGGGATATGAGAACTAAGGTAAATGCATTTATATTTCATCCTGTAGTGAACCAAATAGGTCAAGTAGGTATATCTCTATCCTACATGAAAATTACAATCTTCATTCTATAGAATCTTATAATCCTACTCTAGTTACCCCTAGGTTCTATTCTCTTATTCCCCCTCTCGAGTTCATAAAGAAGACAATGGATGTATTCTAAGGGTTGTGAATCCTTAAAATAGTTATAACAAGGATAATAAACAATTGAATATGATAAGCAACCAAAACCTAGTCAATTCAAAGCAATAGTAATCATGTTCTTGGCCTTAACCCTAGAAAGGGGGCTTTTAGCCACACATGGACATAGTGATAATCACCATAGATGAATACAAGATAATATCCATAAATAAGATAAATTAAAGAAATAAAAACCCTATTTTATGTTTTTTCCATCATTTCTCCAAGTTTCAATGTTTTCCAAGTTGTTTTGCATCAAGTTCAAGTGTCCTATTTATTGGAGAAAAATTTGGTCGCTTTTGGGTTAGGGTCCGTGTTACCCCTCTTATTCCAAGGACAAGGGTCTATATTGTGTCCCCACCATAGTGACACACTAAAAATTCAAATTGTAAGACATATCCATGTCCTCAATACCCCTTTTGTATCATAGACCAAGGTCCGCAACGCCCCATGCAATCACGACCTCAATTTGACTTCTAAACTTGTTTCATGAACTTGTCCTTCCATCCAACACTTGTGGTATTGTTTCCACTTGATTTACATCTTGTGTATCATCCATATATCATCATACTCAACTCATAAAGCACCCTAGAGAATAAAACACCACGGGTTAGAGGTCAAAACAACATAATGTCCAGGACAACGAACTAGAAACTTGAGCTAAGAACTAGTTTTTCCCTTTTTAATCTTTAACTTATTGTTTGACTCTAGGCTTGATTCAATTTAACCTTAAATCTTGTGACTAATTACCTTAACACTAATATTCTCAATCATATCATTATTAACACATTAAGCACATAAGTAGTCCTCAAAACAAGGATAAATAAGCCCGACTAATAACACTGAGATGAATAAATCCACCTCAGATCATCACCCCATAGTTAAAGCCTTGTTCGTCCTCGAACAACTCTTTACTATAAGCATCATAATCTGAGGTGGCTCCACACTTCTACTACAAGTATGACACTTAAGTTGGTACTACAATGACTACACAGTATGCAAGTCCTTACACTAAGCATATTACATACACAATTGACAGTTCAAGAATATTACTCCAAAAAATCGTAGCCTCAAGAATTGACTCGCCTAATTAGAAAAATCATGCATATTGCTCAATCAAAGACATCATATAAATCACCCAAGTATCATCACACATACGTCCTCACAATAAGAGAGTTACCTATAATCACTCACATAAATTTAGTTTATCACAAATTGGGTATAAGAATTAAATGACGGTCATATTCACAAAGAATTCACAAGCTACACAAGATGAACCATAGGATTTCCCTTAGTGTAGTACTCCACTAATATTCGAAAGCTAATGATTAGAATCAAGTAGGTCTTTAAGGGTTGTAATGAAGGCTAAGGGATGGGTAGGAACTATTTTGATCAATAATAGAGACTATCTTCCCTAAGCATTTTAATACATCACACTTTTCATTTAGTTAACCTCTAAATACCCATTTACACCACTTCTATCTACCCACATCTTTTGTTTTACCACATTTTATTAATCTCATTCACATATACTATGGTGGGAATATTTTGTGTACACATTATTCAATATGAACAATCTTTATTATTCTCATTACACAACACCCAACCACCATACATATCAATTTTTAACACGAATAGCTATTACTTTAGGGCTTCAATTTCACATTTTCCCTACTTGCATTTCAAACTCCTTAACACAATTTATTTTACACTAAAAAGCTTAGGAGATTTGGATCAAATTATGGTCAATTAAAGAAGGGGATGCAGGCTACATATGAGGCTACCAAAGAAAAAACTAAAAGCTTAACGGGGTTAACTAGGAATATGCACAAAGGTAGGTAAAAGATGGTATGGACATGGCTATCAAAGAAATGCCTATATCATATCGTAAACCCACACACTTTATTTCTCTTTGCATGAACACCAAGAAATTTCTAAACATCAAGTATAACAAGGAATACACAAACAACCACACACACACGGAACATGCTCAACTCAAGTAGGATCCATATCAACTCTTACCAAAATAATCACATGAATTCAACATTAAGCCAACAAGTACAAGAGTTAGAAACTAGAGCCTAGGAGCCTCAAAAGTAATAATGCACACAACCAACATGCTATTTACAACCAAAACACTTGCATCATGGAATCATAAACAGCATTACCAAGAATATCTCACTTACCAAAAACAAAAAAAATTACCCTTATTCATGCCTATTTTACATTATGCACCCCTATGATAGCCACCCTCAACATAATTGATTCATCTTAGTTAAGGTGAACAATTTCCAAGGATGACTAAGGACAAAACAGGTTCATTGCAATACAAATAGACTAAAAATAGGTTAACATAGAAATTTCCCCACCCCACACTTAAAAATCTACTTTGTACCTAAAGTATACTGAAAAGTAGAGATATTAATATTAATTGATCCTCTAGGCCTAGCTATTAGCATCTCAATACATCAAGAGGATCTGGGGACCCTACACTCAGTCCTCGCCATGTTATTTAGCTCAGATTTTTGGTACTCAAACTTCCCATCAACATGTGACTCAACAAAAACAAAAACTAGCAAAGTAAGAACTAGAAATACTAAAAATAAAACCTACCTTATCTTGGGTTTCCTCCTAAGCAGTGTTTGATTTAGTGTCGCGGCATGACCCAATCTTAGACTTAGTCATTTTCCTTCATCCACTTCCTCCTACTTGGAGGACATCTTATTTGTTTCTAAACTCTTGAATGTGAACTCTCAATGTCAATATCTTTTCCATTATAGCATTTTTAGGCTCATCAATTTGCATCACATTAGGTTGGGTTATCTAAAGAGATCTTTGGTGGAATAAACTCCACCACCCCACACTTATCCCTTTCAATCACTGTAATCATTGAAAAATCTTTGTAGTGGGATAGTGTGTTGAGTGGTTTGTAAACTTTGAAAACTACCTCTTCATCATCAAACCTTATTGTGAGTGTGCCCTCTCTCACATCTATTAATGCTTCTGTCATCACCAAGAATGGACGTCCTAAACTCTTTCATCTTCTTGAAAATTTAAAATAATAAAAATTAGTAGGAATAATAAACTTACCAACCTTGATGAGAACACCCTCTATGATTTCTTCAGGATGGGCTAGGGTTCGGTCTACCAATTAGAGTATCACAAAGTTTGGTCTCGTCTTTCCCAAGACCAAGGTGTTGACTAAAGATAGGGGCATCAAATTGATAGTTACCCGCAAATCACTAAGTTTGTAGACCACCTCACTATTGCCAATTTTAATAAGGAGAGTGAAACTTCTAGGATCTTTGAGCTTTTTTGGCATCTTCTGCATCACCATAAAGCTACACTTCTCAGTGAGTGCTACCATCTCAATATCCTACATTGACCATATCCTTTAAGTACTTATCATAGTTGGGCATTCCATGCAAAATATCTAAAAGAGGAAGGTTAATGTAAAGCTCTCTGAACGTATCAAAGAAATTCTTAAAGCATACATCCTCTTTTTCTTTTCTAAGCCGCTGTAGGAAAAGGTCGTAGTGGTCTCTCTTTCACCTGTTCAACAACTTTTGGTTTTGAGTACTCGGACTTCCTCTAATTTTTAGCAACTTTGTCATCTACCTATAGAGGAACCAACTCCACATATACCTCCTTAGTTAACTTTGGAGGTTCTTTATTGAGAACTTGACCATTCTTCAAATATATTACCATTACTTGTTTAGGAGATTCAGTATCACTTGGCAAAATACCTTGAGGCCTGGCATTTTATTCCTATTGCATTTTCCCACACTGGTATTCCAAATTCTTTTATAGTGTTTGCTAAATTTTTAGTTCAGCAGCCATTTGTTCTTGGGTGGCCATGATCTTCTTTAGAATTTCCTCTATTTTTTTGGCCTACATATTTTGTTACCACTGCTGCTAAAACTTCTATTGTTGGTTTTCTATGATTGAATTGGTAGTTGAGTCTACCACTTTTGATTTTAGGCGTTCCCATAATTCGGCCTTTGAGTATTGCCCACAAAAATCACTGACTCAGGATTTGCAGCATACATAGCTATAGAATGACCACTGTTGCCAAAACCTTATACCAACCTTTGGTCTTCTGTACTAAATTCATTTGAGCCACTATTTGATTCAAGCTCAACTTGCTTAGTTGGTTTATTATCTGATTTTGCATGGCTGAGAGATGAGCTACCAAGGCTATAACATTGTAGACTTTAATCATGCCTGCAATTTTTTTTACTGTCCCTCTTAAGGTATCACTATGCCAATCTAGATTTACTTGAGAATACGGTTCATCAAGATTTATAGCTCATCATATGTAAACTCCAAAGCTTGACCATATGCAGATGAATCTAGCAAAATTTTCATGTTGTGATCAAATGCCTCAACAAAAATGTGAGCTAGTGCCTCATTAGACTACTAATGATGTGGACAATCCCAAAGAAGAGCTTTGAACCTCTCCCAAGCATGATATAAGTTCTTATATGTCCTCTATTTAAAGCTCACAATCTCACTGCACGGTCTTACAGTCTTTCTAGATTGATGGAATCGAATGAGGAATTTCTGGGCTTACTCATCCCAAGTTTTGATTGAACTTGTCAGATCAGCGTTCAACCACTTCTTTACTTCCCCCAATAGTAAAAAGAGGAAAAGTATCAGTGTAACATAGTGAATTAACACACTCAAAGAGATAAATGTGTCACTGATCTCCAAGAAGTTTTGCAGGTAGTGAATTTTTATGTGAAATACCAATAAATTGTACACTACTGATCAAAAGTCATACCATGTTCTGTTCCATCTCAAAGTTTTCTCCAGCAGCCAATTTTTGAAAAGAAGAGGTCAAATTTTTCGCAATTGAAATTGCCACTTCACGAATAGGCCTGCAGGTTGGTAGATCTTCAGCCATGAGGGTAGGAATATCTTGGTCTTCTTGGATTTGAAGAATGTGATAGATAAAGACTTCTTCTCTCCTTAATTAATACAAGAGTTGCTTGCGTTCGGGGATTGGTTCAACCAATTCCCTATCCCCTACCAGCTTACTAGTATATAAACCTTCTTCCTACAAAGTCAAAAGCAAGACCAAGTGAAAAGCAGTAAACGAATCTAAAAACTATAACTAACACTAAAGTAGTTGCCAAATTACAAGTCCCTAGAAACTACACAAAAAACTTGTTGTGCACAAGTGCATACGCAAATGTATGTGGTCTCACCAAGTAGTAATATGGCCCTTTAGAAGCCAAGTATCGATCCCACGGGGACTTTTTTAACAACTACCAAATTTTGGTTAACAGATAAGCTAAAATTTGTGTGAGAGTAACCAATAGGGTTTGTTGAGTTGTAAATTTAAATTAAAGTACACAATGCAATAAAGTAAATTTCTTGGATAATCAATAAGGAGAAGCCCAGGGTTAAGGCTCTACAGATAATCATACTAATCTATTGAACTTCATTAGTTTGATTAATTATCTTAGTTGTTGATTCACAGGGTTGATATTATGATCATGTTTTCTCGATCCTCTAATCACATATCTAACTTAGCCCAACAACTAGATCGTTGAGCAGTGATATGAAAATTAAGATTAACTCATTTACAATTCATCCCTTAGTAAATCAAATCGGTTATGTAGGTATATTTTTATCCTAGATGAAAATTACAATCTTCATTCTATAGAAGCTTATAATCCTACTTTATTTACCCCCAATTTCTATCCTATTATTCCCTCTGTCGAGTTTTCAAAGACGATAATAGATGTATTCAAAGGGTTATGAATCCTTTAAATAATTATAACAAGGATAAATAAACAACCAAATATGATAATCAACCAAAACCTAATCAATTCAAAGCAATAGTAATCATGTTCTTGGCCTTAACCCCGGAAAGGGGGCTTTTAGCCACTCATGGACATAGTGATAATCACCATAGATGAATACAAGATAAAATCCATAAATAAACTAAAATAAAGAAATAAAAACCCTATTTTTAAGTGTTTTCCATCCCCTATCCAAGTTTCAAAGTTGTCCAAGGTATTTTGCATCAAGTTTTAGTGTCCTATTTATAGGAGGACAATTTGGCCACTTTTGGATTAGGTCTGCATCACCCCTCTTATTCCATGGACTAGGGTATGAGATGCGGCTCCATTATTGTAAGAAACTTTAAAGTCATATTTTAATCCATATACATGTCTACGGTTCCCCTTGCATAGCATGGACCAAGGTCTATGATGCCCCATGCATTCACGACCTCAATTTGACTTCTAAACTTGTTCATGCACTTGTCCTTCCATACCAAACCTTGTAGTGTTGTTTTCACTTGATTTACAGCTTATGTATTATCCATATATCATCATAATCAACTCACCAAGCATCCTATATCATCAAAATCCATGGGTTAGTGCTCAAAACAACATGATGTCAAGGATAGCGAACTAGAAACTTAAGCTAAGAAGTAGGTTTGCCCTTTTTGATCTTTAACTTATTGTTTGACTCTAGGATTGATTAAATTTAACTTTAAACCTTATGACTAATTAGTTTAACACTAATATACTCAATCATATAATTATTAACACATTAAGCACATAAGTAGTCCTCAAAACAAGGCTAATTAAGCCAGGATAATAACACTGAGATGCATAAATCCACCTCAAATCACCCATCCACTAGCATAACTTGTAGCTAGTAATATTTGTTATTTGTACCTATCGTGCTTATGGGGCCTATTGGGTTATATTATTTTTGGTTTGTGACTTCTGAGCTTATAGGGCTTGGTTAGGTTATACTTAGATTACTATCATATAATTTTTCGTAGCATACTTACTTATATTTTTTTGATATTCTAGATATGCCTTGTTTATTATATTCTAGACTTAGTTTATATTTTCACTTTATCGTATTTAATATTATCTAATCCTAGTCATCCTCAGATGCCTACTGAGTAATATATGATTTGTTACTCATAATATACTTCTGCATTTTTTTGCCTAATGCGAATCCTGGTATGAGTTACCGAGTTGTTTGATTAGATATTTGGGGTGAGATCTTGGTGATCTAAGTTATTCCATCTCCCTTTACTTTTGAATAGTCATTATTTAGTATATTTATAGTCAACCTATATTTTTGTATCCACCTATTACACATTGTATCTAGTAGCTCTTGTACTAATCGATACTAGGTCTTGGAGGTTATTTTATGTACTTCGGTTCCTTCACTCACTATGTGTTTAAGTATGGGCCCCATCACTTATATTTATTTCCATATTTTTCCTAAATGCTTTATCATTTTCTTTTTCTTTGTATTAACTTGTTATTTGTCATTTCAGGCTATAGGCTTCGACTTATCTATTGGTGGGTTATAGTAGGTGCTATCATAATCTAGATTTTTGGATCCTAACAATGCAATATTACCTAAGAACATATGTGAGATTAGAGAATTTTAATCATTGAAGAATATTCATTAGTCTGGCCTATACCAAGGATATCGAAATATTGAAGAGACTATTGTAGATGGCTATGAAGTGACATCATATTTCATTTTTGTGGGATTATTCAACCACCACAAGGGTCATCCTATCTGACATTTGTAAGTATTGGCATGTCTATACTATCTCTCCATGTAGAGTTATTTAACTAGTAAAAATATTGTTGTAGATTTTGTCGATACCACCCAAGAGGATGAAGTTCTCAAATAAAAACCATTGGTGTGGACTACACTAGAAAGAATGCAGCACAATGTGAAAATTTTTCTTTGCTGTGAATAAGGACATAGTCTGAAAAAGATATATCAAACTCTTTAGATGCGATCTGAGAATTAAATTTTGCCTCCATCAAGCCACACCTCTATAAAAAAAATATATGAGTAATTTCATTATTTTTAGAGTTTTGGAAATTATGTCCTTGTAGCCCTTATTTATGGGTGTAAGGGGGCCCATATTCACACTTCAAATAATTTCAAACCTCTTTTTTATGACTTGGTGTATTTGTCACTCATCCTGAAACAAAGGTGTCTTAGCATATAAGACTACCTTTCCACAATTGACTCAAAATGCAAGCAGCATTCTTCCTTAAGTCATAGGATATGTAGGCAGACTAGATGTTGAAAACTTAACTACATTCCAAGAATTCTTATAATTCTCTTATTCCCCAGATTCCTAATCTCTCCACAATCCAAAATCGATATAGCTTTTGAATTCTTTAAAAGTAATATATAAAATTCAGCATTTTGAACTACAATTGGCCTAAATTCTCATGCAACGTGAGATTTATTTAAACCTGATATTCGGTCTGGCCATAACTCTTTGAAATTCATGCAAAATTCAACTACTTTTAGGAGATGAATTAGGGATTGGACAAATTTGGATTCGTTAATTCCATGTCTCCAGGATATCTTGCATCAACCCTACCCAAAAGGAAGGACAATTGTCGACACCCAATTCTTGCCCTCTACACTTTGAATTAATTTTGAGCGTCTACTATTTTAAACAATTTTGGAATCATTTTTTATAAAGTTAAGGTACTTTCAAACTTAATTTGAGGCTAACTTTTTCACTTTTAAGTGTGTGTGTGTGTGTGTATAAAATTGTATAGAATTGTTTAGATTTTACTTTTAAAATATTTGAAAATTAGTTTGAACAAAAATTATGTTAAAATTAAGAAATTGTTTTTACTTTTCCTAAGATTTATTCAAAATCAAAGACTTAACTATGCAATGAGTCTTTTGATTTTAAAAGGATACTTTAAAATGATTGTTTCTGAATTGTTAAAATTGAATTTAATCAATTAATTAGGAATTTAATTCGTATTCAATTCCAACTACCTTTGTTATATTAGATTTCTCCGATTAATTCCTTTGCAAATTAAACCACCAGGCCATCTCTGTTATCCAAATCCTAATCTCCACACCCAACTTTAAAATCTTTACTCGGCCCAATATTTCAAAAATTCTCCTCTCATATTACATGTCCACACATATACCATCTTATAGATTCACAGGTACCCTCATTTTATCTAAGAAAAAGGCTACATCTATCCTAAATGACGCGCCTCACCCTCACCAACCATGCACTCCTCCTTCATTCTTTTGTCCTCTTTTCTATCTTCACAGAAAATAATCCTAAATCATGCACTTCGCGCTCACAAACCATGCACTGCTCCTTCATTCTCTCTTCCTCTTTGTTATCTTAACAGAAAACAAAAACCAATAATGAAGAAACACAGCAACAACAAAAATCAAATGACAACTCCTACACCAAACAATATCCCAAATCTAAACAATTCCATCCAAGAACTTACTCTGTCTTCTAACTTATACAATTGATATGTCATCCTCTTTTAGAAGATCTAGAATTTTTCAAGATATACCACAATGGTACAATCCACTTTCATTCTCATTACTTTGTTGAGATTCATCTGCAATTTGTACCAAGTCATAAACTTTTGTACCTATGAGGCAAATAGTACTTTGTTCGTCAATAATTTTGCAATTCATTCAAATATCCAATATGATTTTATTTTCATACCTCCAATTTGTATAAATTCAAACAAAAACCATGTATTTCAAATCCATTCCAAATTCTAAATTCAAAAAATCTTGTGTAATCCCCAAAAACCTCGAGTGATTTTCCTCCAAAATCGACCCCAATTCTTCCTATAAATACCCATTATTGTAGAAGGGTTCAAGGGCTAACAATCATGATTTTATTGATGTTATTATAGAGAATTCTCTACTTCAAAAATTCTAACACTATATTTGTCACAAAACCCTGTTGCAAGGGACACCCAGACTATCCCTCTGGTGGGAGAACCACTAACCCCAAATATTCAATTCCAATACATAACAATTTTTAAATAAAAAAGAGAAATTCTATCAACAACTAAATATTTAAAATTGTTCTAACAATAAAAAATATAGAAATCAAATGTCTAAAATACCCCCCAGAAACTGAAAGTTGTTGTACCAAAATATGTAATCATGTTAAACTATGGGTATAAACCAGAAAAACTATAATAATGAAAATGTATGTGTCTGAAACAAATGGACAAGAGCAATAAGTGTGAGGATTCGTGGACACCCAGAATATGGATCTCACCCTTATGTCAGAATACTCGCTTACAAAAGATGAGTTCTCATTGAAGGATCTGGAATATGCTTGTACTCAACAAAAAGACGAGCACAGGTAGTATCAGTATAAAATCACTATGTATAGGTAGGGCATCGGCCAACTCAAAATAATAAATATGAATATATAACCAACAGTTTATAAATAATGGAAAGGGCCTAAAATTCCATTCAACTATTGGAATAGTGCAAAATTGCCCTCCATATACCTATTAGGCCTAAAAAGTTCTTTCAGTCTACCTATTAAAGCTATTTGGCCCTTTTATTTAACAGAATAATTTATCCCCAATTCATGAATGACGTGGCTTTTTTTAATGGCCAACTAATAATTAATTAAAACAATTAACTTCCCCCTAAAATTCCAACTCACCCAAACCTAATAACCTAAAAAACCATTAGTCACACTCTTTTTGGGAGAAACGTTGTCATAATTAAAACATTGTATTTGTTCTATATAGTGTCAATTTTTCTGCATTGATCTAATAGTTTAAGTGTTGTTTCCTTCATATTTCTTGGGTGGTATCCATAGGATCTTCTCCACAGGGACATCATTCATAAATAAAACCGTACAATCGAGCAAAATCAAACTGACAACAAATTGGAAGCTCGGGTCCTCAAGTATGTGGAACATCATAGGAACAAAATGGAATCATATGGAGAAAATATAAGTTCTTTATTTAGCATCCCAACTCTGTCGCCACACATATTCCAAATTCTAGTATAAAGACAATTTCTTCTACAACTCATAATGGGTTCTCTGTATTAACATGTTCTCGAAACCCATATGCCACAAAAGATATGCCATAGTTGGTGAATAACTAAAGGAATCAATAGACAATAATTTTTACAAATTACACCTATAGTCTTATTCAACCACGTATTTCATTATGTGTCTGAGCATGAATGTAAAATGGAGATTTAGACTAGAGAACAACACAAAATGAAATGAGAAGAAAATGAATATAAACCAACATGAATGAAGAAGGAAACAAAATAATCACCAAAACAGACAAAACAAGGATGAAAAAGTTGATTGATATTTTTAATATACAATTATGACAATATTTCACCAGAAAAGAGCGTGACTGATGGTTTTTTTTTAGGTTATTAGGTTTGGGTAGGTTGGAATTTCAGGGGAAAATTAATTATCTTAATTAATTATTAGTTGACCAATAAAAAAGCCACATCATTCATGAATTGGGGCCAAATTTATCTATTAAATAAAAGGCCAAAATAGTCCAAATATAGACGAAGGGCATTTTTGCATCATTTCATATAGTTGAAAGGCATTTTTGGCCCTTTTCACATGAACAATTATAACCATATAACACTTGGCATCTATACCTTCACTTAATCTTTTTGTAACAACACCAAATAATTCAAATAAATAAGATAATACATATAATCCAACAAGTCAATACTATGACTAACAACAATTAACTCAACTTTGCCACAATTACCTTTTCATTAGACTTCAACAAATAATTACATATTTCAATTATGTGATTATCCCAGACCACTCATGGATCCATATAATTGTAATATTATCAATTTGTTCACTCAAGGAACTCAAAATACAAATAACAATATAACCCAATCCACTCATAAATCTATCAAACTCACCAATATCATGTTCACACATGCTATGGAACTCATAAATCCCACTAGCTAGGACTTGTAGGGGACAAACTCAATACGTTTACCAAATAACCCAAGTATCTAGTGTTTGTCACCCTTATGCTAAATCAAGTATTATACTATCCTTATTCCATTGTTCCCTTGCTTATGGTTTGGGGTGTACAAATAATGTTGTGTATTGAAATAGGGTTGGTTGGTTAATAAATGTTTATGTGTTTGAATTTTAGTTATAGACTTAATTTGAATTTCATGCCTATCCATGAGTTGAATAATTAAGACCTAGACATCAGCCATACTTCTGATTGGTGAATTAACTTAGTAGTTAATTGTATATATGAAATGATGAAGTTTGAATTTTACTAAGTGTCTAGATAAATTATCTAGTTGCATATTTGTCGAAATTTATCATACTGTTATTGTTATTTATTAAGATATTTATGTATTAAGATATTTAGTGGGTCGAGTATCATGCTGGTACATGTTGCTTACAAATTGATATTCAGAGGGTCTTGTACCATACTAGCATGGTTCATAGACTGAGCTCATCCCTGCAGGTCATGACTATTAGGCAAACAAGACCCTTTAGTATGTGTGTACCATCAGAAGAAACTCTTAAGGTTGTGATGTATTATTTCATATTATTTCTCATTCCCATTTTGTTTTATTACATTTTATTAAGTGTTGTATGTAAACTGGGGTGGCATAATCCCATTCTTGTGATATAATTAAGTGATGAAGGAAATTGTTATATTTACGCTTGTGGTGTTTAGATAAGTTATATGCCTCCTCTTTGTGGTTAAACACATACTTATGATTATAATTATGAAATTATTGATTGGCGTTAGATTATTCTGAGATAATTATTAATTGATTAGTAATCTATTTATGGATGACAACTATTGTGAAATTACATAGTTTGTTCTTTAGTGTCGCTTGCATAGTTCCTCTTAATGTTCTTGTGTAAATAAGGAGATAGATTTATTAAGTAGAGAATAGAAGAGTAGTCGAAGGTATTAGTAAGAACATTTGATAGAATATGAATAGGTATGTGGATTGTCATGAGGAACCTAGTGGTAGCTTTAGGTAATTTCTTGAGTTATTTCAGAAATAAAATCTATCAAAAATGTTGCAAAGGAGAGGTTCAATGTTGAATATAGATTGAGTATTAAATTGAAGATTGTAACATCTCAGAAATCAAAGACATTGTAGGAACCATGCTTCAAATTTATGAAAAATTAACAATTATATTTTGATAGTTTTATAAGTGATTTCGACATATATTAAGTCCTCAGATAGCTCCAAGCTTAGGGACGAGTCAAAACATCCCTTAGCGATTAAATTTTTACGAAGAATATAACTATAGTCATCTTCAAATGTGTATAACTTTTGGTATGCTAATAGTTCTGATCTCAAGACTTATGAACATATATACAATTGAATTATATTTCCAAAAATACAAACTTCACCTTAATCAGAAATCGGGGTGAAACCCTACGGCCAAATTACTGAAGCACTGTCAAAGTTGCCAGTGACTAGGACTCCTGATGATAACTCATAGTCAAACCCTACTAGATGTGAAGAGGACTTATCTTCATGATAGTATGGGCCAAAATCTAGGTTATTGATAATGACTCAAGTGACTACTCATGGATTGACATCACGAGTCATTACCAGACTCATCGGGACTACTTCCTGGTGTTTTCTAGACGATTCCTAAGGGTTTTTTTGTCTTTTTACACTCTTTTAGCCCCAAAACTATTTTATTTAAGATGTTTTAAGGCTAAATAAAAAGCCCAAACTCCCAATCTTATGATTCAACCATAACTCCACTTAGAGAAATCAAAAGAGGCAATCATAGTTTCTCCGAGGCAACTAGAGGTCTTCAAGTTCAAGCCCAATTCCAAGAAATTCATCCAAGGATTATACAATCAAGTATGTGGATATTCAATGAGGATCTTCTTTTATCCTCATTCCAAAACTATGATTTTTGCTTCATGAATTTCATGGTTTCCATAATCTGGGGCTTTTACCGAATTGTTATTCCAAGCTTAAATTCAATCCCCCATGATATAATTTTCAGTCCTACGCATGTTTTAATGATTGTTCATGACTTTGTAGGCCCATAATATATCATTCATGCTATTTTCATGTCCATGCATAATTTACATGTTATTGTTCCAAATTTAAAGCATATGATCAAGTTATGAATAATATACCCATATTTTAAGATTTCTCAATCCTCAAGTTAAATTCCCCTTTTAATTTAGAGTTCCATGAAAAGTATAAATTTCATTATTCCTCCATGAAATTCTGGAATTGAACCATAAAATAGTGTTTTTTCATAACTTCAAGTATTCTTCTGTACTCTAATCATGATAACTTGTTATATTAATGAAATTGTTGGACATTTGAGTTTAAGTCATGAAACTTCTTATCATATCATTACTTTGAAATTATCATTTTTAATTGTATTTTTCAATGCTAGTGGGTTATGAACATATAATACCTAGATAGTCGTGCATATTTAAGATTTTCAAGTTAGAAGTCATTTAGACCATGTTTATATTATTATATTCAAATTATAAATGCACTATTATTTTAGAATACCATATTTTAGAAAATCAATTGCCAATGCATGTACTATTTTAAGCTTATGTGTCAGTTCGGTTGGGAGTAGAACTTAGCACCGAGCAAACCTAGGGATGAAGGCTTACCTGCCAGATTTGGGTAAGACCTTTAGTAGCAGTCCCTAAGTTCTAGAACTACGTAGCCAGCATTAGGTTATAAGAGGTCATCCTACTAGAATAGGGTTGATACTCTCTTAGGGGTCTCCTACCAGTGAAGGTGACACCCTTGTCCTGCAGATAATCAGCTTAGTTGATCTATACAGCCAATGTCAGTAACCATGGAAGGGTACTGACACCCTTATAACTGGGTTACAGGCTGGATCCCAATCAGCTTAGATTGAGGCATATCACTTACATATTATCTCCCATAATCCCAATTTAGTATTTAGTGATATTCAGTACAGGTTTGCATGACCAAGAGTTCAGTTTATCAGTTATTCACATGCCTTACTTGGTCTTGTATTTGTTTTACATATTCATGCATTCAAGATTTGTATCCATACAGGACTCTCGGTACATTTTTACAACATAGCCAGCTTTAACCTAAGATTAAATATAATATTTATATTTCTACCACTTCACAGTTTACAGAAGTGTTTTAGCTCATGATTTAAAATTTTCACTACGTCTTATAGTTTTACATACATACATGTTTTAAATGCATATTTCATCAAATAGCTTATGTCCTCGGCTTTAAAGCTTGCATTAAGTATTTTAATAGTTTAGTGCATGTCTCACACACTCATTACATTCCAATGTATTGACCATATATATGCATTTGTAGCTATATTCCTTCATAATGTAGGTACTAGATGTATCCCATACACTAGGGTCAGACAGTTCTCAGAATTCAACCAGTAGGTGATGAGTTCTCTTATTTTGGGGACTCAAGTCAGTTGCAGTTCTTGTATTTTATTTTTATTATTCTTATATATTGATTAGGGATAGTTAGGGGTCATGTCCAGACTACCTATAGTTAGTTTTAGTAGAGGCTTCATAGATAGTCAGTCAGTGTATTGTATGTAATTCAAGTTTCTTCTTTAGATTTACCATATTGTACCCTTTCAAAATATCATATTGAAACAACTTATCTTATATTGATTATGCTTTCACTCAGTAATTTATCATTTATATATATAGGTATCACGCCAGTACATAGGTTAACTTAAGATCACTTGTGGTTCTAGGCATCGTATTATGACTAGGGGATAGTGTCAGGCCATGACAAACTTAGTATCAGAGCACAAAATTCAACTATCCTAGGGTGTTTATGAAGCCATGTCTAGTAGAGTCTTGCATAACGGTAAGGAGATTTCTATACTTTTTGTCAAGAGGTTAGAAGTCATTAAAGAAATGTTTCCCTTCTATCATATCACAAATTATCCTGTAGAGATGTTCTCTAAGAAACTTTAATAGATTCTCTTCTTGCTCAATTCATGCCAACTCTGCCTTATTCTTGGGGGTAATAGAAATAATCAAGCTTAAATTCCTATTGATAGAGTTTTCTAGATAGTCCCTACAGATAGTAATGGGATTATATGTGGGCTAAAAGGGATCCCATTAGTGTCTTTAAGTTCTATAGTTTGAAAGGGTTTGTTCATATATATGAAAGTCATGTATTGAGGTAAAGTCAGATGTGCTCTAAGATCCCTTCCTAGAACCTATGACAGCATATAATCTAGAGTTAAAAGCATGAACCTAAAAGTTTAGTAGCAATAAAGTGGGGATAATGATTATCTGAATTTAGGATATTATGAATCCATGGATCCAGGAAGGTGTTATGTAGTTTGTTTAATATATTCTAGAGATATTTCTCAATTAAGGGAGACTTAAAGTATGTTAATGCTTTAGTCGAAATAGAGATTAGTGATAACGCTTAACTCACTCCCATAATTAGGGGTGAAGCGATCATTGTCAAGTAACCCAATTTGAATTGGGGTCGAATCTCAAAGAGTGAAATTATGGACTTCAAACTTTATGGATGTTCAACTTACTAAGAGTTTACCCAAAATTCTAATAAAAATGACATGTAAACTGAAATGGGGGATTTACTTGGAAGCTTTTTGGAACACACTTAAGCAAGAGCTCGATGAATGAAACAGTTACTTATAGCTCAAGATTTGAGGGAAATCTTGGGATTAAGTCTACCTAGGGGTAATGCATGTGGGTTAATGCTGGTTTATCACGAAGTTTAGTTTTTGATTAACAGATAGGCTAGGTCAAAGATCATTGGGGTCAATCTTTCAAAAAAACCCTAACGATTTCACCCATTGACTCTTTTGAGCACCTAACAAGTGTACACATTTTCATAATCATCCAAGACCTCAATCAAGAATCCCTATTTCTAGGATGATCCACTTGACATGATTTATACTCCTAATACACTTATTTCTAAAATTGTAAAGGGTAGTAAACCATAGGATCAATTGTCCACCATTGCTTTGTCCCTTTATAACCCTCTTTTAAGGTTTACACCCATCCCTCATTTAAGGATGACAAAGGGTTTCTAGAGTTTGGGGATTTCACCCATCAAACTCATTTGGAGATTTGGGGCTTTCACCCATCAAATTCCAACCCATAAGCTTAAGTAATGGTGGAATCCATAATCAACAACTAAAATCCATGCAAACACAACAATATCCACACATAATTACACCCTAGTTCAACATAATCCCAAGACTAAATTATTTAGCTACTCATGAAGAAAGTAAAGAAAGATATACCATAAATATTCTCCAACACATTCATTCTTCACAAGAAGTCTAAGAAATTTAGCCACCAAATTTGATTACATACTTTCCCAAGATTAGGGTTTCAAGTCTTCAAGTACAAAATATCTTATGAGCTAATCTCCCCTAAAGAGGAAGGGGTTTTTCCTTAAATATAGCTTGGGAGGCATCTAAGTGCTTTTAAGGATCTGCCCCTGGGCATATTCTCACTTGACCACGGTCACGCATGGTTGTTCATGACCGTGACTATGTGACCACAGTCATATGCCGTGATCATATTTCTATGACTATCTTGACTAACCATGACCTCGAGAGAGGACCACTGTCATGGTAATCAAGTTTGACATAGTTCAGGTCTTCAACTGCACTCTTCTTTGTTCCCTTTTCATCATTTTCAACTCCAATTCTCATCTTTTGGTCTCCTCAGCTTTATACCTGCAGAGAGTGGATATTAGTGCATCTATTCATGGATTTTGTCTCATTTATTCATTAAAATCAAGGAACTGTGCACGAATAATAAGTGCGAATGAGTGGTAAACTCACCACTTATCAACACCCCCAACTCAAGACCTTGCTTGTCCTCAAGCAACACTCTCACTTACTATGAGACAATTTCATATGTATGCCTTCTTTCTATCACTTAATGATCATGAAGACTTAACTTGATTGTGACCATCAAAAGTTTTTCACACATGGTCAAATAGTCTTTTAATGACTCCTCTCATCATAAAATGGAATAGTAAAGAATGTAATAGACTTCGGGGAGCAACTATGTAACAATTACTAATCACTCTAAAAATGACTCACATGTTGACTACAATCATTCTATATTTCTATTTGTCTCAGCTGTCTCATTGGGCGGAAGATGAAAAAATCACCCACACTGACTATTTCACATGCCTCCTCATGAGAAAGGGAATTTCTCACATCAAGCTACAAAATATACAACAAGGAATTTTGAATGCGTAAAATCTCTGTCTCATAAAAGAAATCTCAATGCAACAAGTGTTGTACCATAAGCTTGCCCCTATTTTCAATCACCACTACAAATGAAGTAAATGGTTAGAGATCTCGAAGGACTTTTTAAGCTTGTAATGTAGGTTAGGGTAGGATATCATTTGGGAACAACATGGCTATTCCCTTCCTTGAATGTCAACATCACACTTTTTAATCTTCCTTTTTTTTTTTACTATTGGCCACTCTTCTTTGTTTTCTATCCTTTCTCATGCCTACAATTTGCTTTCTTTATTCACCACTCTTCTTTTATCTCTTTTTCTTGAATCTTTTATTTAATTTTATCCTTTATTGGATCCTTTCTTTTTCTAAACGTTTGTTTACAATCACTTAGTCATTCTACTAACACTTCGTGGTCTCAAACTTCCCTTCATCAACTTTACTACCCCCAACTTAGGCCTTTAGCCTCAAGTTGAATTTTTGAGTTCAAGAAGGGTATGGTTCCGAAAAGGGATAAAAATAATGGTTCACAGCTTATACTGTGTTTGCAAAAGAAAGGTCCAAAGGCTCAAAGTCGGTAACTGGGGGTTACATTCATGTTTGGGAAGGCTTTTGGGATGCAATGGCTTCCAAAGTCACAAGGATGGCCCATGATCATTTCTATAATTGCATAATATCAAAACTATCCTTAAGAGATCGATGGGGAAAGTTCTAGACAACCCGAGTATACAAGAGATGAATGCCAAAAGCTCACCACACATGGCAATACAAAATTTGCCAAGGGGGTTCAAATGTCCCTCCCTCTAGAAACAAATTTGGAGAATCTAACATTATTCACAAGTCAACATTATGCAGAGTCATAGGAAGAGAGAGAAATTTTCTCACAAAGTTGCTCACGTTAACGCTTTTGAATGATTTTTAAAATAAAAATTAGATGGAGGGGGTTGTTTGCTTTTGCATCCATGCCACACATAATTTGCTAATCATGGCAAATTTTCAAGCTATCATCTTACATTGAAGTTCATAGTATGGGTGAACCTCCATACAGCTATTCAAATTTCACCAATGGATATTAATGCAACCCCAAATTATCAATGCTACAGGTACTCAGACTTTCTTTGCATTTTATAGCCTTGATGATATAGGTACTCAAACTTCCCCTACACCTATGGTTAGAAAGCCAATCATGAAGGTAAGTCTTGTCTAATAAAATTTAGACTAAAATAGTAAACTATGAAAAAAATAGATAATCAATGCAAATTTGAGCTCCATTAGACTGCCTGAATATTACAACCAAAATAAAAATCACGCTAAGAATTTTTTATAAAGGATAGAAAAGGGTGCGGTAATATCACTAATACAAGACCAAATGAAATGAATAAGGAAGCATACACCCCTAATAAAAAAGGTAGTAGTGTCCCTACTGTATCAATAATCAAAGATAACAAAGAGATAAGGATACTCCCTTAAACTCCATCAAAGACTTCTATCCTTTTCAGATTTTGCACCATCACCATTCACCTTGAGATTAGACCCTTTCTGCAAGCAAGAGCTTGAGCTAAAGTGTGAGGAAATTAGGGAGATAGTTGGTGAATTAATTGTCTTATATGTCCATGATCGCAGTCGACTGACCGTGATCGCATCAGAGCAATGCGGTTGTGAATTGAGGGCATATCTGCTCTCCTATTTTTCCCTTGTCCATCTTTTCTACTCACTTAGAGCAATGCGGTCGCGACAACTGAGGACAACAATTTCAATTTCAGTATCAGTCTTCAGAATAAAACTCAGTTTAGTTCTACAGAATTAGGACTGTCAGATACAGTTACTCAATTAACAGTAATTTAGATTATCAATGATCCCAAATTATCATTATATTTAGTTATCAGTTATCAAATTTAGTTCCAGTATACTCAGTCACAGTAGGCACAGTATGTTCAGTAGTTATAAATCCTCTATGTATGCTAATCCAACTCTTGCATATCATTCAGTTAGTTATTATTCATGCATATGAACCCATGCATTTAGCCTTACCTTATTTAGCATACCAGTATATTCCCACATACTGATCGCATATCCGTTTCTTACACTATGATGTTTTATATCATAGGTTTGAATGATCAGGTTCCTAATCGCTCTTAGCCAGATGTAGCTAGCAGTAGCAGATTTAGTAGTGAGTCCTCATATATCGAGATATGCTTTTATTTTAGTACTTCATCTTAGCAGTATTTAGTAAATGGAGTTGTTGGAAGATTGTCCCATCAACTCTACTTTTAGACAGATTCAGTTAGAGGCTTTTTAGACTAGATTTTTAGATAGTATTTAGTTTTGCAGATGTTATATTTTATCAGTATTTTAGATGTTTTGAACCTTATGGTATTTCAGCCCATTATTTTGTATTTATTTCAGTATTATTGTTCATTGCTCACAGCAGATATTATTCATGGATTAGCTTGTGGTCTTTCGGGGTCGCAAGCACCCTGTGACAACTAGGGGGTTGTCTCAGGTCATTAAAAACTTGGCATCAGAGCCTAAGGTTTAATAGAGTCCTAGGGAGTCTGAAAAGCCACATCGCATAGAGTTTTATACATGGGTGTGTAGTGCACCACACTTATGGATAGGAGGCTATGAGATGTTTTAAGGAAAAGCTTCCCTTTTTTCAGTACTCATATCATACAAGTGATCATGAGATCAAGTTAATCTCTCGGTGTAATCCTCTTTCCTTTATGGGATCTAAGTCAGAAGAGGATCCACAAGAGTTTCTCTATCAGGTTTAGAAAGTCAAAAATATCATGGGAGTGACTTATAGTAAGAGTGCTAAGTTAGCCGTCTATCAACTACAAGATGTAACCCATACGTGATTTAAGAAATAAAAGGTAGACGAGGTATAGATACAAAGCCCATAGAGTGGGAAGAGTTTGCTACTGCCTTCCAAGATAGATTATTCCCTTAGAGCTAAGAGAAGCCAAAGTGTTAGAGTTCATTAATCTCAGATAAGGTAGTATAAGCATAAAAGAGTATTCCCTCAAGTTTACTCAGTTAGCCAGGTATGCTCCCCATGTAGTGGCAAACAATAGGTCCAGAATAAGCAAGTTCGTATCTAGGGTGTCAGCTAGTGTAGTTAAGGAGTGCATAAAAGTAATGTTGATTAAAAAGATGGACATATCTAGGCTTATAGTCCATGCTCAACAAATTAAGGAGCAGAAGCTTAATAAGAAGGAGAGAGAGAATAAGAGGGCTAGAATAGGTAGCTTTAATTTTAGTCAGCCTAAGTCAGAAGGAGGTAATAGTTCCTAATTTTTTCCAAAGTCGTCAGTCCCAGCTCCATCCTCAGTCAGTGTACTGATGACCCAAGATAGCATAAGCAATGGTCGTACTAATCCATTTTGCGGAGAGTGTGGTAAGAATTATAAGGGTATGTACAGAGCTGGTAGTGTTGTTTGTTCAGGGTATGGCAAGCCAGGCCACAGAGTCAGAGATTATTTTTAGTCAGGTTCTCAGGGTCAGTATAGCCATCCTTCAGAATATCTAGGTCGCCTGAATCAATAAGGTACCACTTTTAATTCCACCAGTAAGCAATGCCTAAACAGGTTTTACGCACTTCAGTCTATACAAGATCAGGAAAGTTCTCCTGATGTGGTCATTGGTATGTTACGGATCTCCCATTTATATATTTTTGCCTCGGTTTTAGATCCCAGATATTCAGTCACGATTTAGTTCGTAGGTGCCTCATGCATCATCTCATACTTTTCCTTAGTATCTCAGCCAAGTCAGTATTCTCAAGGGACATAGGATCCCAAGGGAGAGATTCACTATAATCCTTGAGCTATCATGATCTAAATCTTCTATTTTCTTTTCACGCAGCAAATCCAGTTAAAGTAATGGGTCATTATACTTACCCTCAAGTCACAATCTCAGTCGTATGACTATCCCCTGTCATGAAATGTATCCAAGGAATCACTTCAGTTTATGTATCATGATTTAAACTTAGTTATGTCCCCATGTTCCCATTTATGCATATTCAGTCATGCATTCATTAGTTCATTCAGACATGTACTCATGCATCAAACATGCATGTTAAGAATGTAAGCTCAGTCTATCAGACCAATCACGTAATCATGCTTTAGTTGGGCATGTCTATGTTAGTATGTAAACTCAGTCTTTCCGTACTCTCTCAGCTTAACTAGCCACATTCGAGCATGAATATTCCCAAGGGGGAGATATTGTAATATCCCATATTTCCCTAGCCTAGATTAATCCTCAATACATGGGTTATCCTAAATAAAATTTTTGAAATACTTAGTATTTTCAGATGTGAGCTTGCCATTGCGTAGAAAATTCAATTAGCTTTCCACCGATATAAAATTTGCCTAAATTCAACAACCGGCTAAAAGTTATGGAAATTTTAAATTTCAGTCGTTAAACATCGTCATTCAGGACTGTAGCGCATGCGGGGTATGTTAAAATAGCAATTGTCAATTTTTAGTGTACCAACGTGATTCCGCCGTGTCACGGTGTACTTTCAGTTCATAAAAAAAGTGGTAACGCAATACCGCCGTGTCGCGCCACCATGCAATTTTCCAATTGTTATTTTCCAGTGGCCCAGCGCGATAGCGGTGCATCACGCCAAGGGTATAGATCAGGAAAAATTCTCAAAAAATTAAAGTTGCACTCAGGGTTAAAACAATCTTTTTTCATGATTTTATTCCACCCAGGTATAAGATTTAAGCCCTAAAAATATTTAAACCCCTTCATTATTCACTTTTCTCCAAAATCAAAAGATAATTCTCTTTCAAGAAAACAAACCCTAGCTCTCAAGAATCAAGGTCAATCCCAAGAATTTCTCTAAGAACTCATAAAATTAAGGTATGTTAGATGTTCATCCATGGATCCTTACCTTCCATGGAGCCCAAGAATCCTTTTACAAAATACAAGATTTATGATTTTTGATCTCTATGTTTGAATTAGATTGAATTCATGTTCATGATGTTTTTTAAGTTTTAATCCATGATTTAGATTACAAGTTCCAAGAATTGATTCTAGCATGTGTTGAATTACATGGTATTCATGATAAACACTTTAATTTACAAGTTGATTGTTGTAGCCATGTTAACCTTAAGTGTTTATGATTTAATGAACCAAGTATGCTTCTTATGTGTTTGATAAATTGCCTATGAGAATGAAATAACGCCATTATAGCATGCTAACATGTATTCCCCATTTATGTATAAGTTAATGCATTACAAGTGTTTGATGGAATGTCTCTATGAATGAATTATGACCAAGTGAACATTGTTATGTTATTCAAGATTTGTTTTTCTTTACTTTTCATACTATCGAGTTCCGAGGTTATTTAATACCCATAGCTATTTACCTAGAGCCAATGTCAGTTATAGAATAGTATCATTCATGTCACAATCAGTAGTCTCAGTAGAATTCAGTCAGTTACAAAACTTAGGAAAATTCAGTAATCTCAGTGAATTCAGTCCAATATAACAGTTCAGTGTCTTTCAGTTAGGAGTAGGATTCAGCACCTAGTGAGCCCAAGGATGGGGGCTCAGCTACCAGCAGAGGGTGTAATCCTTAGAAGCAATCCTAGCATTCTAGAACTACGTAGCTAGCATAGGTTGAGACATCAAACCTGCCAGTTGAGGGTTGATGAGGTGCTCTACCTGCCAATAGAGGGTACCACCATTCTCATTTAGGGAACCTAATAGTAGAGGGTTACTCTTCAGCTTGTCTTTACCCATGGCACGGTACTGACACCCTTCCAATTGGGTTACAGATTGGACCCATGCTCAGTTATCTTATCTTATTTGGGGCAATTCGATTAAATAATTACCTTCTACAGTTTTAGTTTTGGTCTTAGTCTTTAGAATAAAACTCAGTTCAGTTCTATAGAATTAGGACTGTCAGATACAGTCACTTAGTTAATAGTAATTCAAATTATTAGTGATCCCATATTATCAGTATATTCAGTTATCAGTTATCCGATTCTGTTCCAGTATACTCAGTCACAGTAGGCACAGTATGTTCAGTAGTTACAAATCCTTCATGTATGCTAATCTAGCTCTTGTATATCATTCAGTTAGTAATTATTCATGCATATGAACTCATGCATTCAGCCTTACCTCATTTAGCATACCAGTACATTCCCACATACTGATCGTATATCCGTTTCTTGCACTATAATATTTTATATCATAGGTTTGAATGCTCAGGTTCTTCACTGCTCTTAGCCAGATGTTTCCAGCAGTAGCAGATTTAGTAGTGAGTCCACATCTATTGAGGATATACTTTTATTTTACTACTTCAATTTAGCAGTATTTAATAAATGGCGTTAGTTGGGAGATTGTCCCAACAACTCTACTTTCAGACAGATTCAGTTAGAGAATTTTCAGACTAGATTTTCAGACAGTATTTAGTTTTACAGATGTTATATTTTATTAGTATTTTAGATGTTTTGAAACTTAGGGCAATTCAGCCCATTATTCCATAATTATTTTAGTATTATTGTTCAGTACTCACAGTAGATATCATTCATGGGTTAGCTTGTGGTCCTTCGGGGTTGCAAGAACAGTGTGACAAATAGGTTGCTCCCTAGTTATCTCAAATTTGGATTTGTAGTATTGTAATGCCCCGCATCGTCCATGTGTTAGCTCATGGTAATATGCTCTTAGAGTTAAATGACTAGAATGGTGTCAAAGAGACTTAGTCTCATTTTTTACTTTCAAAGTGAGTAAAGTTTAAACCACATATAATTTCCATCAATATAAGATTCGCCCAAGTCTACTACCTGGGCAACAAGTTATGGCTAATTTAAGTCATAGTCATAAAACATCATCATTTTGGTGTTTGCGCATCGCGGAGGGGGTCTACTTAGCAATTGTGAAATTCCAGTATCCTAGCGCAATTATGGCGTGTTGCACTGAAGTTTTAGGTTCCAACCAGTGGGACAACATGATGGCTCCACATCGCAGTGACCCTAAGAATCCCATTCATTAATTTCTAATGAGCCACCGCGATTGTGGTGCATCTCAGTGGCCTATAAAATTGGGCTCCTAATTATATTTTATTCCATCTCATTTAGAGAATATTGGGTATTTTTTTCATCCCTTTATCAGCTTAAACACGGGATTTAATCCCAAAGACACCAAAATATATTCACAATCATCTAAATTACTCAAGAACACTCTCTAGGGTTTCAAACTAAAAAAAAATAACTTAGGATTCAACCGTGGGTTTCCAAGTATAATAGAAGATTTGGAATCCCCAAACCATAGGTTTTAAGAATCATTCATTAAATTCCTAAATTGAGGTACGTGGGGTTCTCCTAAAAATCTCATCGGCATAGAAATCATGATTTCAAGAAAAGAGTTTTAGATTTATGATTTATAATCATGTTTTAGAAGTCTCAATGACATTTTTTTGGTCTTTAGGCCTTTCCCAAAATTAATTTAAAATTCTATATATATGTATGCATGTGTTTAAAGATGAATATTCAATTAAGAGCATGAATTATAATTAATCCCTCTCTTGATATGATTTTTTCCATTATTCATATGATATGGATTGTTTTGAAAAGCGTGATATGAAAGGTCTTGATTTATACAATGATTTGAACATGATCGTGAAATCAAAAGAGAGGGTTGTGCATGTAGATAAATATTGAATATGCATATAATGAAAGAGTGCATGGTTTTTTCAAAAGCATATGACCACCATATGTTTGAAGAATGTTGCATAGTTTTGACTTATGTTTTGAAACATGAAATCTCTTATACTATTTGTATGTTTGGGTGGTCTGAATTGAGTTTTGATGAAAGAATTATGCATGATGCATTATGTCTTAGAAAAAAGACTTGCAAGTCTTGGTGTCACGACACCAACTCAGATAATGCCATGTTAATTCAGTATAGAATAGAATGCATATTTGAAATCAGATTTTTAGATGTTTGAAACTAGAATGATGCATGTTTCAAAATAAATTAAAATTGGGCATAAAGAGAGCTTAGGTGGTTCCCCAAATAAGGCACGAGTTTAGATAACTCATTGCCCAAAACTGTGATTTACCGATCTAGGTATATTATTATACACTGGCCTAGTGCCCTGTGGCGTATCAAACTCAGACACTCCAACCCTTGCAGCACACTTAGGTTGAGGTCTTCCCCGCTGAGTCAATAGCGGATTCCATATAGCCCATAAAATATCAGACTTTTAGTGGAGTGCCCCTAACTCAGAAGTAATACAAAGATCAGAGACTGCATTGACAAAAAAGTTTTATAATTATCAAAGATGCCCATGTGTTTTGGAATTTATATAGTATTTGATGTTTTATGACTAGCGTACCAATACATCCATATTGACCCCTCTACCTTCCAGGTTCTGAGGCATAGTCTAGGGGTCCTGATAAGCAGTAGATTTCTTTAGACATAAGTGCAGGGCCTAGTCGGTGAGCCTTCTATATGTCATAAGGCCTAGTTATTTTCAGACATTTATTATCAGTTATGGTTTTTGTCTACTGGGGGCCTTATCCTAATTTTTAGACAGTGTTATTAGTCATATAGTAGAGATTTCACAGACGGCTTTTCAAATGTCATTAGATGGTTTTGGATTTCATTTACCTTTGTTGAATTTATATCAGACTTATGACCATGATTTGTTCTATTAAATAATTCTATATTTTCCCTCTATTATATGAATATTGTGCAGGATTACTAGATAGATAGGGATGCTTAGGACTTCTTGATTTGGGATGTTCGTTACGGCCAAGGCCCCAATTTGGGTTATGTCAAACTTTGTATCAAAGCATGGTTCATGGTCCCAGGGTATCTGTGAAATCGCATCGGGTAGAGTCTTATTTATGGGTGTGTAGCATGCCACACTTATAAGAAAGAGGCTACTAGGCATTAAGGAATGTTTGCCCTCTTTGTAATTTAGTTCGTGCTTTGGAGTCTAATCTATCCTCTAATTCATGATCTCTTGCATTTCAAAAAAATAATATGCCTCCCCATGGTACTATCGATTAGAATGCACAGAAAGATGAGGTCTATCTCACTCAAGGGATGAGGAACCAAAATAGAGCTTAGACTCTGGAGATTGATGCTACTTTGGGAGTCCTACTTACTCAGACCAACCCACCTAGGGCACCAGAGCTCCCCGAATAGGGACTAACCGCACTCAGCCTCGCAAAAAAGAGGTATCAAATACAGAATTCAGACAGTCCATTCATATGGTTGCTCAATTGATAGCATACAGACTCAATGGTCATAATATGTTGGGTCTACATCAGTCACATCTAAGGCTACTAAGGTGGGTTAGTTCATGAGAATGAACCCGCCTAAGTTTTCAGTCACCAAGGTAGAAGAGGGTCCATAGTAATTTATGGATGAGATATAGAAGATCTTCAAGGTGATGTATGTTGACTAGGTGGAAGGGGTGGAACTGGCAACTTACCAGCTTAAAGAAGTTGTAAACTAGTGGTATAATGAGTGGGAGGATTCTAAGGGTGAGAATGTTGAGCCCACGGTGTAGGTCGAGTTCATGGAAGCCTTCCTTGACCAGTTCTTTCCCCTTGAGTTGAGAGAGACCAAAGCTAAGGAGTTTATGAACATTATGCAAGGAAAAATAAGTGTTAAGGAGTACACTATAAAGTTCAACCAACTGGCTCGTTATACTCCGGAGATGGCTGGCAATATGAGAGACCAAATGAGAAAATTTGCATTCGGCCTTTTGGATGACTCAGTGTTTGAATGTAAGGGGGCTATGATGACTAGGGACATGGACTTCTCTAGGCTTTCAGTGCATACGCAGTAGGTAGAAGAGTAGAAAAAGAGAATCACTGAATCTAGGAAGAAGGACAGATAAGCAAAGAGAGCCAGAATAGTGGATCAGAACCACAATCAGCCACAGAGTGGTAATTGGGGAAATAAATGGCAGAAGAAGAAGAAGATAAGGGTAATTCTCAGTCCATAACTAGTGCCCAGAACTCTAGTAGACCAACGACCTTAGAGTTTCTAAACTAATCATGGATCCAGAGCTTGAGATACCCAGTCACAGGACAGCGTAGCTTAGCAGTATCATATATTTTTATGGTGTAAAACCTGCGGTAGGCATCATCCATAGAGGTGTCAGCTGGGTTTGCTGGTATGCAATTCATATGGTCAGTCGGGTCACTTTCAAAGAGATTATCCTTTGTCTAGAAGGAGTGTTGGTGGTTCTAAATCTCAAACAAATTTATCCACCCCACCACCACCCTAAAAGGGTGCCACCTCAGTTATCGGGAGTGGTCTCAACCAACTGTATGCGTTGTCCAACCACCAGAAGTGAAACCCTCGCCATACATAGTCACCGGTACGTTACAATTTTTTTCTCATGATGCTTATGTATTACTTAATCCTGGGTCTACCTTATCCTATATGACCCATTATATGGCTGTCAATTTTAGGTTTGAGCCCGATGAAATTTCAAAACCTTTCTCTATTTCCACTTTAGTGGGTGATTCTGTTATGGCTAAGAGATTGTATAAAAATTGTGTGGTGACTGTTTGTGGTTGGGATACCATGGCAGACCTCATAAACCTAGATATGATTAATTTTGATGTTATTCTAGGGATGGACAGGCTCCATTCATGCTATGCCATATTAAATTGTAGAACCCGAAGAGTCACCTTTTCTTTTTCGAATGAACGAGTGATAGAATGGGAGGGTCATTCTTTAGCGCCTAGAGGGAACTTTATATCTTATCTCAAAGCCCATAAACTTATCTCCAAAGGTTGTTTGTATCATCTTATTTGGGCTAAATATTCTAATGCCGAAAGTCTTCCTCACCAGTCAGCCCCTTTGGTAAATAAATTTCCAAAAGTCTTTCCAAATTATCTCCCAGGAATACCACCTGATAGGGAGATAGATTTTGGTATTGATTTGTTATCAGACACCCATCCCATTTCTATTCCACCATATAGAATGGCTCCTACAGAACTGAAAGAGTTGAAAGAACAGCTTGCAGGCCTTCTAGACAAAGGTTTTATACATCCCAGTGTTTCTCTCTGGGGTATACCTGTACTCTTCGTACGAAAAAAGATGGTTCCCTGTGTATGTGCATATATTACCACCAGCTAAATAAGGTCACTGTTAAAAATAAATATCCTCTTCCTAGGATTGATGATCTCTTTGACCAACTTTAAGGTGCTAAATATTTTTCAAAGATAGATCTTCGTTCGGGATGCCATCAGTTGAAAGTTAGAGAGTTAGACATTCCTAAAATAGCTTTCCTAACTAGATTCGGTCATTAAAAATTCCTAGTCATATCCTTTGGGTTGACTAATGCCCCTACAACCTTCGTGGATCTTATGAACAGGGTGTTTCATCAGTTTCTAGATCTTTTGTTTATAGTTTTCATCGATGATATTCTTATTTACTCCAAGAGTAAGGAGGACCATGCCAATCAACTTCGAATCATCCTTCAGACTCTCAAAGATCATAAGTTGTATGAAAAATTTTCTAAGTGAGAATTCTGGCTTAATGTTATTGCTTTTTGGAGTATAGCATGTCTAGTGATGGGATTAAGGTTGATCCCCAAAAGATTGAGGCAATGAGAAAATGGCCCAGACCTACGACTCCAATCGATATTTGGAGCTTCTTGGGTTTGGCAGGGTATTACATAAGATTTGTAAGGAGGTTTTCTTCCATAGTTACACCACTTACTAAGTTGACTTAGAAAAAGGTGCATTTCGTGTGGCCTAACTCCTGTGAGAATAGCTTTGATAAGTTAAAATATAAGTTGATAACTGCTCCTGCTTTGACTCTTCTAAAAGGTACGAAGAGGTTTGTTGTGTGTTATGATGCATCCTGTGTGGGACTTGGGTATGTACTTATATAGCACGGTAAGGTGGTGGCCTATGCATCTAGGCAGTTGAAGGTGCATGAGGAAAAATTACCCCACCCATGACTTGGAGTTAGCGGATGTGGTGTCTGCACTTAAAATTTGGCGGTATTATCTCTATGGGGTACATACTGATATATTTACTGACCACAAGAGTTTACAGTATGTTTTCTCGCAAAAAGAATTAAACCTCAAGCAAAGGCATTAGTTGGAGCTTTTAAAGGATTATGACATAAGCCTACACTACCATCTGGGCAAGGCAAATGTGGTAGCCGACGCCCTCAGTAGGTTGTCTATGGGTAGTCTTTCTTATGTTAAAAAAAAGAAAAAGGGAGATGGTGAAAGATATTCACCAACTTAAAAATCTAAGAGTACGATTCCTGGATTCCAAAGATAGGGGAGTGGTTGTTCATGGGGTAGCTAAATCTTCCCTTTGTGTAGAAGTTAAAGAGAAGTAGGTTGAAGATCTCATCTTAATGCAGATCAAGAAAGATGTGGCTCAGTAGAAGGTGATGTCTTTTGAAATAGGTGGTGATGGTATTTTAAGATATCAAGGTCGACTATGTGTGCCAGATGTAGATGGGTTACGAAAGAGAATCCTTAATGAAGCTCACACTTTGAGGTATGTTGTTCACCCAGGCTCTACTAAGATGTACCATGATCTAAAGACCTTATATTGGTGGAATAATATGAAGCATGATATGGCTAATTATGTTTCCAAGTGTTTTAACTACCAACAAGTTAAAGTAGAATATATGAGGCCAGGTGGTACGTCCCAAGAGATAGCTCTGCCTTTGTGGAAGTGGGAGATGATCAATACAAACTTTATTATGGGACTTCCAAGGTCCTGAAACCAGTATGATTCTATTTGGGTGATTGTTTACTGGCTAACCAAGTCAGCATATTTTCTACCTATGAGGACCAACTATTCGAGAGATGATTATGCCAAGCTTTACATTGAAGAAATAGTTCTCTTGCATGGAGCACCTATATCCATCATATCTGATCAAGGTACGCAATTCTCTTCTCAGTTTTGGAGATTTTTTCAGAGGGGTTTAGGTACCCAAGTGAATCTGAGTACTGTATTCCACCCTCAGACTGATGGGCAAGATAGTGCACCATTCAGATCCTTGAGGATATGTTGAGGACCTGCGTGATTGACTTCAAAGGTACTCGGGTAGATCACTTGCCATTGATAGAGTTCGTAAATAATAATAGTTATCATGCCATCATTAAGATGGATCCTTTTGAGACACTGTATAGGAGAAGATGTAGGTCACCAATAGGGTGGTATAAAGTGGGTGAGACGCAGTTGTTTGGGCCTGATTTTGTTCATCAGGCAATGAAGGACATGAAGATTGTTAGAGAATGACTTAAGATAGCCCAGAGTAGCCAAAAATCCTATGTCGATGTCAGAAGAAGGGAGCTAGAATTTGAAGTTAGTGATTGGATATTTCTAAAAGTCTCCCCTATGAAGGGAGTTATGCAATTCGGGAAGAAAAGTAAGCTGAGTCCTTGCTATATAGGACCATGCCATATTTTGAGAAGGATAGGTGCAGTTGCGTATGAGTTAAGAGTTACCTGTAGATCTGGGTTTTGGTCATCTGGTATTTCACATATGCATTCTAAAGAAATGTATTAGAGACCATTCCCTAGTGTTGCCTGTAGAGGAGATCAGGGTGACAGATTTATTAGCATATAAAGAGGAACCTATTGAAATCATAGATTGTCAAGTTCAGAAGTTGAGGAGCAAACAGATAGTGTTGGTTAAGGTGTTATGGAGAAATCAAAAAGTTGAAGAAGAAACTTGGGAATCAGAAGATGACATGCGAGATAGATATCCAAATCTATTTGATTCGGTGAATGACGAAATAAAAGGTACAATCCTTGCTTAATTCTTTTACGGTCTTAGTATACCTCAAATCTTGCTTTTCTATGTTTTGCATCATCATTATTCCAAGGGGGATAATGTAACGCCCTGTATCGTCCATGAATTAGCTCATGGTAATATGCTCTTAGAGTTAAATGACTAGAATGGTGTAAATTTAAACCACATATAATTTCCCTAGTTTTGACATTTTATAATGTGGGAAATTAATGAGCTTTCCATCGATATAAGATTCGGCCAAGTCCGATACCCGGGTAAGAAGTTATGGCTAATTTAAGTCTTAGTCGTAAAACACCGTCATTGTGGTGCTTGGCGCATCGCGGAGGGGATCTACTTAGAAATTGTCAAATTCTAGTAGCCTAGCATGATTGTAGCACATCGCGCTAAAGTTTTAGGTTCCAACCAGTGGGACAACGTGATGGCTCCGCATCGCGGTGACCCTAAGAATCCCATTCGTCAATTTCCAGTGTGACACCGTAATTGTGGCGCGTTGTGGTGGCCCAAAAAATTGGGCTCCCAGTTATATTTTATTCCATCTCATTATGGTCATATTGGGTATTTTTCCACCCCCTTATCAGCTTAAATATGGGATTTAATCCCAAAGACACCAGAATACATTCACAATCATCCAAATTACTCAAGAACACTCTCTAGGGTTTCAAACTAAAAAAACAAATAACTCAAGATTCAACCATGGGTTTCCGAATATAATTGAAGATTTGGAATCCCCAAACTGTACGATTTAAGAATCATTCATCAAATTCCTTAATTGAGGTATGTGGGGTTCTCCTAAAAATCTCATGGGCATAAAAATCATGATTTTAAGAAAAGAGTTTTAGATTTATGATTTATAATCATGTTTTAGAAATCTCAATGACATTGTTTTGGTCTTTAGGCCTTTCCCCAAATTGATTTGAAATTCTATATATATGTATGCATGTGTTTAAGGACGAATATTCAATTGAGAGCATGAATTATAATAAATCCCTCTCTTGATATGATTTTTTCCATTATTTGTATAATATGGATTTTTTTGAAAAGCATAATATAAAGGTTTTTATTTATACTATGATTTGAACATGATTGTGAAATCAAAAGAGAGGGTTGTGCATGTAGATAAATGTTAAATATTCATATAATGAAAGAGTGCATGGTTTTTCCAGAAGCACATGACCACCATATGTTTGAAGAATTCTTGCATAGTTTTGACTTATGTTTTGAAACATGAAATCTCTTATACTATTTGCATGTTTGGGTGGTCTAAATTAAGTTTTGATGAAAGAATCATGCATGATACATTATGGCTTAGAAAAAGGACTTGCAAGTCATGGTGTGATGCCATGTTAATTCAGAACAGAATAGAATGCATGTTTAAAATTAGATTTTCATATTTTCAAAACTAGAATGATGCATATTTCAAAACAGACTAAAATTGGTCATAAAGAGAGCTTAGGTGGTTCCCCGAAAAAGGTATGAGTTCAGACAACTCATTTCCTAAAATCATGATTTGCCAATTCGAGTATATATTATACGCTAGCCTAGTGCCCTGTGGTGTATGAGACTCAGACACTCCAACCCTTTTAGCACACTTGTGTTGCGGGCTTCCCCATCGATTCAATTGTAGATTCCATATAGCTCGTGGAACATCAGACTTGTAGGGAAGTGCCACCTAACTCAAAAGTAATACAAAGATCAGAGGCTACCTTGACAGAAAAGTTTTATCATTATCAAAGATGCCCATGTGTTTTTGAATTTTTATTGTATGTGATGTTTTATGACTAGCTTTCAACTATTTTATTAAAAGCTTTATTTTTTAATGCTATGTGTATCAGTAAATCTGTATTGACCTCCCCCCTACCTTTCAGATTTTGAGGCACAGTCTTGGGGTCCTGGTAAGTATTAGATTTCTTCAGACAAAAGTGATGGGCCTTGTTAGTGAGCCTTTTATATTTTAGAAGGCCTAGTTATTTTCTGACATTTATTCTCAGTTATGGCTTTGGTCTACTGGGGGCCTTGTCCCAGTTTTTAGACAGTGTTACTAGTCATGTAGTAGAGATTTTGTTGATGACTTTTCAGATGTTATTAGATGGTTTTGGATTTCATTTACCCTTGTTGAATTTATATTAGAGTTATGACCATGATTCCATTCTATTAAATAATTCTGCATTTTCCCTCAATTATATTAATGTTGTGCATGATTACCAAACAGATAAGGACGTCCGGGCCTTCATAGTTCTGGATGTCCATTACGACCAGCGCTCCGATTCGGGTTGTGACAAGTATCTCCCATAATCCACAGTCTACGGTTCAAATTTAGCTACTGTATGACCTGGTATTCAGTAATTGAGTTTATTGTTCAACAAATATTCATTACTTGTTCTTGCATCAGTTTATAATATTACATGTATCAGTGTTCTTTGGGTCCAAGTTTGAAGAGGATCCATAGGAGTTCTTAGATTGTACTTAGAAAGTTATGGTGATCATGGATGTTACCCTAACTAAAAATATTGACCAGGACTCCTATCAGTTGTAAGGAGTGGCTCACACTTGGTAAAACTATAGAAAAGAGATAAGGGTGTAGACTCAAAATTAGTTTAGTAGGATGAGTTTGTTGTTGCATTTCTAAAAAATTTCTTTCCACTTGAACTAAGGGAGGCCAAGATACAGGAATCCATAAATCTGGAGTAGGGTAACATGAGAGTGAAGGGGTATTTCCTTAACTTTACTCTATTGGCAAGGTATGCACTGGCTATGGTTTCTAATTCAAAGGTCCATATGAGCAAGTTTGTGTTTAGTATTTCTAAGAATATGGTCAAAGATTATACAGCTGCTATGTTGGTTAATGAGATGAACATCTCTATGCTGATGATTTATGCTCAATAGATAGAGGAAGGAAAAGTTAAAGAGAAGGAAAGAGAGAGTAACAAGGTAGAACAAGTAGCTTTAATTTCTCTCAATAGAGTTCAGATGGTGGAAATCATTTTAATTCCACCAAAAACCTTGAGCCCAAGCCATGTCTTTTTTTAGTGACCTAGTCCCTAAGTTCAGGTAAGATAATCAGGATGGGGCATAAGTATGTAAGTCATGGGGTAGTGTTTATAGTGTTCATACCAACCTAGTAGGAAATAATCAAGCTAGAACCACAAAGGTGAGTATATGTCAGGTAGTGATATTTTTCTTAGGAATGGCAAATCAGCCACAGATTGAGGGATATCTAGTGGCTTCACGGAGAGGTAGAATTCCTGTCAACAATGTTAGTATAACTATTCAATAGATCTAGAGGGTCGCTTAAATAAGCAAGGAGCATAATCTAATGCAGCTGGTGGACAAGATCATAACAACTTTTATGCCCTTCAAACTCAATAGGATCGGGATGGTTCTCCTTATGTAGTTACCGATATATTACAAGTCCTTCATATTCATGTTTATATATTAGATCCTGGAGCCACACTTTCTTTTATAACTTTCTAAATATTAGTAGACTTCGGTGTTAATCTCAAAACCTTTCATTCTCTACTCTAGGTGGTGACTCAGTCAAAGCTAGATGGTTATGCATAAATTACCCAGTCACAGTTCCTATGAATTCACCTCAGTTGATCTCGTAGAGTTAGAAATAAAAGATTTGGATGGCATTCTTAACATAGGTTGGCTATATTTTTTCTATACCTCCATTGACTATAGAAAGAGAGTAGTCTAATTCTATTTCTGAATAAACTGATTCTAGAGTAGAATGGTAGTACCTCAGTGACTATGGGACGGTCGTCTCTTACCTTTGGGATAAAAAGTTGATATCCAAAGGGTACGTATATCAACTTTTTTGGGTTAAGTATTTAAAGAACAAAACCCCAACTCTTTAATCAGTTCAAGTGGTAAACGAGTTTCCAAAAGCATTTCCAGAAGATCTATCCAAAGTTCCTCTCGAATGGGAAATTGACTTTGGAATAGATTTTTCAGATACCCAATCTATTTTAATTCCTCCCTGTAGAATGGCTCTAGACAAGATTAAAGAGTTGAATAAATATTTGAAGGACCTCCTAGACAAGGGTTTTATCAGGCTCAATGTCTCTTCATTAGGCACTCTAATTCTTTCCATGTATAAAAAAGATAGATCTCCTAGAATGTGCATTGACTAGCATCAATTGAATAAGGTCACAGCCAAAAACAAGTATCCAATTCCTAGGATTGATAAATTGTTCAACTAATAGATGATATCCTTGTTTATTGTCAGAGTGAGGATGAACATTCAAACCATTTAAGGATTGCCTTCTAGACTCTTAAAGATCACTTGATGTTTGCCAAGTTAAGCAAGTGTAAATTTTGTTTGAAATAAATAATATTCCTTGGTCTTATTTTTTGTGAAGGCATTCATGTTGATCCACAAAATACCAAATCAATAAAAAATTAACCTAGACCTATCTCTCTATCATATACTGTGAGTTTCTTGGGCTTAGCTAGTTACTACATACAGCTTTTGGAAGGGTTTTCCTCCATTGCTTATCCCATGTTTAGGATAACTCAGAAAAAAGTCAAATTTCATTGGTTGATTCTTGTGAGAAAATTTTTCAAAAGTTGAAAACTCAACTCACCACTACTTCAATTTTAACTCTGCCTAAGGGTTTACATGGTTTTGTGGTTTGTTATGATTCTTCCAGTGTTAGACTTTGGTAGTGGGGTAAAGTTATATAATATGCCTCTAGAAAGATCAAGCCTAATGAGAAGAACTACCTGACTCATGATCTTGAGTTGGCAGTAGTTTTTTTGCCTAAAATATTTGGAGGCATTATTTCTATAGGTTTCATGTTGATGTTTTCATCGATTATAAGATTCTTCAGTAAGTGTTTAGGTAGAAAGATCTCAATCTCTATTAGAGAAGATGGCTAGAGTTGCTAAAAAGTTATGATATGGAGTGTTTTGTACCATTTGGGTAAGGCCAATATGGTAGCCAACGCTCTTAGTAGATTATCTAAAGAAAGAGTTGCTTATGTGAAGTATGAGAAGAAAGAGTTAGTATTTGAGATTCATAGACTGGCCAGATTGTGAGTTTGGTTGGTTGATTCAGCAGAAGGTCGTACTTTTATTCAAAATGGTTCAAAATCCTCTTTGGTAGCTGAGGTTAAAGAAAAAGAAAGACAATGATTCAATTTTTCTTAGATTAAAAGCAGCAGACCAGAGTCAGAATCTTGAGGTTTTTCCCTAAGGAGGAGATAGTGTTCTTCACTCTCAAGGTAGACTTTGAGTTTCGAATATAGATGACTTAAGACAGCGGATGCTAGCAAAAGCTCACGGTTCTTGGTATTCTATTCACCTAAGAGCCACTAGAATGTATTCTGATTTATGGGAAGTCTATTGGTGGAATAGTACGAAGAAAAATATCACAGAATATATGGCTAAGTGTCCAAATTGCCTCTAGGTTAAGTTTGAGCACCAGAGACCTGGTGTTATGCTTTAGTACCTTAGTATTCCTACTTGGAAGTAGGAAATAGTAAATATGAACTTTATCACAGGGTTGCATTGTATTCACTGTCAGTATGATTCTATTTAGGTTATCTTGGATAGAATGACTAAGTCGACTAGTTTTCTGTCAGTTAACACTTTAGATTCAATTGAGGACTATGCTAAACTCTACCTGAAAGAGTTGGTGAAATTTCATGCAGTCCCTTTAACTATCATTTAAGATAGAGGTACTCAGTTTACCTATCTATTTTGGAAGACATTTTAGAATGGTCTGGGTACCCATGTTCATATCAACATAACTTTTTACCCGCAGACAGATGGTCAGGTAGAAAGGATCATTCCAACCTTAGAAGATATGTTGAGAGCATGTGTGATTGATTTCAAAGGTAGTTAGGACGATCATCTACCTTTGGGTTTGTTTATTATAAGAGTTGTAGCTCCAGAATTCAAATGGCCCCATTTGAGGCACTTTATGATGGGAGGTGTAGATCTCCTATTGGTTGGTTTGAGGTCGGTAAAGCAACATTAATACAGCTAGACTCAGTCCATAAGGTTATGGATAAAGCTAAAATGATTAGAGAAAGGTTGAGAACGGCTCAAAGTTTTTAAAAGTCTTATGCAGATATGAGAAGAAGGGAACTTCTGTTAGCTGTTGGTGATTTATGTACTTAAAAGTTTTACTATGAAGGGGTGAAGAAATTTAGGAGGTAAGGAAATCTTAGTTCACGCTATATTAGTCTTTATCAAATTTTATGTCATTTTGGCAATGTGGCTATTGAGTTAAATTTGTTGACAGACTTAGCAACAGTGCATCTAGTCTTTTATGTTTCCTTGTTGAAGAAATGCATTAGTGATCCCACATCGGTTGTGGACTTAGAAAGTGTGGGAGTGAAATATAGTCTCTCTTATAGGGTTCCTATTGATATCTTTGACCATCAGGTTCGTAAGTTGAGGAATAAAGAGGATATCTTATTAAAGGTTCTTAAACAAAATCGATCGGTTGAGAGAGCTACTTATGAAGCAAAGGTAGATTAATGAACAAGAACCCCCACCTCTTCTCTTTGAACTTAGTATGAGCTAAAGGTAATAGTTTCTCCTTAATTAATTAATTATTTCTACTTCATATCACCCAGCAACCCTTGTAGCATGCATCTATAAGCCCGATTCAATCTATATTTCAGTTACTGACTCAGTATCATGGATCTTACAAAATCAATGTGGGAATTTTAGGTACATATAGTGTGAAAGGGTTCTAATAACATTAGGAAAAGTGGTGAATAAAATGTGGGGATTACAACTCTTTTCCTCTAACCTTCCCTTAGTCAGTTTCCATTTAGGGACGAATAACACTAAGGGGGGAAGGTATTTAACACCACAAAAATTCAAGCCAAGTCCAGAACCATGCTTTAAGTACATGTAGGATTAAAATCAAATTTTAATTGTATAACAGGGGATTTTTTATATACCAAGACCACAAAAACTTCCTAGCTTGTAACCAAGCCATTACCTTCCTTACCGCTTAATTCCTTGAGAAATGATCATCTTTAAATGAGCATAACCTATAGATTCTGAATCATATTAAGATATAGACCCAAAAATTATAGATGTTTTAATTCCCATTCCAATGCATCCAATTTTTCCTTAGTCAAATATCAGTGTGAAAAGTTATGGCCCTTTTTGTGATGCATTGCCCGGCTATGAGATATCACGAGCCAAACAATGATTGTGGTTACATTATAAGACCATACAATGGTTTCTTCTAATTGAGAAAACCCTAAACATCTAAAAGTTGACAATTATACCATCCAAACATGAGATAGATCCACGATCTTGAGTCCCACAAATGATCCTTTTTAAACCTTCAAACCTATGAACCAAGGTAGAACTATAGGTAGATCCCACGGTTGTTCTTTATAAATATAATCCTGTGTACGATTGTGAGTCCCACTCCAATTGAACCCTTGAAGCTCTATACCAAGGTACTACCATAGGTGGGTCCCATAATCATACCAAGTCTCGTATGATAATTTTCAGAAATCTCACATCTAGATCCCCAACCATGAGTACAACCCATAATCATAGGTTGGTTGTAAGAACATGGGAAGGTCATGTACGTCTCCTCTAACAACTTCCATCATGAATTTTAAAGGGGAACATCAATCTTTCTCTACTCTATTAGCATTAAAACCATGTCATTTAGGATATATAAAGGCTAATTATTGAAGTTAATATTATCATTAGCCCTCATTACTCAGAAAACCATCCAACACTTAGTTTCAAATTGAGAAAAAAGGTAATATTTCCCTCCAACACTAAGCTAGGGTTGATCTGCTTTAGGATTCTAATTTCAAATAATTCTTTAAGGTTTTTGACTCCAGGTATGTGGGATTCCGCCTGTAATAACTCTCTTGGTCATTTCTTCAATTTGCGCATATTTCTTGTATTTCAAGCCTTTCCATAGTAGTTATAAATCATTTGTGACTTACCAAAATTATTATTTTGGTCATCGAACAGTTCATTTGGGTTTTAGGCTCATTTCCATATGTTGGATATTTTAATATTAAGGAATTTCTTTCAAACCAAACTTTTAGTGGATGACCTCGAATGAGAATTCTGATAGCACTATTAGCTCTAGAATATTGATTTTAGGCTAGGGACCCTTATTGCAAGTCTCGAGGCATACAAACTCGAATTGGGCTATTGGATGGATTATATGAAAAAGAAAACTACAAGTGTAGGTCCCAAACTTAGTCAAAACAATCTAGGATGAAAGTTTTCAGGGTTTGCATGCAAGGGGTTCCAAATTAATCAAGAGCACCCGGTTAAAGTCCAATTTTTAACTTAATAAAAATCAGATATATGGTATTTGATATGACTGCTTTAGTTGACATGGAGATGCTTTAGCAGCCAACACATTAGTGTCCATTATCTGCTTAAGCAGCCTTTGACATTTGGCTAATGTTCACTTTAGAAACAAAGTGGCTGCTTAAGTGGACCCTGCTTTAGCTCCAGAGTTACTGCTTTAGAGTTACCCGTGCCTAGCATGCCAAACAACTTTACCAGCAGGCGCTTTAGCACCAAGATAACTGCTTTAGCTACACTTGAGAGATTTTAATCCCTTTTCACTCAATTCTCCACCATTTCTTTCATTATTTTCACACCATTTTAAGATCTTGAAGAGAGGAAAAGTTGGGAGTCATCCATTGAAGTTAAGGTAGGCTAGCCTAACTCTATTTGGTCACTTTCTATTAATTTTCCCATCAATTTCCATCATATTTCATGGTAAATTATTAGAAATTAGGCATTTAAATCCCTAAATCTTAGGGTCTAATTTGGGCCTCAATTCTTACAGAATGTGTGCTCGAATATTGATCATGCATTCTTTGTCCTTCAAAGAAACTCTTGACGGATTCAAGTTTGAATTTTATTTGCGGTCATCGCAAGGCCGTTCTTGACCCAAATTTTGACCCAACCCTTTGTATATCTATATGGGTCTTGTTTTACTTCTAATGATGTGTAGCTTACTCTTTTGATAGATTGGATGTATTTTGGGATCTTAGGTAAAGATGACATGATTTGTGGATAATTCAAGGACTTATAGTTCACCATCGAGTTAGGCTTCAATCTACTCTTCTTCACCAGATAATGTATCATATATATTATATGTTAGTAAGAAAGTTAGGATATGATTATGGGTAAATCACCATGACTTAGTTTAAATTATGAGTTTAGGGGACAGAAGGGTGAATCGACCCTTATGGTAAAATACGTGTTATGCCTTTAGGATCTTACTACACTAGGTTATGAGCATGTTAGACATAGTTGAGGCTAATGCCCCATTAGTATAAGGTTTATTACTTGATTTGGTGGATTATTATGGTTTCTTGGATAGTATTGTGGTTATGCACTATATATATTATTGGGCCCAAGGCCGAGATGACAATATTAGTTGGACTCTAGGTGAGTGATTATCCTTGGAAAGGATGTAGCCATAGTCTATTAATGTTTAGATGCTTATAATTATATTGCGTGGATACTGTTATAACATGCATAAATTTGGTATATTCATGATCGCTTAATGGTATATTTCCAACTAAAATATGGTTTTACTACTATTTTTCCTAAAAGAGATTTATTCCTACTTTTTTGGTTAAAAAATAGATTCTTTCATAATGGAAATTGTACTACCTTAATGGATGATTTATGAGATTTTGAGAATAAAACTAATATTTTAGATATTTGACCGAGATCGGTTCTGGTCCATAGCTTTACTACTGCTATTTACTTCAATCGAGGGAGATTCTAACCATTTCTACTCTTTGATACTGATTTAGTCCCGAAGTTGATGTCGAGTAACAGATTTATAGATTTAAACTCTTTTAGACACGGTTTGTGTTCGGTACTATATGGAGGATTTTGATAATGATTATTATTATTGGAAATCTTAGATCGAGACCAGGTCTGTGTATAGGATTACAGCCAAACCCCCTAGGGGGCCCTTCATTTGTGAGCCATCGTATTAGAGAAGAGAGGTCATCAAAGTTCCTGCCTTTGCAATTCATCAATATGGAGGAGTTGTATATGCTGGGTTATGTTATGGCATGTGGATTCATATGGTATCATGGATTTACTTTTCATTCATTTATGCATTCCTATTTCCTATCACCACTATGTTATTTGATTCCTATAGCTATCAAACTTGTGGGGGTTGTATAGGTATGGGTTATGAGTGTTGTTTTTCATGTGTTGTGTGTTGATTGAGATTTTCGAGTTCTGGGCTCAATTTATATTTTTTTATTTGGACTGGTGGGTTACTATATTATTAGTATTTTGGATAGTTTATGTCAGGTTGATTATTGGATTGATATCGAGATTCGAGGTATGACTCTGGTTTCGTTCCCTTACAAATATTTTACTATGGATAATTATCTCATGTTTGGACATTTGGACTAGGGACCCTGATTATGCCAGCTTTAGTTTCCTATTATTACTAGGAGGCTTTAAGATATTAGTATGATTATCTTGGGTTGTACCTTTAGGTTAGTCTTATATATACATATAGATGTATATAGTGATAGTATTCCCATATATACCTCTCTTCTTTCGTTTAGTTCTGTTGTATAACTATTCCTTGGCCTTGTATACTATTAAATATCCTTATTATACCCTTTATTTATATATTGGCTAGTGATATATGGTAAATCATTTTAGTATCTGAGTACGGCTAGGATAGGATAGTTCCTTCTTATAACCTCCTTAATTTTATTATGTTAGCTTCTAGTATATTTGGTTGTAGTTTACATTTTTCTTGCATGTTATTTATGTTTGCATTATCTTTGGAGCTTAGTCGGCAGTTGGCTACTGAGTACCATATGTTTGGTACTCATTCTACACTTTTGACGCCTGCAGATCATAGTACGAGTTCTCGCCGTTGTTGTGTGCATCGTACGGAGCAACTATGGATCAGAGAACTATAGTGAGCTCTTGGTGAGTATTGTTATTCTCCTTCTTATAGATTAGACTAATCTCTATGATGTATTCAAAGATGGGTTGTACCAGTATATTTATTTAGTATTTCATCTTATGCTCTTGAAATTAGAATCTTTTGTACTATTTCTGATAAGTTTTGGGACTAACTTATAAATATTAGTCATACAATATATTTATTCCTCATTTTTCTTTTATTTCTCTTGGTAGTCCATTACTAGCAGTTACGAACTATGGGTTAGCTTACCTACTGGTGAGATATAGTAAGTGTCATCATGACTTGAGAAATTAGGTCGTGACAAATATACTAAATTAATATACTAGTACAACTCATCTTTAAAAACAACATAAAGATCAGTCTAATATATAAGAGAGAGAATACAATACTCTTACTGTTATGTTTTGGGACTATCTTATATACATTAGTCATATATTATATTTATTCTGCATTTTCCTTTCATTTCTCTTAGTAGTCCATTACTAGCAGTTTCGAACTATGGGTTGGATAACCTACTGAAGTGATATAGTAGATGCCATCATAACCTGACAAATTGGGTCGTGACATAATTAATGCTTGACCCAATTCTCTAGTTTAGTTCCTTATTCTAAATTTATGGTTTATAGATATTTTCTAATTCCTTGATATCTTAGTCCCTTGGTTTATTGAGTTCTATTCCATGCTATATCATGAATTTTAGTGTTATTAAATGTCCATGATTACAAATCCTAATTACATTGTGAAATGCATAAGTTTGGACTTGAGTTATTCATTTTATTAAAATCACTCAGATTATGAAATTGGTATAATAGTTGTATTCTTCAAAGGTAGTGGGTTATGAACACCTTATGACCTAGGATTTCATGCATATATACATTTATGAGTATAAAATCCTCCAGATCATATGTTTTTGAATGCCTTAAGATAATGTGTTTATTTTTTGTAATATGTTTATTTTTAGTCTTCAGATTATTATTATCATTAAGCATTACAGTTATCAGTGTCATTCAGTTGGGAGTAGTACTTAGCACCGAGTAGACGTAAGGACGAAAATTCACTAATCAGTTTGGCTGAGACCTTTAGTAGAAGTCCCTAAGTCTAGAAACTACGACATGATAGTAGGTTCTAAATGGTCACCTATCAGACTAGGGTTGATACCTTAGTCTTTTCGGACATCAGTTTAGTGGATCCATGTTAGTCAATGTTCATACCCTTGGCAAGGTACTGAACACCCTCCCAGAAAGATTATAGGTTGGGCCTCGATTAGCTCAGATTAGGGTATGTCAGTGATTAGTATTTCCCATATTACACAATCTACAGTTTGAATTCAGCTATTTGCATGACCTTATATTTAGTAATTCAGTTTATTGTACAACACATGTTCATTACTTGGTCTTGAATCAGTTTATCATGTTACATGCATCATGTTTAACCTGTATCAGTATTAATTTATCTCACATGCTCAGTAATTTCAAAGTACTGATCACATACTTTCTTTGTGCAATATTGTCTCATAATATAGGTTCTAATGGTCAATAGTTAGATCACATTTAGTATGATCGCCTATCGAATCAACAACAATATTATGGTGAGTCCTCATTAATCGGGAGCCAGTATCAGTATTTTATTTTGTTTTAATTTGTTTTAGGATAGTTAGTTAGTCGGGGCTTGTCCTAACAACTCATATTAGTAAATACTTTTAGACATATAGTTAGATGTTCAGATTTTGGTTTTAAACTTAGATATTATTGTTGGTTTTCTTTTGAATACTTATTTCATCATTCAGTTCAGCTTTTGCATAAGTGTTTTTATCAATTATTTTCAGTATTCTTAGTGTCATGTCATGTCATGGGTTAGCTTGGGGTCACTAGTGACTCTAAGCATCATGCTATGACTAGGGAGTAGTCCGATTGTACGGGTCATAACAATATCATGCTTAAACCTACATGCATGGAGTTTTGAATATTAAGTAACATAAAAATTTAGGATAAGCAAGGTTTGTTGTTCAATATGTTATATGTAGGTTTTCCTAAAGTATTTGATTATAATAATGCCAACGTTTAGTTAGTGACATATGAAGTAGGTTAAATCGAGAGATGATAGAGTAACATGTAAATGCATAGGTGTGAGAGCAATATAATGGGATTAAAGAATGGGGTAGGGCCATGTAGTGGTCTTTGAGGGCCTGGTCTTATTATAATTTAGTACAATTGGGTTGTGGTCAAAGTATAAAGAAGGTATTATAAGCGGTGGTACTTAGGGTAACATTAATCATTTATTAAAGGTAAGTAAAGTAAGACATAAGGTTAAGGGGGAATGGTAATGGTGTGTAGATTGTGATTGCAAATAATCGATTAAGGAAGTTGTTTGTAGATTAGAAATGACACCATATAGTAGAACCTTTAGGTATTTTGGGTATACAAAGAGTGTTATGAATTGAGAAAGGATTTTTTTGGTTAATAAATATCCATGTAATTAAATTATAGCTAATAGACTTAACTCAAATACCACACCTATATATGAGTTAAATAATTGTGAATATATCTTCGGGCATACTTGTGATTGGTGAATTGATGTAGTAGTTGATTATATGTACGACATGATGAACCTTGAATTTGACTAAGTGTCTAAGTAAATTATTTAATTATATATTTTATGCACTTTATCATATTCTTGTTGATATTGAATGAGATATTCATATATTGTAAGGTTTCTTATATAAAGCTCCAAGTATTCACAAACAACTTCTTCTCATTCTATTCCTACGGTGGGATATGTGTCTTTTGCTTTTGTTTTTCATCCTATTTGAACTCTTTTACATGTATATAGTAGGTCTTAGGTAGTGTGTGTTGTTTGAAAATGTAAAAAGAACTTGCTACCTAAGTTTAGGTTCTATTTAGCTTTTTTTGGTTATCTTGTAAAAGATTATTATTATTATTGCACATCTAGTTAGCAGTAAAGGTTCTCCAATCTAGTTAGAGAAGATTAAGTGTCCATATAATCCCGTAATATATTTCATGACAACTATTAAGAAAAACACTCCTACCTACTAGCAGGCATGTACTCCTACCTATTAACCTTTTACCCTTAATTCACATTCGCCTGACATTCTTATCTAACGTCATGTCGTCAGTAAGATGAAGTTGTGACAAGTCTTTTCTAATCACCTTACCCTAATATTTTTTTAGTCTATCTCTATGAAACACACTAGTTTTCACCCTTATATAATTCTTGATTTTGAGCTCACTGGATATCATATGACTTATGGGTACTTGTCATATGATGTGGTATGGTTTAGGAACCCTTAGTCATATGTTTAACATTGTGTCCTATGTCAGTTACTATCCAAGGTATGATTAGGCATCTTACTAGTCATATGTTAGGGTATGAGTGGTATGTTATTAAGTCGTATGATGCCCTAAGTTTAGTCTAGAAGATTCTGCCTAGGGTACGGGTTAGGGGGTACCAATCGTATGATTGGATATGAGTTTGCATAAGAATTCATATGTTGGATAGTGTTAGGGTCCAAGTTGATTCCTAGGTTACGAGTGGTGGTACCACTCATATGCCAAGGTACAGTTTAGGTAAGGTAGTCGTAAACACCTACGTACATATTTTCAGCTTTTAAGCTAAGGACATTTTGGACATTTCCCACCCTAAAACCCTTAAGTCCCCACATCTTAAAACATATTGAGGCCTCTCATAACATACTTTGAAATATAAAAATCATCAAAATCCTCTCTAAACTCTCTCAAGAAAATTGGGGCTAGGGTTCTTCAAAGGTGCTCATATAGAGGCTCAAGATTCAAGTTTCTTCCGTGAATCTTCTTGAATAAGGCATGTGAATCTTCCCTCATTGTTAGTTCATAAATATAATATGTTTTAAAGTGTGATTATAATTCTTAAATGGTTATTTTGAAAACCAAAATTGAGGGTTTTGTTGCATATGGTTGAGTATTGTTTACTCTTGGTTTAACTTATGTTTATACATGTTTCTAGTGATGGTTTGCTCATGTGGGTACTTGGTAATTTTGGTTTAAAAAATGGGTCATGGGTAACCCTAAACTTGATGGTTTTACTTTGGTTTTGGTCATGGTAATGATATGCTCTCAAAGTGTTTGTGAAAATGCCAAAGAAAACAAACTAATCACATGTTAAATGGTGTTTTTAACTAAGGCATTGGCCTAATGAATATGAATGTTTGGTAAATGGTTTTGGGAAGGCCATGTTGGTTATGTAATGATTTAAATTGTAACCTTTGTGGTTTAGTTCGTTAAATGGGTTTGAGTCCCTAAGCACTAACTTTATTTATGTCTTTTCTAGATAATGGATTTGAGTCCCTAAAACTTGAGTTGAGATAGAGTTTTTATTAGATAATAGGTTTGAAACCCAAAGTCAAATGAATTATTTGTAGATTGATAATGGTAATTTCATGTGGTATACTTTCAAGTAGTGTTGGTATGACAATATCAACAATGTGCCTTTGGTAATTAGTTGGATTAATGGTTGCGTATGTGAAATGTTGGTTTAAAATTGGACATTAAAGAGGGTTGTGTAGCTAAGTTGTGAAGGTGGAGAACCTAGGGGATCAACACTGGAAATTATATTTGCCGATACAGGGATCAAAGTCTCCCATAATACATGAGGTGGGAGGTTTGAGTCCCCCATATCATACTACATAATCGAGTGACCAAGTCACCATAGTATAAGAGTGGGAGATTTGAGTCCCCTATGCATATGCGTAAGATTATTCTCTGGTTTGTGTGGCTATAAGAATTAGGGCCCGAGCAGGGGGTGAGAACTGGAGCCCATATAGCTCGTGGGTGTTACTAAAATGACAACTATGCTGCACAAGCCAAGATAAGATTTCAAAGGTCCATGTTAAACTTTGGTCCCTACCCCGGCATGGTACTTATATATCTATATATATACATATATATGTGTGTGTATGTGTTTATGTGTATCACATTGTTTATATACATTGATTGATTGGCTTTGGATTGTTGGCATTATATTATCCTTATCCTTGAGTTACATGCTACCGTTCCAACCACTAACCGTCTTCAGACGTTTTATCACCATGCAATACAAGTGTTGTCCATACTATCATATCTCTTGTTGAGTGAGTTGGATTTGGGGAAAGCCCATGTTGACTTGAAGTGGTGAGCTTCTATACTTTGGAAGGCTCCATTTCTTTCTTTCAGCTTCTTATGCCTTTTTTGTTTTAGACTTGGGTATGTTATGGTATGGATATCGACTTTGTTATTATTTTGGTTTTGTTATAGTTGTTGGTTGGGCATTAGATGGTTAGACTTGTCTGGGTTGGTCAAGGTATTAGACCTATCCCAAAGTCTTTGTGTTGTTAATTACCATATCTTGTTATATGTTCGAAATTCATCCAACTCAGGGTATATGTTGGTTGGTTAGATTGGGTAGTGGGGCAATCTCCGATCCTTATTGGGCTTCAGATGCCCATTACGACAAGGCTGTTTGGCTTATGTCAAATTGGTATCAGAGCCTAGGTTTTTGTGTCATAGAAGATCCATAAAGTCGTGTCAAGTAGAGTCTTGCTTATGAGTGTGTTGTGCACCACACTTATCATCAGGAGGCTATGAGGCATTTAGGAATGTTTCACTTTCTTGTTTATCTACTTCGAGGTGTAGAGTCTAAGGTCTTGGATTCATCTGATTTCCATTTGCTCATTTTTCATATCATGCCTTCAAGGAAATCTGAGACTTGTGGGAACTCTTCTTTCCCGCTAGAGAATGATTTGGACGGAGCTTGTTCTACCCATGGGGTACAGACTCGGTCTAGGTTCTCTACTTTTAATCTCTCTCATAGAGTCCCATTGGTCCATACTGATCTTTCTCCAGGTGGTGACACCTCTGCTAAGCCACCTTAAGGAGACATTTCTAATTCGGAGTTCCCCATTCTATTAAGTTGTTGACCCAGATAGTAGTCTCTCTGTTGCACCAGTTCAGTCTTATGGGTGGAAGGAGGAGTCAGATAGTGATAAGGGAAAGGCAGAATGAGAAATTCATGTATTTAGAGTAGGGCAGGGGTCATCGCAATAATGGTAGTCATGGGAGGCACTGGACTAAGGAAGGGATTTGGAAAAAATCTAGTTCTTAACCGTCGACTTGAGCCCCTTACCATAGGCCATCTGGTGAACGTCAATTTCAAAATAGTAGTGTTCCTAGGGCACGAGGTGCCCATTAAAAATCTAATAGGGCCTAGTCAGTTCTACCCTATCCTCCTTGCCAATTCTGTGGCCAGATACATCGTGAGTTCTGTCATGAGTGGAAGAATCGATGCTTCACCTATGGTCAGATTGGTCATTAATAACACTCAGCTAAACCATATGAAGGGGTAGAGGATGGTCGTTATCAATATCCCAACTCGCGTTAAGGTCGAATCCACAAGGAGTGAAAAATAGAGTTCTAGTATTATGTGTAATTAAGTCTTACTAAGATTATACTCGACGTGCTAAGTAAACAACATAATTGAAAATTTGGGGGGGGGGGGGGGGGTATTTCTTAATTAAGAAAGAATGTATATTGCTAGTAACTTGATTTCACAAACTAAGCAACCAACTTTGATGTAACTTCGATACTTGAAGTATCTTAGGATCATGTATACCTAAGGGAAACTTAGCTGTGGGTGTGTGAAATTTGATGCACATGCTAGTAAACTTCTAATGTGATAGGCTAGGTCTAGGGACCTTGAGGCTAATTTCTCAATAAAACCTCAAGGATTTCAATGTTGACCTTTTTGAGTACCTCACAAGTGTGACAATTATATTCACCCACTATCTCAATTAGGGCATCCCTATTTCTAGCATGATACCCAAGGCAAAATCAACCACAAAATCACCCCTATGTCAAAGATAGTGAAAATTAGTAGATTAAACCCAATAATTGTATACTATTTCCTTGGTTGCCGCATCCCTCTTTCAAGGATGATGAGGGTTCCTATATTCACCCAAACCCATCTTTCAAGGATAGTTTGGGCTTTCAAGAGCATGGACTTTTCACTCACAAACCCATGTGGGTATTTGGAATTTTAACACACAAATCCCTACTAATTTAATCAAGCAATAGTACAACCCATTATCATCTAACTAGCATGTACATAAATACATCACAACCCACAAATAATTTTCACCTTAGTTCAATATAATCCTAAGACTAAAGGATTTTGCTACTCATGAAGAAAAGAGAGAAACATATACCAAATGGGTTGTTCATAGCATCCATTCTTCACAAATATCAAAACCAAAGTCGCCAAATCAAATTTACAAGTCTTGGCCAATTTAGGGTTTCAATTTCTAATTCAAAGTAATGTTTGTCTCTAGAATGCCCAAAATGGGCAAGGGTGTTAAGCTTTTAAATGATTTGGGGTCAGCTGCTGAAAATTATGAAACTGCCCCTGAGCTAAATCCCGCTTGACCACAATCGCACTAGATTCGCCGTGATCGCGGTTGCTGACTGTCTTGACTGGACGCGATCACGGCCCTCAGGCCGCGACCACTATAACTGAGGCCTGTTTCTGCTCCAGTTCTCCAGCTACACTTCCTTTCTCTTCCTTTGATTCTTTTTAGCTCAAGTCCACATATTTCCATCTCATAACCTGTATGCCTACAAAATGTGGATATTAGTGCATTTAATCATACATTGGTCTGTTTTATTCATTCGAAACATGATAATATGCATGAATTTCAAGCATAAATGAGTGGTAAATTCACCATTCATCAACACACCCAACTTAAAGATTTGCTTGTCCTCAAGCATCATTACCCATTACCATGAGACTATGCGTATTTATGTCCACATGAATGACCCAAAAGACCATAATGACTTCAATCTTTGTTAATACCATAATTTAGCTCGTCAAACATGGGCAAAACTATTTGTACAACACCCCTCAACATAAAATATGATTTTTCAAGGATGGAAGAGACTTTAAAGAGCAACTATGCAACAATTACTAATACTCTAAAGTTAACTCCTTTTTTACCCCAACTACATTATACTCTTTTTGCCCCATTTTTTGATAGCTGAAAAAATTACCCATCTCAATTTATTTACATGCCTCCTCATAAGAAAGAAAATTTCACACACCAAGTCATCAATTATGCAACAAGGAATTTAAGTTTAGGACACTCTCTCTTTAAGAACACTCAGTGCTAACAAGTACCATGCCATAGGCTTGCCCCTATTTTCAATCGCCACTATAATGAAAATACTAGGTTGGGAATCACGAAGGGATTTTGTGCTTGTAATGTAGATTCAGGGTAGGGTAGGTTATATTTTAGGAACAACATAGTTAAATCCTCCTTGAACATCAACATCACACTATTTCATCCAACTTTTGGTCATTGGCCACTTATTTTGTTTTCACTCTTTACACATGTGCCTACTTTTTATTTTCATGGTTCACCCATTTCCCTTTTCATTTTTTTATTGCACCCTTAGTGCTTCTGTTTCCTTTGTTGGGTCATTTTCTCTTTTTTTATAAATTTTTCTCAATACTTAAACTCATAGGCACTTAGTTACAAATTTATGGCCCAAAGTTACCTCTTTCAATCATCACCACCCCCAACTTAGGATTTTAGCCTCAAGTTATAATTTTAAGATCAAGAGGGTAGGGTTCAAAAGAAGGATAAAGAATGAAAGTATCATGGATTGTAATGTGTTTGCCAAAGAAAGGTCTAAAGGCTCAAAATGGGTGACTAGGGATAACAACTATGCAAGATAGGCGTTTTAGGCTAAAGTGGACTACCAATGTTGCAAAGACGGATTAAGATCATCTCCCCAACCTAGTAGAATCAAATTAGCCTTGACAGACTAATGGGGCAAGTTCAAGATGGTACAAGTACACATGAGATTTGGAAAAATAATCTCACCACCACACATGACATGTAAAATTAGCCAAAAAGGTTAAATATCCCCTTCCATTGGAGACAAAAAAGTGGAGTATTTCCCAATTTTCACAAGTCAAAATCTTGGAGTCACAAAAAGAGAAAAAGATTTGTTATAAGGTTGCTCACGTCCATGCCCTTGATATTTTTTGAAAAATTTTGGATAGAGAGGAGTGTTCACTTTACATGGGCACCATTCATGATTTGCTAATTATGGAACTAACCCAAGCCTTAATCTTACATTGTGGTTTTCATAAGAGCAACCAACCATATGGCTGTTCAATATTTTCCATAGGAATAAATGAAATCCCAAAATCCAAAATACTATAGGTACTCAGATTTCCCTTGCATTTGTGACTTTGATGCCACGAGTACTCAGACTTCCCCTGCATCCATGGCTCTTAACCCAAACACTACGCTTTCCCCTTAAAAATGTCATCACTCAATCTGTCATAAGGTAAAGCTCGTCTGATATTTCCATAAGTAAACTAAAAAATAAGTAGAAATCTAAGAACAAAATAACTAATCCATGCAAATATGGGCACCATCAGAGTGCTCGAATATAGCAACCCAAGTCATCAAAAAGAAATAGCAACAAAATATCCAGAAATATCTATATTATAGGCCCAAATTAAATGACTACGAAGACAGGCACCCTAACTCAAGAGGTGGCAGTGTCCTCACTGCATAAATAATCAAGCATAAAGAGAGATAAGGGTACTCCCTAAAACCACATCAAGAGCTACTATATCTCTCAGACTATGCATCATCATCAGCCTCCTCAGGACCAGACCACTCGATTGGGGCCTCATTATCACTCTCCACTCAGGATGAAGAAAGTCAATCACGGGATTTTAGGACCTTCCAAAGGCCCTTTACCCCCTTCCACATCTTGTTAAAGAACTTATCTCTCTTCTTCTCCCTCATGACAATATTTTCATGTGCAACTCAGAGATCACAATATGACACTGCTAAGGATGAGTAGGATTTCTCAAGCCTAGTAATGGTAGCTCCTTATTTCTTCTATTCCTCTTGATACTTTGTATAGTTGAATTGTGACATATATGAATGTCGAGTGGTGGAGGGCTCTTCCAATCCCCGGATTAAACCTGACATGAGTTCCTTGATGGCCGTAATATCAACTCTAATGTCCTCAAGAGGACTAGCGGTGGATGGCCTAAAAGACTCAGGCTCCTCGCATGTTGATATTCCTAAGTCTATCTTTCTTTTCTTATTTTTACCTGGTGCTCCCTTTTCTCGAATTCTCAAAGGATAGATATAGGTACCAGGGTTGACCCAAATAACTTCGGAGTATTATTTTACCCCAGCTCTCCTACAAATCTCTATAATCAAAGTGGGGAAGAAGAGATGTGTACCACCTAGTTCTTGAAAAATATCATATCATAAACCACAAGCTAATAACATTCAAAGAAATATCGTCAAGAATGCAAGAGATCATTCAGGATCGTATGTCAGGAACTGATGTCATATGGGTGTAATAGGAGACTCGACTACATATTATGTTCAACTAAATTCATTCCTTGAAAGTGAAGTCATTCATGTGTATGTTTCTCTTGGTTTCCACCCATGAGACCTCCTTTTTGGGACATAATCTTTCCACCAACCAGCTTCCCTGCTCATGCCATTTTTCTTCAAACTCACCCATATTTGCACTTGGGAGCCCGTAGATACCATTAATTTGCTCTTCCCTAAAGTTCACTATTTTTCCTTGGATCTTTATAGTCATGTTAGGTGGATCTGAGAAAGATACTAACCTAAGGTTAGCATAGAATGCACAGACCCATTGCTCATTTGCCTTACATGGATCAAAGGCAAAACACTTCCACCCTGTAGCCTCAAACCTTTTATGAAATGCCAAAAGCTTTTTTGGCACATTATCCAAACATATTTCTCTCCATGGGAGTAGCTTTGTCCTCAAAAGATCACCATAGTAGTGAGTGAGGCACTTGGATGCCATGAATCGAATGTTGTCCTATTTTTCCATGATATTATCCTGAAAAGAATCATACAACACACACAAACATCATTACCATTTTTATGCACAAGTATGCTATGTTGCTCACAAAAGCCTATTAGATAGTTGCTTAGTAGTGTTCATGCAAAATTTGAAGTGGAGGATTTTCGTGTAGGGTAGAAAATTATACTCGATTACTATAATTGAGTGCCATGGACCTGCTATCGCTGCCCTCAGTCTGTGATTATGGTAACTAATGAGTGATAAATTACCACTCATTTGCACTCAATATTCATGCATACTACTATTATCTGAATGTCCAAGTGAGATATATTTATGGTTAAATGCACTAATTCCCGTATTTAATAGGTATAAAAGTGTAGATAAGAAAAAAAGCAACTCTAAGCTGGCTGGCCAAGCTAAAAAAGAAGTAGGATCTGGCCCTCAGTTACCACGATTGCAAGATGAGGGTCGTGATCGCAATCAGTCAAGTTGGTCAACCAACGGTGATTGTGATTAGCCCTCTATGATTACAGTAGGTGCAATTATGATCAGGCCTCCACGATTATATAAGAGCGGAAAATAACCCAGGGGCAAAAAGTCCATTTGGCCATCTAACCCCAAATCCTATTTAAGGCTCAAAACCCATTCATTCTAGAAAAACCATCATTCTACAACCCTACCTCCCATCTCCAATTTAGGTTTTTGTAATTTCTTGGAGCTTGGAGCTTAAATTTACACTAATTTAAGGCAAGAATTAATTAGATAAACTCTAAAGTATAGATTTATCTATGTCTATTGAAGATTCATTTGAGTATAAAGTGTGGTTTATCCACTTTTTATTTTTCTTATGAATAACTTTGATGGACATCTTGGTATCTTTTTCTTCATTATCCTTATGATATGCTAGATCTACCTCTTGGAATTATGCTAGAATAGGATGCAATTGTATGTAGGTTGTGATATATTTATGTAGATTCTAGTTGGTTGACAATGGGTTCTATTATTGCTTGGTTGAAATGGTTGGGATTTGTGGGTTAAAGCCCTAAATACCCAAATAGGTTTGATAGATGAAAATCCCTAGCTCTTTAAAGCTCAAACCATCCTTGAAAGAGGGGTTTGGGTGAACTTTAGGAACCCTCATCATCCTTGAAACATGGATGTGGGAACCAAAGAAATAGTAGATAATTTATGGGTATGTCTTGCTATTTTTTTTACTATATTATACATAAGGGTGATTAGTAGGTTGACTATACCATGGGTATCATCTTAGAAATAGGGATACCTAATTGAGGTATTGGGTGGCTTTAATTGACACACTCTTTAGGGACTCAAAATGGTCAGTGAGTGACATCATTGAGGTTTTGTTTAAAACTAGCCTTAAAGACCTTAAACTTAACCTACCACATCATCAATATTTAGAATTTACATCAAATTATCATGTCCCCATGCATAAATTTCACCTAGGAAAGTATAGTCCCAAGATCTATTCTAATTAATTACACTCTAGTTATTCTTAGTCTTGAATTAGTCCCTTAGAATCCCAAGAATTGCCTTTACATTCAATAAGATTGAAAACCCCCCAAACCATTTTGTATCATAGGTTTTACCCTAGAAAGCAACTTTATTTCAAATTTACTCAATCATTGCTCACATTGTTCCTCGTGGATTCAACCGCAACTGTTAGTTGGGTAAATATATTGACAATGACCGCTTTGTACTTAAATTTATGGGTAAGTTGAGCATTATCAAATATGGCATCGTTGTCGGTGAATAATTTGGCGTATTGAGTTAGTTTGGAATTTTAGCTTACTTGCTTTGATTCAAACTTATAACTATTCTCTTATTATTTTTTTTTATTTCTTATGTTAGGTAGATTTTATTTATTTTTGTTTATATCTTACTATGGCATCTTGGAATAAAAATGAGTTCAGTGGTTGGAAATCTTACCTTGAAAATCCATGTCTATATTATGATGGACCACACTTTTGGCAAGATTGTAGATATTCTCCTCGAAGAGAGATGTATGTACCATCTAAATCCTATGGGGAGTATACTTGTTCTCTATGTGGTGCTCGAGATGGACATTAGAGAGATTTCCCAAATGCCCCTACCCTAGTTATGCTAACTCAATTTCTAATTTTTCCTATTATTTTGATATCTCTTATGAGAAAGAAAGGGAAGAACGAAGTGCAAAAAATAGTGGTGTTGAAGCAATCCTTCAACGTATCTTGGAATGGGTGAAATTAAAGGAGGATGATTTATGATGTTGGGGTGATTGTCCAAATCCCCTCTCCCCTTATTATGCTAACCTAAATGATAGTTCTTCATCTGTATTTGATAGGTCTTATGATGAAGAAATAGAATAAATAAGCATGGGAAATAGTGGCGTTGAAGTAATGCTTCAACGTATCTTGGAGTTAACAACAATAGTGGAGGAGGAAGCAACTCTTATACTCCAATCCAACAAGGCATTTAGAGAGAAAATCTTTAATATAGAAGATGTGGGCATGGAATTTAATCATTCAAACACCACAACCATACCCACTCTTCTAAATGAGCTTGATATTAAGAACCCTCTGTGATTTCCCAACCAACCAAAGCAAATAGGAGAGATGATGCCAAAAATGAAGAAATGGTACTAGAGTCCAAAGAAGAAGCCAAGCAAATCCCTTATCAAGACTCTAGTCCATTCAGGGTGAGGATGTAAGAATGGAGACAACTCCAGAATTAGGAAAAAGACCTCATTCTAACCACTTCTCAATATTAAGCTTGGTGGAGTTGATGACAATCAATCCACCCAAGCAAATATTGAATGAGGGTGAGAACGAACTATTTTTTTATATCCTGGAGTTTGTCTTTCCAAAAGGGTATGCTAAGACCCCAATCTTAAAGGCTAAGAATGTTAAAGATCGATGTCCAATTTGTGGCCTTCTAATTTTCTCACTGTTGTCCAATGAGCCCACAACAAAGTTTGATGCAAAATTGGGAAAACAATTTAAGTCTTCAAAGTGGCATAATAGAACATGTGTCATCGTGCCCTTACATTTGCCCAATGCACCTCAAATATGTAATGATCAAAAATTGGGCAGGAAATTCAAATCCTCTAAGTGGAGGCATAAATGATGGTTAAAGAGATATCGTGCCACGATGTTAAATCAAGCTCCTGATGGGAGGCATCCCATCGTTATCATATTTGCATCTTTATGTTTTTGGAAAAAGTCACATAGCTTTGATGTTTTGTAGGTGCTTTGGACAGATTGGAAGCCAAAAAGGGAAAAAACCAAGCTTGAGAAGTGTGAAAGCCATGCAGCAAAGTGCGATCGTAGTCACAGGATTATGATCGCACTACTTATGCCATAGTCGCGATAGCTCATTCAGCCTGCACATTGGTTATCACTGCAGTTTCAAGGAGTCCTTTTACCCTTCTTATGTTTTTGTGTTATATAGTAAGGTTACTTCAAGTCCTTTAGTTGTGGGTGTGGCCCTACCCTTGTGTGTATTCATTGGTTTATGATATTTGAACTTAGCTCATGCGAAGCATGAAAATTTTATAAATTGATTATTTTCATTTTTAGTTCTCTTTTACTTTTAATAATACTGGTGGATGAACATTTTTCTATTATGGATTGATTGATGATATTCTTAAGGTAAAAGCATCGTGATTGGGTTTTGATTAACAGATAAAGGGAAAGTCTGAGGACCCGTGGCACTGTGGATTTAGGATTGCCCTTATGAAGTCAAAATGTGAGACCGACACTTGGGTTGTTGTTACAGTTAGGAATTGTGCATAGTTCAAATGCAAAGTAAACACCCCCTCTCCTATAAAAAATTTTCAAAAAAAATCAAGGGCATAGACATAAGCAACATTGTAATAATTCTTTTTCTCTTTTTGTGACTCTAAATTTTTTACTTGAGAAAATTGGTAGATACTCTATTTTTCTCTCTAACAGGAGGGTCAATTGAGCCTTCTTGGCAAATTTGAATGTCATGTGTGGTGAGCTTATTTTTTTTTTGAATCCCATGTATACTTGTACTTTCTAGAGCTTGCCCCATTGGTCACTCAAATTTTGATTGTATTTGGTTGGGGAGATGATCTTAGTCCATCTTTGCGATATTGGAAGTCCACTTTAACCTACAAATCCTACCCTTGCATCGATGTTGTCCCTAGTCACCTACTTTGAGCATTTATACTTTTTTTTTGGCAAACATATTGCAAACCGTGAGCCTTTTCTTATCCCTCTTATGAACCCTATCCTCCTTGAACTTAAAATATAAATTGAGCCTAAAACCCTAAGTTGGGGGTGGTGAAGATCAGAAGAGGTAACTTTGGGCCATGAAAATGTAAGTTAGTGCCTAAGAGCTAAATTGAACAAATAGATAGGAAAAATAAGGGACCCAAGAAAGGAAAGAAAAGCATGAAATTTACAAGGAAAAGAGGTGAATAATAGATATTTTCAAAAATATGGGTAAATCAAGGTAGTAAATGTAGGCACATGCTTAAAGAGTGAAAACAAAAGAAGTGGCCTATGGTCAAAAGTTGGATGAAAAATTATAATGTAGATATTCAAAGAGGGTATAGTCACTTTGTTCCCAAATAATATCCTACCATACCCCGAACCTACATTGCAAGCTCAAAAAGTTCTTTGAGATCTCCAATCATTTACTTTCATTGTAGTGGTGATTGAAAATAGGGGCAAGCCTATGGCATGGTACTTGTTAACATCAAGAGCTCTTGAGAGAGAGAGAGAGAGAGTTTCGTACTTAAATTCTTTGTTGCATCTTTCATAACTTGGTGTATGGAATTTTCCTTATTGTGAGGAGGCATATAAAAAATTTAAGGTGGGTGATTTTTCCATCTCTTAAAAAATAAGGCAAAAGGACTATAATGTAGCTGAGGTCAAAGAGGAGTAATTTCTTGAGTATTAGTGATTGTTGCATGATTGATCTTTGAAGTCTTTTGCATCTTTGAAAATTATGTGTTATGTTGAGGGTTTTGTAAAAATAGTATTGTCAATGTTTGAGGAGCCATTTGTGGTAGTAATCAAGTTTAAGTCATCATGATCATTTGGGTCATCTAATTTGGGCATAAAAGTGCATTGTCTCATGGTAAAAGGTAGTGTTTCTTAAGGATAAGCAAAGCTTTAAGTTAAGGGTGTTGATGAGTGATGAATTTACCACTTATTTGCACTCAACAGTCACTTACACTACTATGATTTGAATGTCTAAGTGAGACAAATTCGTGGTTAAAAGCACTAATGCCCATACTTTGCAGGTATATAAGTGCTGAGAAGAAAAGAAGCAAATCTAAGCGAAAAAGGATCAAAAAGGGAATAAAAGTACAAGAACTGGACAAGCTTAAAAAAAGGAGCAGGATCTGTCCCTCTATTACCGAGATCACGGGATAAGGTCCGCGATTGCAATCAGTCAAGTTGTTCAACCAATGGCGATTGCAATCAGTCGTCCGCAATTGCAGTTGGTGCAATTGCGATCAAGCCTTCGCGATCGCACGAGAGAAGAAAATAACCCATGGGCAAAAATATCATTTGCCGAGCCGACCCCAAATCCCATTTAAGGCTCAAAACCCATTCATGCTATAAAACCATCATTCTACGACCCTACCTTACATTCTTAGTTTAGGGTTTTGTAATTTGTTGTTGTTTGGAACTTAAATTTACAATAATTTAAGGCAAGAATTAATTAGAGGAACTCTAAAGTGTAGATTTGGATTTGTCTATTGAAGATTCATTTGAGTCTAAAGTGTGGTTTGTGCTTTCTTTATTTTTCTTATGAATAACTTTGATGGACATCTTGGTATATTTGTTTTCATTATCCTTATGATGTGCTAGATCTACCTCTTGAAACTATGCTAGAATAGGATGCAATTGTTTATGAGTTTTGATATATTTGAGTAGATTCTAGTTGGTTGATGATGGGTTCTACTATTGCTTGGTTAAAATGGTTGGGATTTGTGGGTGAAAGCCCCAAATACCTAGATGGGTTTGATGGATGAAAATCCTAAGATCTTGAAAGATCTAACCATCCTTGAAAGAGGGGTTTGGACAAACCTTAGAAACCCTCATCATCCTTGAAAGAGGGATATAGTAGATAATTTATCGGTATGACTTGCCAATTTTTCACTATCTTAGACATAAGGGTGATTAGGAGGTTGACTATACCATGGATATAATCCTAAAAATAGGGATATCCAATTGAGGAATTTGGTGGCTTTAATTGACACACTCGTTAGGTACTCGAAATGGTCAATGAGTGACATCTTTGAGGTTTTGTTGAAAAACTAGCCTTAAAGACCTTAAAATTAAACTACCATATCATCAGTGATTAGAATTTGCATTGAATCATCATGTTCCCATGCATAACTTTCCCCTAGGAAAGCATAGTCCTAAGATTCATTCTAATTGATTACACTCTAGTTATTCTTAGTCTCGAATTAGTCCCTTAGAAGCCCAAGAATTGCCTTTACATTCAATAAGATTGAAAACCCTCCAAACCATTTTGTACCATAGGTTTGACCCTAGCGATCTACTTTTATTTCAAATTTACTCAATCATCACTCATATTATTCCTAGTGGATTTGACCCTAACTCTTAGTTGGATAAATATATTGACAACAACCGCCTTACACTTAAATTAACGTGTAATTGAGCGTTATTAGTAACTGAGACCAGTTTCAGACCCATTTTTCATCTTCCAAATTTTCAAATTTAAAGCCACAAGCATGATCTAAAAGAATAATCCATATTTACAGCGGGGAACAGGCCTACTAAGTACTCAATTATGCCCATAAAATGTAAAACCATTAGTGACCATTCATTTGGGCATTATATCAGGCACTTGGTATGCACTCTTCATTTGTTTCTATTTGCACACATATTTTGGGTACCCAAGTCTTCCCTGCTTATGTGCATACCATAATCCAGTAACTAAATACCACACAAGCACAATTTATGAAATGCTTATGCATGAAAATCAAAGATTCAGGCCCTCTCTACAACATGCATTCTATGGCCTATTTTCAACAATTAAAGCATGGATTCATGACACCTACTGGGTATGTGATGCAAAAAGGATGCAAGGATATTGTTGGAGTGCTCATAATCTTGGCAAAAAATGGGTCCAATCAGAGAGTAAATTTGATAAGGGAGTGTAACTAAAATGGGGGAATCAGATGTCTATATAGCTGAGATGACAATGATCATAATGAAGTTCCTGTAATCACAGACATACGAGTGACCACGATCGTAGAAATTGAGGGTATTTCTGCACCCCCATTGTCCCCTGTTCAACTTATTTCACAATTTGATAGATTTTTCCCTGTTCAGTTCATAGTGCAAAAATTTTACACTTTCCCCTTTTAATCTCGAATGCATTCAATAGTGCCACAAATGCATGGGTTATTTAGTTTTCAAAATTAAAATGTATATTATGAAAGCAAAAGCAAAGGATACGAGCCACTTTTATGGCATTTGTGGGCTACCTCCCACATAGCTCCTTAGTTATCGTCGTTGCACGACATCATGCTTTTTTATTTCTCAAGGTGGGTCCTCGAATCACCCTTTTATTCACCTCTACAAATTGAATATCAACCACGGATATCACTTGAAGTTCTATGGGTTATTTCCTTGTCTTGCAAACCTTAAAGGAAACCTCATCCTCATGCACTCTGAACTTTATCTCCCCTATTTCTAAGTCAACAATGGTTCTTTCAGTGGCTAATAAAGGTTTCCCTAGGATGATGTGTACCTCCAAGTCCATTTTACAATCCAGAACCATAAAGTCCACCGAAAGAATAAATTTTCCACCTTGACTAGAACATCAAACTAAATTTTGATTGGTCTCTTGATCGACCGATCCGACATTAAGAGTCTTATCGATATCGTGGTTGGGGCATCCAATCCAAGCTTCTTATAGATGGTAAAAGGCATAAGGTTGATACTTGCACCAAGGTCGCATAGAGCTTTCACAAACACATGCATTCCGATGGTACAAAGGATGGTGAAAGCTCTGGAGTCTTCCTTCTTTTCTGCAACCTTTCTACTCACAATAACACTACAACCATAGGTGACTTCAATTGTGTCACCTTCGATGAGTTTCTTCTTAGACATCAATTTTTTCAAGAGCTTAGCATATCCCGGAATCTCTTGGATCGCTTTAAGCAATGGGATATTTATGGAAAGATTGCTAAGCTTGGTCATATATTTCTTGAGTTTATCACCCTTCTCTTTTCTATGCAACCTTTGCAGAAATGGGGGAGGGACTTGGACTATAGGACTCGCATCATTTTGTGGTTTCCCATTCTCAACCACTTCATCATCTACTTCTACCAAATCCTTTTCATTGTCTTCTTCTTCATGAGATTTTAGTGGTGCATTTTTGGCTTAACCTTAGGCCCTTTTTTTCCTAATCTTCTGTCAAGTGATCATCAAGGGTCCTTCCACTTCTAATGACTATTTCAGAAACTTGAGCTTTATTCTTTGGGTTTATAATAGTGTCACTAGAAAGACTGCCCCTTGGCCTAGAATTTATTTGAGTGGAAATTTTCCCAATTTGTGTTTCCAATTGTTTGATGGAAGTGGAGTAAGACACAATGATTTGGGAGAGTTGTGAGAAACGTCCTTTCATTTCACGAATCATCTTGTTTACTCCTTCCACCCTCATCAAAATTTTTCCCAAAACATCTTTGGATTTGTACTTATCAAGGTCAATGTAACTTGGCTCATTATTATTTTCCCGATCATGGAGAGGTACATAGTTCTCAAAGTTCTCATAGTCACGATATCTATCCCTCCAATCACAATCACGCTCACGGTCTATGCAATCTTAATTTTCTCCCTTCCTTTAAAAGGTGGGGCGGGAACCTCCCCAAAAGTTTGACAAGTACCGAATCTCCTCATCAAGCTTTTTAGCCTCTTCATCATCTTTATAGGCTTTTGATGCCCTAGAATTCACCTCTTTTGTCAATGCGCCCATCACATGTTTTGTCAAAAGCTAAAGTTCTATCATAATCTTATCCATGTTCTCCTCTCTCTTCATCTTATTTCCTTTGTTCCTTGTCAACCAAGGATATAGTGGGAGAAATCTTAGGAATCTCGGCATCTTGGATATACCATCCTTGATTTTTCTTGGTAACCTCATCAAGCAAATTTATTGTGGCATGATAATGTAACTTCACAAGAGAGCCCCCCGCCGCATTGTCCACCATGATTTTGTTAAGTGGGCTAAGAGAATGGTAAAAAAATTGGAGAAGCATCTTCTCTGGGGCCTTATGGTTTGGACATTGCATTACTATTTCGTTGAATCTTTTCCATACTCCATACAAATGCTCTTCATTCAATTGCTTAAAGTTGATGATTTCATCCCTTAATTGAAGCATTTTGGATGGTGGGAAATACCGGTCAAGAAAGTTTGTGGTGAGTTCATCCCATGAAGTGATAGACCCAGTTGAAAGAGATCAAAGACATAATACCTCCTCTCTAGTAAGAGAAAATGGGAAAAGGCAAAGTTGGATGGACTCTGAGGTTATGTGTGCGATATCAAAAGGTGCACACACCTCTACAAAATTCGTCAAGTAAAGGTTGGGGTACTCATAAGCTTCCCCCCCCCCCCCAAAAAAAATTCCTTTCATTTTCAACATGTGCAATATGACACTTGTGACATGAAAGATACTATTCCCATGAGTTGGTGGGATCCTGATGGCACTTGAATGACCAACTTCATTGAGTTGTCCCTCATCATCAAGAGGGTCATCAAAAAACCCAGCTTAACTAGCATTGTTGATCATGGTTTCGTGCATGCTTATAAATCACCTAAAAAAAGCAAAAACAACAACCAAATAAATACACACCACTGCGGGTATACCTTAAGTAAGAACCAGCACAGCATAAATGAAAACTAAATTTTACTCCCCGAAAATGGTGCTATTTTGATAATGCTCACCTATACCATATAAAGTGGCAGAGGATGGTCGTTGTCAATATCCCAACTTGCGTTAAGGTGGAATCCACAAGAAGTGAAAAATAAAGTTTTAGTATTATAGGTAATTAAGTCCTACTAAAATAATACCTGAACTGTTAGAAAAGTAAACAACATTATTGAAAATTTAGGAAGGAGGGGGGGCTTCTTAATTAAGGGAGAGTGTATATCACTAGTAACTTGATTTCACAAACTAAACAACAAACTTTGATGTAACTTTGGTATCTGGCGGATCTTGGGATCATGTCTACCTAAGGGCATCTTAGGTGCGGGTGTGTGAGATTTGATGCACATGCTAGTAAACTTCTAATGTGGTAGGCTAGGTCTAGCGCCCTTGAGTCTAGTTTCTTAATAAAACCTCAAGGATTTCAATTTTTAACATTTTTGAGTACCTAACAAGTGTGACAATCATATTCACCCACTACCTTAATTAGCGCCTCCTTATTTCTAGGATGATACCCAAGGCAAAATCAACCATAAAATCACCCTTATGTCTAAGATAGTGGAAATGAGTAGATTAAACACAATAATTGTATACTATTGCCTTGGTTCCCACATCCCTTTTTCAAAGATGATGAGGGTTCCTATGGTCACCCAAACCCCTCTTTCAAGGATGGTTTGGGCTTTTAAGAGTAGGGACTTTTCACTCACAAACCTATGTGGGTATTTGGGTTTTTCACCCACAAATCCCTACCAATTTAATCAAGCAATAGTATAACCCATTATCATCTAACTAGCATGTACACAAATACATCATAACCCATAACTAATTTGCACCTTAGTTCAACATAATCCCATGACTAAAAGATTTAGCTACTCACAAATAAAAGAGAGAAACATATACCAAATGGGTTATTCAAAGCATCCATTCTTCACAAATATCAAAATCAAAGTTTCCAAATCAATTTTATAATTATTGCCCAATTTAGCGTTTTAATTTCAAATTCAAAGTATTATTTGTCTCTAAAATTCGCAAAATGGACAAGGGTTTTAAGCTTTTAAAGGATTTAGGGTCAGCTGTTAAAAATTACAAAACTGCCCCTGAACTAAATCCTGCATAACCGTGATCCTGCCAGATTTGCAGCTTTTGCGACCATGTGTATATCTATGCGATCACGATTGTTGATCGTCTTGACTGGCCGCGATCGTGGTATCTGAGGCTTCTTTCTGCTCCAGGCCTACCAGCTACACTTTCTTTCTCTTTCTTTGATCCTTTTTATCTTAAGTCCACATCTTTCCATCTCATAACCTGTATGCCTGCAAAATATAGATATTACTGCATTTAATCATACATAGTCTCTTTTATTTATTTGAAACATGGTAATGTGCATGAATGTCGAGCATAAATGAGTGGTAAATTTACTGCTCATCAGTCATACATAGCAACATTGTCCTTATAAAGTTGCTTTAAGGTCCAACAAGATTCTTGTTGCCTCTTCATCAGCTTCTGCACCAAAAGGTGCCACTTCTTGCTCCAACACTGGTCGGAACCGCCCAGATGCTCTCACTACTCACCAGGAGTCTGAAACATCTCTTGATATTATCCCTGCTATGTCGAAACTCTTCTCCCGTGATGTGATATGTATTATTTACATAATCCAGGATCCACTCTTTCTTATGTGACCCCATTTGTGGCTGTGCTTTTTGGTTTTGGTCCTGAGTTTATTTCTGATTCTTTTTCAAGATCTACCTCGGTTGGTGACTCTATGATTGCTAAGAGAGTCTACAGTGGTATCGTATCTGTTAGTGGTAGAAAAACTCTTATGGATTTGATAGAGTTATATATGGTTGACTTTGATATCATATTAGGGATGGATTGATTGCATTTGTGTTATGCTTCCTTAAATTATCGGACCTGCAAGGTCGTGTTTAAATTCCCTAATAAGCCAATTATTGTATGGTAAGGGGGTTATTTAGTTACTATGGGAGGCTTATCTCATATCTTAGCACCCAAAATAATGATTTCCAAAGGGTGCTTGTATTATTTGGTTTAGGTTTAAGATTCTAACTCAGAAGGTCCTTCTCAAAAATCCATCTATGTGATTAATTAGTTTTCTAAGGTTTTCCTTGATGATCTTCCTGGTGTTCCTCTGATAGGGAGATTGATGTTGGTATTAACTTTGTTGTGACACTCATCCTATTTTTCCCCCTCTATAGAATAGATTCTTAGTAAGGGTTTCATCCATCCTAGTGTGCCCCCATAGGGTGCACCGGTGTTGATCGTACGTAAAGAAGTTGATCTTCTTTGGATATGTATAGGTTGTTCGTAATGGGATAAGGAATTTAGAATGATCTCTCTTTAGTATAGACTTGTGTGTTCTATGGTTGTTTCGTGGATGGTACGTGATCATTGTTAAATGCTAAGTTTGAGATTTTAATGCTAATTGTGGTGATAGTAATGTTAACTCGAGGATAGGGGTGCAAAGGTTCATAGGATTAAATTAGTATGGAGATGTTATATTCGGGAGCTATTGGGTGATTCCTTATGAAATAGTGGGATATGTAATTGTGAATTAGGTAGGAGATATAAGTGTAGAAGTAGAAATGGCAGCCAAATAATTAGATGGATAAGGGTTTTAGGTTACAAGGGTAATGTATACTCAGTTCTGAGCTAGGGGTGTCGTGTATTCCTTTCTTATATCCTTAAGATTTCTTTGTATGAGAAGTCTAGGGAGTTGTTACCTGGTGTTAGGTAAAGTTGAAGTAGGAGAGAAGTAGATAGACTGTGTGAACTCTTGATATAGGTTTAAAAACTTGTGGAGGTATAAGGATAAGATATTAGAGAAGTAATGCTAGTATTCTAAGGAATTAAAAATGGGGTATTTAGAATCATAAATGTTTGTACCCCTAGTTAGTGGTTGCAATGTGAAGATTGTAGAGGCTACTAGATCTTTTGTGGGATAGATCATACATCGGGCATAGTAGAGGTAGGCTTAAATATTATAATTCATAGATGTACCAACGTGGTATTGGGTAGTTAGAAATCTTAGTGGGATGTGATGTTTGACTACATAGATGGGGCAGAGTAGTATTTTGATGGATGTAAGAGATAGATCCCTATAGCCTAAGTTAACCTCTTTTAGCTTTGAATAGGCTTAAGCATGGGATCAATGTATAGATAGATTCATACTCTTATGGAATCATGTCTGTGGAAAATTATAAGGTTGAATTGGTAAGGTGTGGTATTCATAGCTGATTTTCTACGTTGATGATAGAAGGTGAAGATGATTCAGGATAGGCTTAAGACTGCCCAAAGTTACCAAAAGTCCTATGCAGATATAACGCAAAGGAAAATGAAGCTTAAGGTTAGAGATTGGGTGTTCTTTAGGGTTTATCCCATGAAGGAAGTACTCCGATTTGGTAAGAAGGAAAAGTTAAGTTAAGACCTCGCTATGGAGAGGGATAGTAGTGTTGACTATGAGTTGGAGTTATATTTCTAGTTTGAGCTCCATTCATCTGGCATTTTATTTTACTATATTGAGAAAGTGTATGGGTGATCCCTCTCAAATCATTCCTAAAAGAGATATTGTAATCTTAGATTCCTTATCTTATGAGGTGGTTCTGGTTGAGATCTTGGAAAGAGAATACCAAAGAGAATAAACTAGTTACATATTAAATGGTGTTTTGAAACAAGGCACTAGCCTAATGAATATGAATGGTTGGTAAATGGTTTTGTGAAGACTATGTTGGCCATGTAATGATTTAAATGGTAACCATTGTGGTTTAATTGGTTAAATGGGTTTGAGTCCCTAAACACAAACTTGAATTATGTCTTTGCTAGATAATGTGTTTGAGTCCCTAAGCCTTTAATTGAACTAGAGTCTTTATTAGACAATGGGTTCGAGTCGGGGGCATGTCCTGACCGGATATTCTCGGATTGTTTTAGAGGCTTTGTTTGGACAAACTGTTGACTTGGGTATGTTATGGTAAAGATATAGACTTGGTTATTATTTTTGTTTTGTTATGGTTGGTTGGGCATTAGATGGTTAGACTTGTTTGGGTTGGTCGTGGTCTTGGACCAATTCCAAAGTCTTTGAGTTGTTAATCACCCTATCTTGTTATATGTTCGGAATTCATCTGACTTAGGGTATATGTTGGTTGGTTGGATTGTCACGACCTGATTTCCTCAGGTCATGATGGCGCCTACCATAACCTACCAGTAGGCAAGCCAACACATAGTATAGAATGGCTAGTAATGGACTACTCAATAGTATAAGGAAAAGAATGCGGAATATATAAAATAAAGATTAACAAACTGAAGAATCCCAAAATCCGGTGGTATCAGCATAAGAGCTTCTAATATAAAAAGAGTACAAAAGTGAAATATCAAAAGATATACACTGATATAACCTATCTCTGAATACAACTTAGAGACTAGTCTAATACATTAGAGAGAAATAAGTAATGCTCCAAACATTAGGAGCTCACTCTAAGTCTCTGAACCAGTGTTGTTCTGTACGATGCACACATCAACAGCGATAACCCGTACTATGATCTGCAGGTTGCAGAAATGTAGTATGAGTGCCAAATAAATAGTACTTAGTAGGCTACTTCCAACTAAGCTCCAAAGATAAAGTAGATATATACAGCATATAAACAGAATGGAAACTACAACCAGGAGTCCAGAAATCATATGACAAGTCAATGAGATAATAAAGAACAACTATCTTGTTCATGTCCAAGAGTCTAACATTCTAAAACTAAGTATCAGGGTGAACTATCCTGTTCCAGCTACATTCAATATATGTCAATGCTATACCATATATCCTAGGTCAATATATGATTAAAGAGCGAAATAAAAATATATATATAGTAATATACAAAGCGAAGAAATGACTATACAACATCAACATCGAAGGAAGGATATATGGTAGTTTCATAGCTTTATATAGCTAGATATATATATAGGTATATATACATATAAACACGAGGTCATCTCAAAGCATAACCTATATCATCATATTCTCATTATGAGACCTCAATATAATAGAATCGGGATTTAAATACTATCATACTCAAGGTTTCTAGTCCACATGGCTAGACATGAAATAATCATGCATAATAATGCAATCATAAGATAGGAGAGGCCAAAGACATACCTCAAATCCTAATACTTGATCAAAGACTAATCTCTTATAAGCTAATTGTAATAATGATCATAACAATGATAACAACAATATCAATAATAGCATGAATAACCAGCTACTCCGGACAACCAAATACCTATCCGATCCTATGCATACCCCCACCTCTCCAGGCTCGAAAGGTTCAATCAACATATAACAACACAAGGTATATTCTTCACCCATATCTATGCAACCATCCCATACCGGTTGATAGACATAGGTTCATACTGGTGATAGGCAATGCGCTGTAGGAATGAATGCAAAATACACAATCAATGTCACAAATCATCATCACTATCCTCATCAGGACCATCATCATCGCAATCAACCTCCAGCCTTTCCAGGTATCAACATATGATCAATATATCCTCTGGCCTTGTCGGGTATGAATATCATCACAACAGCATCTTTCGGTCCTATCGGGTATCAATATTATCATAATAGTATCCTCCACCCTTTTCGAGTATCAATATCATCATAATAATATATTTCGGCCTTGCCGAGTATCAATATCATCACAATAGTATACTCTGGTCTTGCCGGTATTAATATCATAATAATAGTATCCTGCGGCCTTACCGAGTATCAATATCATCATTATTCCATTACCGAATAAGTTACACTAAAATACTCATAAACATAGACATATCACCATAGAATATCTATCTAGTCAATACTTCCCAACTACTCATTATTAGTTAACCTACACTCATTATTATAGAATCACTAGCTCACTAGGCATCACATAACCTCTAGTTACTAGCCTAAACATTATCCTTCACATAATCCTTACTCACGGGATAGAAACTGACCACTAGTTATTAAATATCCAACATCTATTATCTAGTCAAGGCTCATCACTAGGAAAAACTATCATTTATCCACCATTCATTATTATCAATAATCATCCTATATCTATTAATCATTACTAGATAACACATTACTACTTTTCACCTAATCATTCTTTATTAACTGACACCATTTATTAACTAACCACTATTAGCTATTATGTTTCAATTAAGAAAGATTCAATAACTAATACACTAGATTCCTACCATGAGAGGCAATGCGCATGCAGGAATGAATGCAAAGTACACAATTAATATCACAAATCATCCTCATCAGGACCATCATCATCATAGTCAACCTCCAACCTTTTCGGGTTTCAACATATCATCAATATATCCTCTGATCTTGCGGGTATCAATATCATTACGACAGTATCATCCGGTCTTGTCGGGTAACAATATCATTATAATAGTATCCTTCGGCCTTGTTGGGTATCAATATCATCACCATAGTATCCTCGACCTTGCCCGGTATCAACATCATCACGACAGTATCCTCCGGTCTTGTCGAGTATCAATAGCATTATAACAATATCCTACAGCATTGTTGAGTATCAATATCATCACAATAGTATCCTCCTATCTTGTCGGGTATTAATATCATCATAATAGTATCCTCTGATCTTGTCGGGTATTAGTATTATCATAATAATATCCTCCGATCGTGCTGGGTATCAACATCATCACGATAGTATCTTCCGATATTGTTGGGTATCAATAGCATCACAATAGTAACCTCTGGCCTTGCCAGGTATTAATATCATCACAATTACCATAACAGAATAAGATACACTAAAATACTCATAAATAGATATATCACCATAGAATATCTATCTAGTCAATACTTTCTAACTACTCTGTATTAGTTAACCAACACATATTATAATAGAATCACTAGTTCACTAGTCATCACATATCCTCTAGTTATTAGCCTAAACATTATCCTTACTCACGGGATAGCAACTAACCACTATTTATTAAATAGCCAACATCTAACATCTAGTCAAGGTTCATCACTAGATCAAAATCATCACTTATCCAAGGTTTACTAGCCTCATCTATGTCTAACATGCACTAAGTCCACAAGAGTTAACATAAGCTTAGGCCTAAGTAGGCCGAATAATCCCACTTCTAACCCACAATTTCCATAATTAGGCATACTATGCCCCAAATAAGTCTACGGTATCTAGTTCATCTTCTATATGTCAAGTAAGCCATATTCAAGACTAATATAGCAACTTTGACTAGAAACAAGGGTACATAAGTCAACTCTATCCAACTTACGGTTTTAAGACTACCACAGTAGCCCAATAAGGCTAAATATACAAATCATGCTTCAAATGCTAAAACCATATTCCAAACTAGCATTATATCATATCCATGCTACAATTAATATAAACTAAAGAGGAAAGGCAATAGGATACAAAAGGGTTATAAACATGCCATCTTACGGGACCAAAACCCTCATCTATTCCCCCAAATATCAACAATCAAGGCCAAGTTATCCTACTAATAATCAAGCCTAACATCTACATTCACACACAATATATATCACACATCATCTAAGAAGAAAAATGGGCAGAAGCCTGCCTCAAGGGCAAACCTAAAAACCGCACTTCATGCACCACATACTCGTCTTCACTTTACAATCCTCAAAATGTCATTACTTTATCAAAATCATAATCTACTCATCAATACGAGTCTAATGATACCCATATTGCAAGATTGTAATTTGGGTCCAAAAATGACACCAAAACCATAAGTGGGTCCCATATATGGAAAATGAGTTTTCGAGACCAACCCAAGGTTCACATATGAATAAGTAATCATAACCCTTAAAGAATGGGTAAAAACTAAACATACTTTGGGGTAAAATCATGCCCTAAGCTAAATTGGGGTTTTGGATCCAAACTAAGAAATTCAAGTATTAATTCAAGAAATTCTTACCTTACTCTTGAAGATAATCATGATATAAGATTATAATGATGCTCCTATGTCTCCCCCAAGACAAATGTTTAGTTATTACACTAATTTTGGGGTTTCTAGGTCAAATGGTGAAGAAGAAATGCCCCAAATGTAGCTTGGGTCCTTTATTTATCCCCTATAGGTACTCAGGTGTCGTAATCACGGTCCTACGAGCCGTGATAGCGCTACTCACGATCACATACTCTTTGCCGCGATCGTAGTTGCACCAAATGACAACAAACTCAAAAATAAGTTTTTCACCATGTGGAATCCAAAGAATATGATCCAATAGTGAATTTTGAGTGTAAATCACATTTCAAATCCATTGGAATCATCACAAATTTCATTGAATATCGTTTAGGCAAAAAGTGGGGCCCACAACTATAGTTTCATCAATTTTTATAAAATCTGTGTAATAGCCCAAAATAAATCCAGGAGCCTTGGGACCTAAACCAATGGTCTTCCTAGACTAAAATTAACATTCCTGATACGATGGAGAAGATGGATTTTCAATCCAAGGTTGTTTTAACCAAATGTGGGTCCTATACCCATTCTTTCTAATTTTCAACTTTTCGACTAATAGGTCGAAATGAGCTCGGGTGCATTGGGACCCAAACCAAAGGTCTACCAAGACTAAAATCAATATTTTGAATCTGGTGATGCAGTCAGAATTTTCTAACATACCCCAAAATTGATCCATGACGTATGGACACCTCAAGCTCACATAAATCAGAGATCGCCCCGATAACCCAACCTAACCATCATCAAATCAACCACAAGGGTCAGATAGATTTCAACCTTATAATAAGATAGCGGAAATATAAGGCTAATAATCAATACTTAGATAATAACAAACATTTCATTATAGTCGACCATTTAGCCAAAATACACAAGTCCGCCGTCATCCATAAAACCTCTACCAAACCAAAGTCAATAATATGTCGAGACATGCTCCTGACAATACCCAAGTACCAAATCTATACAAGTCTATGATATAGAATAACGTGACTATGAAAGGTTGGCATTTTGGAGTATGGAAGATTACCACTTCAAGGTCAATGCCCAAACCGCATGAACACCTGTTCACTTCGTAAAAGATGAAGATGCTCAGGCCCCTATGTCGATGGGGACATAGCGTTAGAAGACAGTTAGTAGTTAGAAAGCTAGCATGTAACCCAACAATAAGGATAAAATAGCACATTTGTTCAATCCAAGTCAGATCATTATATGCAATCATTTTTACACAAGTCAATGTATTGCATTCAATCATATTTACACATTTATCCTTGCATATATATATCACATGCCAACAAGATATCCATACTTAACAACGTTCTCAACTACTTCAACCATGAGCCATAAAGTGAAGGACTTTAGCATTCCACACTTATGTTCAACTCGTTCATGTTAGGCATAAAACTTTAACCACGCTTAGATGTCATTAGAAAAAGTGCTTCAATCATGGGTACAATCATTAAGCAAGGGACCCCAAACCATATATTTATCCATTATAGAGAGGGCTCTATCCATACGCACATAATTAGTTAGGCATGGGACTCTAATCACATACTCATATATTCAATTAGATATGGAACTCTAATCACATGCTCACATATACACTTAGGCATGGAACTCTAATCACATGCTCACACATTTAATTGGGCATGGAACTCTAATCGCATATTGATAAACATTCAATTGGGCATGGAACTCTAATCGCATGTCGAGCCACATTAGAGTTATTTTAACCTCAAGATATTTCTTTAAGCAGGGGACTCCACCGCAATTTATTAGACTAGGGACTCTAACCATAAGTCATTAGACGAGGGACTCTAACCACAAGTCATTTGATAAGGGACTCTAATCACAAGTCATTTGATGAAGGACTCTAACCACGTCATTAGACGAGGGACTTTAACCATAAGTCATTTCATAAGGAAAGGGACTTTAGCCACAAGCCATCACATTTCTATCATTAGTCAACATTTGAATTCTCAGTCCATTGGTTCATGCATTAACATCCATACAATTCATTTCACATTTTAAGGACTTTAGCTCATTTAGACAAATCAACACTATATATGACCACATAGTCCTCATGGGAGCCTTCATTGCTCAACCATTTCAATAGGTCGATGCCTTAACTCATTTTATCATATAATTCAATTTATGGTTGTCTAGACCCGTATGAGACCATAAGGTCTTCAAGGGAAGTGTTCATTGGTTAAACACTTTATTAGGAAAATGCCTCAATTCAAATCAACATGAAATTCAATCGGCGGTCATCAAGACCCTTACTAGACCTTTCATCGTTCATTAACCTTTCTACACCGTACTTTATTTCTGCAGACACAATTTCAAGTTAAAACTTAGGGAATTGGATCTCTCTTCTTAGCAATTAAACCAACATGGTCATAGATTAGAAAATTACATAGCTAATAACATCAACACAATGCCAATTATCAAACATTCATACTTATAAGGACATCACCCCATTTAAAGCTATAGCTAACTCATTACATGATTAACAAGGTTCTTATCAACCCTTTACCAAGCATTTACAATCATGATAACTCAATACATAACCCACAAGGCCTTAACCAATCATCTACAAGTATTCACATTCATTTAGTCCTTATCATGACTCATTCATGTTCATTAGACCAATTCCATAGATACACATTGGACCATTCACAGTTTATTAACAAGTTTTCACCATATTCTCATCACGTTTTAACTCTACCTATAAATCAAGCTCATTTTCATGTTCATAGCTCAACAGTATCATCAATTTCACAAAACATGGTTCACAATACCTTTACAATATAATATATCAATCATTCATGTTTATTAGGACATTACCCTAGTTCAAAACATAACAAGCATGTGGCTAGACAATTTACTTAGATGTTTTCACAAATACCTTATGTACACACCTTCAACAAGGTTATTTTCATGGTAGAAATCATTAAGATTAGGGTTACTCAAGACCCTCATGTTAAACCACATACAAAAAGCATCCATTTAGGCAAATCATCATCTATATCGTGTATAAACACAACTCTAAGAAATAAACAACATTATTCATCATTAGGAAACAAAACCCTTTTTATTTTATTTCAAAAGCACCATGTACACTTACTAATCCTAGTGTGAAATACATGGGTTTTAGAGTTATTAAACAAGGGGAAGAGTTACCTGCCTTAAACAACTTGAATCGCCAAGAACTTGACTTCTTCTTCCCACTAGATGAGCTCCCTTGAAACCCTAGCCTCCAATCTTCCAAGGATGAGCTTAGGAGACTGTTTAGGGTGTTTGATTCATCCAAATAAATGTTTAGGAGGCTACACACACTTATATAGTGGGATAGATTAGGGTTTAGGGTATGGGAAATAATAAAAAGGCCCTTAGTTAAAAGCTGGAAAATGACCTCGTCTAGAGGTACGACTCCCCCATATGACTCCCTAAGTGGTTGTACCCTAGGGTACGAGTGGTACCCTAACTTGTACCCTAGGTTTCTCCTAGGTCTCACACACTGTTAGGGGTACGACTACACACTCATGAGTCATATCCATAGGGTATAACTCAACCCCTAGCTCGTATAGACCAATTGTATAGAAAATAGTCCACTTACGTTGAGACTTCACTCCATATGATCATGTAAGGTATGACTGGTATACATTGGTTACAACTAAAGGGAGGTCAAGTCATATAGAGGAAAGTGAGCTACCTCACTAGGCTGCACTTATACGAGAGCGGGAGGGGAAAGTGGATATGACCCGTATCCAAGGGTACGATTGGCTTGTCTAATCGTATCTTAGTCATCATGCTCAACACCAAAAAAAAATTTAAAAGGCCATATTATTGGGTGTTTCATTTGCATTCAAGATCGTTTCATTAATGTTTTCACCCAATGGCCATTTGGAACCAGCAAAGACTTCAAAATGGGGAATTGGCTCTAAAAACCAAATAAAATGCTGGTAAATCATAAATTACTTGGGGCAGCTATGGAGAAGCACAAATGGTGAATACAAGCATAAATATGTAAAATGATCTGAAGGGTCATTACAATATCCACTACTAAAAGGACTTTCGTCCTCGAAAGTCAACAGATAGAAAGAATCTCAAAAGCTCAAAAGAATGAGGTATTGGGCCCGCATGCTCCAAAGATGACTTCCTAGATAACATCAGCGTAGAGAAAACACTTGTAAGGGATTTCACCACAGGTCCTTTTTCAACTAACACTTTCATTCTACTTCCAAAATAGCCAAAAATCGACTTCGACCACTAACTGGTGTCCAACTGAACCGAAAAGGTTGATAAGCATAGACTGAACCACAACACACTGATACCATCTTTATATCCGGATAAATCCACGAAGGCTCATCCAAGACCAAAGTAAACCAAGACATGAGTCATAAAATTGACTCCAAATCTACGCATAAAATCGATTTTAAATTCAAAAATAACCTTTCTTTACCTTGTTGAACTTGCTATCTTCTCCAAGCTAGGAGAAAAATCACTTGAGTTTCGTCCACAGAGTCTCATCACGGAGAATTCAAAGAACTGAAGCTGATCCATTAAAAGTCCATAAGGCAAACATGAGAATAAGCTCATAAGGAATTATCTAGGCATACAAACAAAGATAATCATGGAATGCAATCCATGCCAATACTGCAACCAGTCTGGATGAAATCAAACTAAAATCTCAAAATTCAAGGTAAAACTACTCATCACTGAATATTCCACTCCGGGATGTCTCATCCACCAACAATTAAGCCATACTGAATCCAACTCGAGAATATTCCTCCCACTAGGTAAATCATCCAAAATTCCCAAAGAAAACTAAAACTCGAGGTAAAAACTGAAATAATCAACACATGGCCTATGGGCTATCATCTAAACACTTATCAACTATAATCCAACTGAAGTCTAGATGACTGAATAGGCAACCACAGAGTAGGCTCAACCAGCCTATGAATGAAATTTGAACAAGGACAAATCTATTACAAAAGCTGCATAGAAGCTCAACAACACCAAGATGAAATCTCAATACCAAGGCTGAACCAGTAAATCTCAAATATCTAAATCAAAACTAAAATGGGTAGGCATTAATGCTCCAAATCTATCATACTTCCAAATTCCCATTCCAAGGAGTCAAAATCCAAAACTCGGCCAATAAGGCTATATCAATGTCAACTATCTCAAATCGACTCAAGTATCCAGATCTGACATAACCGAGATAAACTACACCAAGCCACAGTCGAGAAATATCTAGAGAATAAAATCACCTACAGAGATAACCACTGACTGATAACACAAGCAACCAACTCTATATCAGCTAGAGGGAACGAAACATAGCCAAAATAGGAATCATGCCAATGGAAAAATCACTAGCTGAAAATGCATATAACCTACTACATATTCATTAGAGGGCATAAACTATCCAAACATACTAAAAACTTCTCAAGGCTAAGAACCACACCAGTGAAGGCAAAAACTTTAACAGCTCGAAGAAATGCAACTTAAGTCAGAACTAACCAATCCAATACTCTATCTAGGCAAAGAAATAGCCACAGGCTCATATCATCAAGGAAAATTACTCCACCAAGCCTCACTAGGATGAACAAATGCTGAAATGGGGATTTCCTCAATCCCCCCAAGAATAACATCATCGAAGAAGAAATATCAATCTCAAGACCAAGGTCAAGGTTGAGACAACCACCAGAGTACCAACAACTTGAGCTAAAGAATTTCTAATTTGCCAACTTAAGAAGCGATCACAGGAAAGGCCACCTGCCTCTAACTTTCTAACTCTACTAAACAAAACCACATCACAATAACAAAGGAGTATCTAATCTCCACACTAACAACAAGGCAAAATATCCCAAGGGTACGAAACCAACATACCTATAAGATGAATCTGCACATCTAAACATCAATATCAAAATTGCCATCAGATGAAGAAATAGCCACAAATGAAGAACGAACCTCAAACTAGTCCATCTCACAAACGGGTTATACTAGAAGGGATAGACAAAACAAAATCCTTCATAACCCATAAGAAAAGTCTAAGGATCTCAAACTCAAAAATAGGCAACATAGCTAAATTACTAACTCAAAATCCACAAAAACCATGGAAGGTCACTTACCTTCGATACCATAATACATCTCCAAAATCAATCTAATACAGCTAACCAGGAGGGAACACAGTCAACCTCGCCGTACTAGGGGAAAAAAACTATCAAATCGGGATATATTTACTAAAGACACCAAATAATATCACATGAAAATAAAAGTCTAACTAGATAACACTAGTCTATACAGCTACCCAGCGAGAACCAATATCAAGTAATCATATAAAGTAATATCAATAAGCTCACATAGTGGTAGAAATAGCAACAGCAATATCACTATCAACATACTAAACAGGTGGTACCAAAATAAATATCAATATCATATACCACTCAAGGGCCACAATAGGGCTAAGGTGCCAAGATAAATACAACTTGAACCCAAATCCATTACCATAGGGGGAAAATATATGTCTACTTCATCCACTGCTAAAAGAAATAAACCATGGAGTAGTAACATAATCATGAATTCAAAAATAAGGCATATAATGTTCGATATAAATTTTATAAGGTATACAATCATCAATGGGTATGAAAACCCTAATACACATAAGAAGATATAAATTCGAGAAATAAAAGCACACCAATTGTGTTAACATCCATAGTCACATGCCTAATAGGCATAGGGAAAATAAATCCGAATGGGTCTAAATCAGACCGACCTACTGAATCATCAACTGAGCCACCAAGCTTACCATCTCTAGCTAAAGATGTCACTACATCACAAGCTGATCTAACTAAGCTAAATGACTGGAATCTCATGTCAAGGACATACGTGAGACTAGTAGTCGGTCTCTCTGCAGCCGTAGTAATTCCTGAAGCATCAATACGAAGAGAACACAAACTAAGCCCAAATGGATGGCCAACTGACATTGAGAGAAATTTGCAAAATTATGTCCAAACTTCCAAAATCACAGTCTATCTTAGGAACTCTAGGCTAGCGGAGAATACATACTAACTCTAGATTATCACCTATCTCATACCAGGGGCACTTTCTGAGCCAGTCTCTCATCACAACACAACCAAACCAAGATCCTAGAATACTTTGAGATACTGGACCTTATTACAGAATGGTCACCATGTCCCGAATAACCATACCATACTCTGTAAATCTGATGTGGACTATTCCCAAATCCTTTTTCGCTGCCACTGAGGATCTTCTATATCCATCTCTGACCCTCTAGTCTGATGTTGTACTGAAATTCTAGAAATACGTGATAGAGTCTTGTCTGTATCTATTGAAAATATCTCATCATCTTTTAGGGATAGAATAGAGTCAAAGAATATGTTCAAGGTTTATAGGAATGAGGACACACGATAAGGAGTCATGAAGTGAATTTCTTCAAAGGTTACTATAGCCTCCCGAAGATAGGTTACAGATGTCTCCGCACTGAACTGCAGAACTCTACTAACACTTAGCTCTTGTACTAATAAACTAATAAAACCTAGGCTCTGATACCAATTTTTCAGAACCCGATTTCCTGAGGTCATGATAGTGCCTACCATAACCCGCTAGTAGGAAAGCCAACTTGTAGTCCAGAATGGCTAGTAATGGACTACTCAATATTATAAGAAAAAAAATAAGGAATATACAAAATAAAGATCAATACATAGAAGAATTCCAAAATCTAGTAGTATAATTACAAGAGTTTCTAATATAAAATAGTACAAAAGTGAAATATCAAGAGATATACACTGATACAACTTATCTCTGAATACAACTTAGAGACTAGTCTAATACATAAGAGAGAGATAAGTAGTGCTTAGAAAGTCAGGAGCTCACTCTAAGTCTCTGAACCAGGGTTGCTCCACATGATGCACACATCAACAGCGATAACCAGTACCATGATCTGCAGCTGCAAAAGTGTACTATGAGTACCAAAGAAATGGTACTCAGTAGGCTACTGCCAACTAAGCTCCAAAGATAAAGTAGATATATACAACATATAGACAAATAGAAACTACACCCAAGATTCCAGAAATCAAATGACAAGTCAATGAGATAATAAAGAACAACACTCTTGTTCATGTCCAAGAGTCTAACATAATAAAAATAAGGAACTATTAAGGTGAACTATCTTGTTATAGCTACATTCAATATATGTCAATGTTATACCATATATCCCAGGCCAATATATGAATAGAGCGAAAGAAAAATATATATAGTAGAATACAAGGCAAAGAAATGACTATACAATATGAACAACAAAGAAAAATATATAAGGTAGTATCATAGCTTCATATAGATAGATAGATATATAGGTATATATACATATAAACACAAGGTCATCTCAAAGCATAACCTATATCATCATATTCTCATTTTGAGACCTCATTATAATTGAATCAGGGTTTAAATACTATCATACTCGGACATGGCTAGACATTAAATAATCGTGCATAATAATGCAATCATAAGATAGGAGAGGCCGAAGACATACCTCAAATCCCGATATTGTATCAAAGACCAATCTGTCATAAGCTAGACATAATAATGATCATAACAATAATAATAACATTATCAATAATAATGTGAATAACCGGTACTCTGGACAATCAAATACCTAGCCAATCCTATGCGTACCCCCACCGCCCAGGCTTAAAAAGTTCAATTAATGTACAACAACACAAGGCATATTCTTCATCCATATCTATGCAACCGTCTCATACCGGCTGATAGACATAGGTATATACTAGTGATAGGCAATGCACATACAAAAATGAATACAAAGTACACAATTAATGTCACGAATCATCATAGTTGTCCTCAATAGGACCATCATCATTGTAATCAACCTTTGACCTTATCGGGTTTCAACATATTATCAATATATCCTCCGATCCTGCCGGGTATTAACATCATCATAACAGTATCCTACGGTCTTTTCTGGTATTAATATCATCATAATAGTATCTTTCAGCCTTGACAGGTATCAATATCACCACAATAGTATCCTTCGGCCTTGCTGGGTATCAACATCATCACGACAGTATCCTCTGATATTGCTTGGTGTCAATATCATCACAATAGTATCCTCCAGCCTTATTGGGTATTAGTATCATCACAATAGTATCCTTTGGCCTTTTTGAGTATCAACATCATCATGACAGTACCCTTCGGTCTTGTCGGGTATCAATAATAGCACAATAGTATTCTCCGGCCTTATCGGGTATCAATATGTTCACAATTACCATAACCGAATAAGATACACTAAAACACTCATAAACATAGACATTTCACCATAGTATATCTATCTATTCAATACTTCCTAACTACTCGTTATTAGTTAACCAACACTTATTATAATAGAACCACTAGTTCACTAGTCGTCACATATCCTCTAGTTATTAGCCTAAACATTATTCTTACTCATGGGATAGCAACTAACCATTATTTATTAAATAGCCAACATCTAACATCTGGTCAAGGTTCATCACTAGACCAAAATCACTGTCTATGCACCTTTCATTATTATCAACTAATCATCTTACATCCGTTAATTATTACTAGACAACACATTACTATTTGTCACCTACCATCCTTTATTAACTAACACCATTCATTAATTAACCATCGTTAGCTACTATGTTTCAAATAAGCAAGATTCATTAACTAATACATTAGATTCCTAGCCATCAAGCACTATAGTCCCCTAATAGACAACTAGTTACCACAGAGCTTAACCGTCTAACAAGAAGAGAAGTCAAAATATCACAGTTTAGCTATAATCACATCATTTATAAGGGTAAATAATCATTAACGTACTAAATATATGCATGCCATCACCAGTATTCAATCAGTGGAATAGTAAGTATCATACCACATCTTTCTTTGTCCCATACCAGAGAGATGTGTATACAAATATATACATATTAATATTCATAAAATATAGTCACATCATTTATAATTATAAACACTTCTCGGCTATTAAATCAATATCATAACATAGCCCTTGGCCCATTAATTTATTCGAAATAATCACAACATCATAATCACAGTCTTAGGTCCATACACATATCCGAGACTTATATCAATAATCATATTTGTAAGTCGTAGCATACTCTAATCATCTCACATAAATGAGGCATCTCACATATAGGAGGCATAATATCAATAAGCATGTAATCATCTCTCACACAAGAGGCATCTCACATCTAGGAGGCATAATATACATAAACATGCAATCATCTCTCACAAAAAAGGCATCTCACATCTAGGAGGCATAATATATATATATATATATATATACATGTAACTGTCTATAGGATATCATATATCAATAGGTCATACATCATGACTATGAGGAATATCATTTCTCTAGGCCAACTTACATATCCAAGAGGAACATCGTCTCCATAAGTCCAACAAAAATGACTAAAGGATATAGCAACTCTATAGGCCAATCATCAAGTATAAGAGGAAATAGTATCTCTATAGGCCAATCATCAAGTCTAAAAGGAAATAGCATCTCTATGGGCCAATCATTTATTCTAAGAAGAAATAGAATTTCGATAGGCCACATAACATATCTAGGAGGAATATCATCTCTAAATGCCCAATATCACTTCCACAAGGAGTATCATAATCATAATCAAAACACATAATCCGGGAACATCAATACAAGTTATCAAGTTATGAAGTGACCTTATTCTAAGGCTTACTAGCCTCATCGATGTCTAACATATGCACTAAGTCCACAAGACTTAACACAAACTTAGGCCTAAGTGGGTCGAACGATCCCACTTCTAACCCATAATTACGCATACTATGCCTCAAACTAGGCTAAGGTATCTAGTTTATCTTCTAGATGTCAAGTAAGCCATATCCAAGCCTAAGATAGCAACTTCGACTAGAAATAAGGGTTTTCAAGTCAACTCTTCCAACTTACGATTTCAAAACTGTCACACTAGCCCAATAAGGCTAAATATACAAACCATGCTTCAAATGCTAAAACCATATTCCAAATGTGGCATTATATCATATCCATGCTCTAACTAATCTAAACTAAAGAGAGAAGGCAATAGAATACAAAAGGGTTATAAATATGCCATCTTACGGGTCCAAATCCCTCATATATTCCTCAAAACATCAACAATCAAGGCCAAGTTATCCTACTCATAATCAAGCCTAACATCCATATTCACACGCAACATATATCACATATCATCTATGAAAAAAATGGATAACAGCCTACCTCAAGGCCAAACCGCAAAACCTCACGTCATGCACTACATGCTCATCTTCACTTTACAATCCTCAAAATGCCATCACACTATCAAACCATAATCTACTCATCAATCGAGTCTAATGATACCCATATTTCACTATTGTGCTTTGGGTCAAAAATGACACCAAAACCCCAAATGGGTCCCACATATGGAAAATGAGTTTTCAAGACCAACCCAATGTTCACACATGAATAAGGAATCATAACCCTCGAAGAATGGGTGAAAACTAAGCATACTTTGGGGTAAAATCAAGCCCTAAGCTAAATTAGGGTTTTGGACCCAAACTAAGAAATTCAAGAATGGATTCAAGAAATTCTTACCTTACTCTTGAAGATAATCATGATGCAAGATGATAATTAAGCTCCCAAGTCAACCCCCATGAACAATTTTGAGTTATTACACTAATTTTGGGGGTTTTAGATCTAAATGGTGATGGGGAAATTTCCCAAACGCATCTTGGGGCCTTTATATAGCCCCTACAGGTACTCAGATATTGCAATCGCGGTCTTACAGGCCGTGATCACGTTACTCATGATCGCACACTCTTGGTCCCGATTGCAGTTGGACCAAATTACAGCAAACTCAAAAATAAGTTTTTGACCCAAGAACCTCATCCGAAATCCAAAGAACATGATCCAATAGTGAATTTTTGAGTGTAAACCATATTTCAAATCCATTGGAATCATCAAAACTTTCCTCGGAGATCGTTTAGGCAAAAAGTGAGGGCCACACCTATAGTTTCATAATTTTTTATAAAATCTGTGCAATAGCCCAAAATAAGTCCAGAAGCCTTAGGACCTAAATCAAGGATGCCCCTAGCCTAAAATCGACGTTCCGAACGCAATGGCGAAGTTGGATTTTCAATTCGATATGGGTCCCACACCCATGTTTTTTAATTTTCAACTTTTCAAACAATAGGTTAAAATGATCTCGGGTGCATTGGGACCCGAACCAAAGGTCTATCTAGACTAAAATCAATATTACGGATCTGCTGGCACAGTCAAAATTTACATCTGAGATCTTTTTATTGATGTTTTCTCCCAGTGGCCATATGGAACCAATGAAGACTTCAAATAGAAAATTGGCTCTAAAAACCAAATGAACTACCCGGTAATCGAACCGTCGGTCCCAGCAAGTCATAAATGACTTGAGGAAGCTATGAAGAAGCTCAAACGGTGAAGATAAGCATAAATATGAAAAATGACTTGAAGGGTCATTACAAGGGTAGCGGGCAATCTCCGGTCCTTGTTGTGCTTAAGATTCCCATTACGACAAGGCGCTGATTCAGGTCCTGTCACTCTACCTCTCCTGAATCCATCCATAGCCAATCTCTCACACCTTCATACTAGTACATCTGTGCATCCCATCATTACATGCCTAAATTCTCTCAACCTTGCTTTCCACATTTGATCTTCCACTTGAATTCACTCTTACCATATCTCGAATATACTCATTTCCTATCATATCTCTGCCTAAAAATACACATATCCATCGCAACATTATCTCTACAACCTCCATCCTCTGGATGTAAGAATTCTTATTGGCCAACACTCCACCAATACAATATAGCTGGTTTAACCACCACTGTGTAGAACTTGCCCTAAGTTTAGGAAACACCTTCATGTCAACAAAACTCTAGAAGCAAGCCTCCACTTTATCCACAGTGCACAATATGGTGAATGACATTCTCTTCAATATCTTCATCTCCCTAAATATAAGAAAAAAAAGTGATATGATAATTCGATATATACCATATCATGTCCACCAAAAGTAATAAGGGTGATTTAAAGCCCATTAACAACATAATAAGTAATTGTAATAGTTATTATAATCTTATAGTTTATTTAAGTATGCTTATATTGTATAATTAAAAAAAGAGAAAAAACATGTTTTCACTCCTGAATTTGTCCACTCAACTTACTTTAACACTTAAAATAAACTTCGATTTATTTACCCCTTAACAATTTGATAGTGAATTAATTTCACTCCTCAAAACGGAATACCACTCTCACAACGGAGAGTGTGTTACACTCGCCCATACATCAGCGCCACGTCAATGCCACGTCTGAGCCATGCAAGTAAAATATTTTTAAATATATATATAATATAAATAAATATATATAAATAATAAATAAATATATATAAATATTTTTTATATATTTATAAATATTTTTAAATATATATAAAAAAAATTTAAATAAAAAAATTACAACCCCCCCCCCTTTTCTATCTTCATCAAACCACCCATCCTCTCCACCCCCTCCCCCTTCTTTCTTTCTTTAGCCACCCTCACCCCTGCAGACACCCGGTCCAACCCACCCCTGCAACACACTTTTCTTTTCCTTTCTTTGGCCACCCCTAGTCCACCCCCACCCCTGGAAACACCCTTTTTTTCTTTCTTTGGCCACCCTCCGTCCACCCCTACACCTGCAAACGCTGACCCCCCTTCCTCGTATCAAACAAACTCATCCATCCCCCACCCCTACAAACACCTAAAAAAATACACACACAAAATTGCCAAAACATTAATACCACCAGAGGGGTTGAAATTAAAGAAAATTTATTCGATAAAATTTATATTCCGGTAAAATGTTGTTTCTCTTTCATATTTCGATAATAACAATTACCAAATCTCTTTCATATTTCGGCAAAACTCACCAAAAAATGATTAAACAAACCCGTAAAAAATATACGCACAAAATTAATACCATCGCCACCATTAACACCACCACCATCAGTAACACCCCCGCTAATAACTTTTCTTGAATTTCAATTTCATTTAAAATTTTCAAATTCACAAAGATGATTTTTAATTTTTCAAATCCAATTCATTCTTTTTTATCTTAAGTCAAGGGGGTTGAAGGAGGAGAAATTGGAGGTAGGGGGTGAAATATTTGATAATTGAAGGAGAAAAAATTAGAATTTGGGGGACGGGGTGGTGGCTGGTGGTGGTGAAATTGGTTAGTAGAAGAGAAAGATCAGACACTTGGGTAGGAGAATTAGGGTGGGGGTGGGGGTTTAGAAGAAGAAAAGAAATTTTTCTTTTTCTATTTTATTTTATATATATAGGCTTTTCTTTTAAAAAAAAGATTCACGTGTTTTTTTTTCTTTTTCTTTTTAAAAAATATCACGCTAGCATTAGGGGTGAAATTAATACACTTTAAAGATGTTAAGGGGCGTAAATAAATGAAAATTTAGTTTAAGTGCTAAAGTAAATTGAGCGGACAAGTTTGGAGGAAAATGATATCTTTTCTCTTAAAAAATAGGAGAAACAAAACTCTCAATCATTTCATACTTGTTCTTTTCTTTTGCACTTCAAATCTTAAGGGGTGTTTGATAGCTGATTTGGAGGTGACTTGTGTAGATTTTAAATCCCACATAAGTAAAATCAGGTTTGATAGATATTTAGGAGGTAAATTATTCATAAATAAAATTAATATGATGTTTGGTTTGTAATTTAGAATCCCACATAACTAATACATATATAACTTATGAAGAAATTTTATATTATTTTATATAAAATAAAAGATGAAACAAATAATATACATATAACTAATACCTACATAAATAATACTACGTATATAAATTCCTTCCTAATACATACATTACTAGCACCAGCATGAAGAGGAAGTTGATCCAATGCACCATACAAAATGGGTGAATCTCAAAAATAGACCTAAATTAGGGTGACTTTCAAATTTTAGCCCCAAATAAACAAGTTTTCTTAAAATAGTCTTTACCTATTAACTAATATTCTTTGGGATAAAATTGCCCCTGATCAATGGAATAATTACATAAATGATCCTCATAATGGATAACAACTCCATATTGATATCTTTCAACTTTTTTTTTTCTGTTTTTAATTTTACTTTATTTTTAGTTTTTTCTTTTCTCTTTTTATTTTTAATTTTCTCAACCCTCACTTTTTCTTTTTTTCCTCTCAACTTTTTTCTTTCTTTTTTATTTTATGTTTTTTTATTTTTTATTTTTATTTCCTCTTCATTTTTTTTGTTCTTTTTTGTTTTTCTCAATCCTTACTTTTTTTTCTTTACACCTTTCAACGCCTACTTTTATTTTAAAAAGAAAAAAACTTTTTTTTATTTTTCTTTGATTTATTTCTTTTTAAATTTTTCTCGACCTTTTTTTTAATCTTTTTTTTTATTTTTATCAACCTTTATTTTTTTCCTACTCTCTCGACTTCTACATTTTCTTTGATTTTTATTTTTTTAATATTTTTTTTCATTCTCTTCTTTTTTCGCAATTTTTATTATTTTTGTTCTTTTCTTCGATTTCTTCCATTCAAGTTACATCTCATGAGCAAGAGTTGACACTATCACATTATAAAGGCAAGACTTACGACTTTCGAACAATAAGCTACGTTTCATGGACAAGAGTTGATACTACTACATTATAGAGGCAAGACTTATGACTTTTAAACAACAAGTTATATTTTAGGGATAAGAGTTGACACTATCACATTGTATTTTGATTTATGAGATGTTTTATAACTCTTACCTTAGAGGAAAGACTTAGCTCAGAGACTTTCAAACAAAAAATTATACCTCACGGGCAAAAGTTGACTCTACCATATTATATTTTCATTTATGAGATGTTCTACAACTATTGTCTGAGAGGCAAGACTTAGCTTAAGGACTTTCAAACAACAAGTTATGTTTCATGTGCAAGAGTCGACACTACCACATTGTATTTTGATTTATGAGATGTTTTATAACTCTTACCTTAGAGGAAAGACTTAGCTCAGGGAATTTCAAATAATAAATTATGCCCCACGGGCACGAGTTGACTCTACCACGTTATATTTTCATTTATGAGATATTCTACAACTACTGTCTTAGAGGCAAGACTTAGCTCAAGGACTTTCAAATAACAAATTATGTCTCATAGGCAAGAGTTGACGCTATCACATTATGTTTTCATTTATGAGATGTTCTATAACTATTGCCTTAGAGGCAAAACTTAGCTCAAGGACTTTCAAACTACAAATTATGCCCCACAGGCAAGCGTTGACACTACCACATTATGTTTTCATTTATGAGATGTTCTACAATTCTTGTCTTAGAGGCAAGACTTAATTAGCTCAAGGACTTTCAAACTACAAATTATGCCCCACGGGCAAGAGTTGACTCTACCACGTTATATTTTCATTTATGAGATGTTCTACAACTATTACCTTAGAGGCAAGACTTAGCTCAAGGACTTTCAAACTACAAATTATGCCCCACGGGCAAGAGTTGACACTACCACGTTATGTCTTCATTTATGAGATATTCTACAACTCTTGCCTTAGAAGCAAGACTTAACTCAAACACTTTCAAACTACAAATTAAGTCCCATGGGCAAGAGTTGACACTACCACGTTATTTCTTTATTTATGGAATGTTCTATAACTTTTGCCTTAGAGGCAAGACTTAGCTCAAGGACTTTCAAATAATAAACTATGCCCCACGAGCAAGAGTTGACACTACAACATTATGCCTTTATTTATGAGATATTCTACAACTCTCGTCTTAGAGACACGACTTATCTCAAGAATTTTTAAAGAACTTCGTAACAATAATTCATGCCTGTAAATTTGATTTGATGTCAAACAAAGAAGATACCTTTGCGGATTATCCAATTTTTTATCTATTAGCAAAATATAATAGAAGTTGAGAAAAAAAATGATCAAACAAAATAGAGAAATAAAAAAAAGATTGAGAAAAAAAGGTAAGAAAAAAATGAAGAATTAAAAAAATTGAGAAAAAATAAAATGAGAGGAAAAATAAAAATAAAGTTTGAGAAAAATAAGGAAAAAAAAAAGAGAACTGAAAAAAGAAAAAAGCGATCAAACAAAATAGAAAAAAAAAGATTTAGGAAAAAAAGGCAAGAAAAAAATAAAGATTAAGAAAAAAGTGAAGAATTAAAAAAATTGAGAAAATAAAAAATGAGAGGAAAAAATAAAAATAAAGTTTGAGAAAAATGAGGAAAAAAAAAAGAACTGATAACAATAAAAAATAAAAAAATAATAAAGGTTAAAGACAAATGAATTAAAAAAAAAAAGAAAAGAAATAAATAGATAATGCTTGAGAAAAAAGAAAAAAAAGAAGAGAAAAATAAAGGTTGAGAAAAATAAATTAAAATATGAAAAAAAATTAAATAAAAAAATAAAAATTGAAAATAATATAATTAAAGGAAAAAAATAAAAAAGTAAAAATAATAAAAAATAAATAGTAAAATTAAAGGAAAAAATAAAAAGTGAAAATAATAAAAAATAAAATTTGAGATACAAATAAGTATGGAAAGCTTAAAAAATATATTTGAGGTGTAGAGGGGCAAAATGGTACTTGTACTATACTTAAAAAGTAAGAAACGTTATTTTTTAAAGACATTTCTTATTGGGGTACAATATCTAAAGTCACCCATATTTGGGTCTATGGCATGCAGTTTTCTGGATTTCAAATATCTGAATTGCATGCCATAGACCCAAATATGGGTGGCTTAGATATTTGACCGCAATAAGAAATGTCTTTAAAGAATAATCTTCCTTACTTTTTAAGTATAGTACAAGTATCATTTTGCCCCTCTACACCTCAAATATATTTTTTAAACTTTCCATACTTATTTGTCTCTCAAAATTTATTTTTTATTATTTTCACTTTTTATTTTTTCTTTAATTTTATTTTCATGTTTTAATTCATTTGTCTCAACCTTTATTTTTTTCTCTTTTTTCTTTTTTTCAAGCATTATCTATTTCTTTTTTTTTTTTAATTCATTTGTCTTTAACCTTTATTTTTCTTTTATTTTTATTTTTATTTTTTATCAATTCTCTTTTTTTCCCCTCATTTTTCTCAAACTTTATTTTTATTTTTTCCTCTCATTTTTTATTTTCTTAATTTTTTTAATTCTTCACTTTTTTCTTAATCGTTATTTTTTTCTTTCCTTTTTTCCTCACTCTTTTTTCTATTTTGTTTGATCGTTTTTTTCTTTTTTCAGTTTTCTTTTTTTTTCCTCATTTTTCTCAAATTTTATTTTTATTTTTCCTCTCATTTTTATTTTTTTCAATTTTTTTAATTCTTCGTTTTTTTTCTTCATCTTTATTTTTTTCCTTACCTTTTTTTCTCAATCTTTTTTTATTTCTCTATTTTGTTTGGTCCTTCTTTTTCTTTTTTCTCAACTTCTATTATATTTTGATAATAAATAAAAAATTGGATAATTCGTCTTTTTTTACATTAAAGCAAATTTAAGGGCATGAATTATTCTTACGAAGTTCTTTGAAAACTTTTGAGATAAGTCGTGTCTCTAAGGCGAGAGTTGTAGAATATCTCATAAATAAAGGCATAATGTGGTAGTGTCAACTCTTGCTCATGGGGCATAATTTATTATTTGAAAGTCCTTGAGCTAAGTCTTACCTCTAAGGCAAGAGTTGTAGAACATCCCATAAATGAAGACATAACGTGGTGGTGTCAACTGTTGCCCGTGATGCATAATTTGTAGTCTGAAAGTCCTTGAGCTAAGTCTTGCCTCTAAGGCAAGAGTTGTAGAACATCCCATAAATGAAAACATAACGTGGTAGAGTCAACTCTCGCCCATGGGGCATAATTTGTAGTTTGAAAGTCCTTGAGCTAATTAAGTCTTCCCTCAAAGGTAATAATTGTAGAACATTTCATAAATGAATACATAACGTGATAAAGTCAACTCTCGCCCGTGAGGCATAATTTGTAATTTAAAAGTCCTTGAGTCAATTCTTGCTTTTAAGGCAATAGTTGTACGTCCTTAAGTTAAGTCTTACCTCTAAGACAATAATTGTAGAATATTTCATAAATGAAAACATAACGTGGTATAATCAACTCTTGCCCGTGGGACATACTTTGTTGTTTAAAAGTCTAAGTTAAAGTCTTTCCTCTAAAGTAAGAGATAAAAAACATCTCATAAATCAATCGACTCTTACCCATGAAACATAACTTGTTTGAAAGTCATAAGTCTTGCCTCTACAATGTAATTGTATCAACTTTTGTCCATGAAACGTAGCTTATTATTCGAAAGTCGTAATTCTTGCCTTTATAATGTAACAGTGTCAACTTTTGCTCATGAGATATAACTTAAATGAAAGAAATCGAAGAAAAAAACAAAAATAATAAAAATTGTGGAAAAAAAAAAAGAAAATAAAGAAAAATATTAAAAATACAAAAATCAAAGAAAATGTAGAAATTGAGAGAGACTAGAAAAAAAATAAAGGTTAATAAAAATAAAAAATATATATATATATAAAGATCGAGAAAATTTTAAAAAGAAAAAAATCAAAGAAAAATAAAAAAAAGCTTTTTCTTTAAATAAAAGTAGGCGTAGAAAGATGTAAAAAAATGAGGATTGCGAAAAACAAAAAAGAACAAAAAAAAAAAAGAGGAAAGAAAAATAAAAAATAAAAAACATATAAAAGAAAAAAGAAAAAAAAAGTTGAGAGAAAAAAAAGTAAGGGTAGAGAAAATTAAAAAGAAAAAGAAAAATAAAAGAAAATTAAAAAGAAAAAAAATAAAAATTGAAAGATATAAATATGAAGTTATCCGAGGATCATTATGTAATTATTTCATTGATCAGGGGCAATTTTGTCTTAAAGAACATTAGTTAATAGGTAAAGACTATTTTAAGAAAGATTTTTTACTTGGAGCTAAAATTTAAAAACCACCCCAATTTAGGTCTATTTATGAGATTCACCCTTTGTAACATCCATAGTTATCACAAAGAATCAAACATGTGGAACTATCAATTCGGTATATTACAAGTTCACAAACATTTCTGTAATTTCCTGCCGGCCTTTCAGAATCCTCTATGTACAGTATTTTAGTTGCAGCAGGTCAGTGTAGATCTGTATGCTACCATGGCTATATTTTGGAAACACCACGATCAAAAGAATGAATAGATTGTGCTGAGGGAACGAGGCCACAACAGATATTTGCATGTATTATATAGACTACCTGCTTTTTAATCCACTGTTTCCACTCTCTTTTAATTGCTAGAAGCTGCAATTGCTCCCACCTTTCCCAGAAACAAAGTTCTATACCACTATTTATGCATTGGGCATTTCAAGTGGTCATGTCCTTCTGTGTGTCTGATGAGAAGATCTGATGTTCAAGAACAGCCTTAATTGGTGCTCTACTTTTCAAAATCATTTCTTCATACTCATCATCGGGATCTGAAAGAGCTGTGATGGCCCCTCCTGCTCCTACTGAAGCTTCTCCCTCATGTATGACAACAGTCCGTATCACAATATTGAGATCAAATGCTTGGTTATAAGAAAAAAATCCAATGCAGCCTGAGTATATGCCCCTAGAACAATTTTCAAGATGATCAAGAAGTTCCATAGATCTCAATTTTGGTGCACCTGTCATTGACCCACCAGGGAATGCAGCTCTAACACAATCAATTGCACTTACATCTGACCGCTTTCTTCCCCGAACCGTGCTGACCATTGTGTGAACTGTTGCATAGGATTCAATTTCCATGAGATGTGGGACATGAACAGAGCCAGGCTCACATACACGCCCAAGGTCATTCCTCAACAGGTCAACAATCATCAAATTTTCCGCCTGATCCTTTTCACTGTCACAAAAGTATAAAGAACTTGGTCAGAGGATTGTTTAAGCTGAATCTGTTCCAAGACATATGACACCTATTTTGTATAGCAAACGGATTATTCGGATACATTAAGGTGAATATAAAAGTTAAATAAAGGAGTAAACAACAAGGTGGCTGATGGGTTGAGCCTGCGAATATTCAGAGGCTAAAATGGGTGAATTTTAAGTGTCCAGAGTAGGGAAAAATGGACAACAGCAGCACAAAGACTCGAACTTCTGAGAGAAATGAATTTTAGACATGAAAGGTGAACATTCTAAAGACAGAAGTAACATAAAGTCGATAGTCAAAGCTTGCTGAGGATAGTAAATGTCAGTTGATATTTTGGTACCATGATAACTCAATTTCAGTACCTGTATTCTAATTGCAGTTTCAGAAATTCATCCTCCTTTGGGGTGGAACCACGAGCTATAGTCCCTTTAATGGGTTTTGCTTCCAGAATTGCATTCCTATCCAATCGTAGGAACCTTTCAGGTGAAGAACAACATATGCTTAGGTTCTCTCTTGAAAAATTAAGCCAGGCAGCATATGGTGCAGGATTTCTTTCTCTGAGATCACGATAAAGTCCCAGAGAATCTATTTCCTCTAACTTGATTCTCATCTGAGTTGTAAGACACAACTCATAACTTTCTCCTCCTTTTATGAACGCTTGACAATTCTCAATGTCTCTGATGTACTGCTCTCTTGATTTCTCAGCAGAAAAAAATGATTTTAGTGCGACTACAGCAGATCCTTGAGATGCCTGCGGTCGTACCCTTCTAGACATTAAAGCTTTCAAGTTGAGCAGCCTCTGCTCCACATCGCACAAGTGAGATGTAGTACTTGTGTTTCCTTCGTGTAGTGACAAAGTATATATGTCATCACACTGATGATCAATGACAACAACGTTATCTGTAAAGAATAAACAAGCATCTGGTGTTTTTGATCTATGACGATTAGATACCACACCGCATTCAGCTTTAAGATCATACCTGTATCGGGAATAGACACGTCAAACCACAGAGATCAAGTCATGAGAAACAATTCCCCCCTCCAACCATACACACATAAAATGGAAGAATTTAACAACCCAACCTCCTACACATCACAGCTATATCCAGTCTCATGCAGCATAGGACAACTACAGATGATATGAAGGTGAAGCCATCTGCTAGGTATGACTTCACGTCAAGAAACTTACTATGAAAAAAAAACCTGACATATAACACCATATATACATGAGCAAAGGACCTGCCCCTACATGCAACAGTCAATGATTCAAGGAAAAGAAGGAAGAAGCTTCTAAACATACAATACAATGCAAGTCCTTGAAACATGTAGAGATGCTAAGATAATAGAGTAGGAGGAGGGTTCAGATCATTTGAAATAGAATCACTACATACCCGATATAACCAATGTAACCCCCATAAAAATCAAATGGTAATCCTTCATAATCCTTCTCATCAAAACAAAATGATAGGAGCTCCTGGTGCAGAGATATAGGGTTAATCAGTAAACCAATGAGTAACATAAAATCCTTACAAAAAGGGGGGAAGAAGTCTCTCATGAACAGAACAAAAAGGAGGAGGTCGACATTGTACTCGCATAAAATGAACCATGAGTGTATACACAAAGAAAATTGCCATTGCTTACAAAGATGCATAGGACATGGGATGATCAGATGTTCTAAGAGATCAGATAAATTGGAAAATGTGTTACTTTATTGTCAAATTCAACTTGTTAATGGGAATATCCCATCATAGTACTGCATCTGCTTGTTCTGCCCCAATTTAACTCTGGACTACATTGATTGAGGTGGTGATATTAATTGAGGTGGTGATTTTCAATTTCAGCAACACATTGAAAAAAAAAACTGCCATAGACTACCTTGTTAAGATAATCAAAAAATCCATCTTCCAAAAATGTATTATTAACATGACCACTAGCATCTTCAACTGAGAGATGGCCACCTCCTTTACACGTTCTATCACTGAAAAATGTAAGATTACATGTTAATATTGAAAAGCGATGTAGCATTCAAACAGAGATCGATTGAAAAACGACAAGATCTGAAGGCATTGAGGCGATGTTTGAAGAGATTCTCACCTTCGATTTGTCAATCTAAAAGTAAGTTGCTTCCAGAGTGAGCCACCCTTTCCTCCCATAAAGGAAAATCTAGCCCTTCCCTAAACACCACAGTTGGATGCTGGTTAGAAGGAAAAAGATACGGGGAACCTCATAAGCAAAGTAGCCAACCTCCAAAAAATAATAATAATAATAATAACAGACAACTTATGAGATGAGAAGAGAGAGTGTTTGTATGCTGTCTCAACAAGAAACCGACCCTCTACTATTCATTTTGTACATCAAATTAACAACTATCATAATTAATTAGTGCATCTAATTTTTCTTGCTAACAACTTGACACAAACATGGGAATAACTGCTTTTGTTTTGTTTTTCTTTTGGGAGAGGGGAAGAGATGTAGAATTGATAGAAGTGGGTAGAGGACACAGAATCTGAGAGAGCAACAACGAAAAATTTTAACAAAATGAAAGAAAGATATGACAGATTAGATGCAACTTGAAAAATGTTCCCAAATGCAGAGACAAACAAAAACAGTTATCACGTACGGTACTGAAACTGAAAGCTGGAGCGGAGAAGACCTTTTCTGTTGAAGAGCTATCCAGCCAAAAACTGTTTTTAGCCTTTTGATCTCCAAATAGCGCACAGAAAATATTATCTGCTCCACCAACTTGGCTGGCAGAGCAATCAACTTTTTTCCACGTCATCTTCAAAAATTTTACACTGTGACCTGGATGTGATAGATGTAAGCTTCCATCCACTACGGCAGTTCCTCGCTCAATAAATTTATTCAGCAGATGCTCATGTCTTGCAACACTTTCGGGCAGTGGGTCTACATTAGGCACCTGCAAACATGCTAAGTAAATTTTACCGCCCAGAGTAAATGTGTGGACAATCTACTGAAACAGAATAGAAAAGGCTGAAAGCATTTAGATGATGATTTAGGAGTCACACAATGATAAATAGCAAACAAGAGAAACTCAAAACTAATTACAGAAGCAAGTGATAGATAATCCAGACACTTCTTTGACAGAAAACCATTTGTAAAGTTCTCCAAATAAACGAATAATCCAATGCCATGAAAAGAACTCAACGAGACTATAGGATACTAAATAGGCAGCTTCATTGGACTATCTCTATTTTATAGAGCAGTTACCAGCATAATGAACCCTTCTTTCATTGATGGAGGTTGATGTCAACCGGAGCCAATAATACTCTGTGATTTTCCGGAAATTCTTGAAAAGCTGTCTTCCATGACGTGTCGCAACACTTTCTGGATGGAACTGGTAGGAGAAACGAAATCGATGTTACATACTAGTGAAATAGGAGTAGATCTCGTGCAAAGTGAATGACCAAACTCACCTGCAATCCATAGTGCGGCCTACTTGAATGCATGACGCCCATGAGGACTTTTTCACTTTGAAGATCCTTTGAATCACATGATAACTCCAACATCCCATCAAAAATATCTTCTACTTCTTTGGACGCATTTAAGAATGAATTGGATCGCCCGACACCATGGAAAGGGAGTGTCTCAGCCATTGAGGTCCAAGCTATAGGAATGAGTTCCTTTGGAAGTGATTTCGGGTCTATTACGAGGGAATGGTACCTTACCACCTGAAATGTGTGAACAAAGTTCAACCAAGACAAAATTTACTACTACTGCTGGATCTACTTCGGCAGTTCCCATCTTCTCTTTGTTATCCAATTACTTAAAACATAAAGATTGTTCTATATTTATAGATCAACATAAAGCTTCAAGTAGCCAAAATTTGAAAACTCGACGAGTGCTAGCACCAGCATTAAACAAAGAAATCAGTCAGTTCCTTACAGCGATGAATCATTACGAAGTGAGAGTTTCACTTCACTTGGGTGAAGTGAAGCAACTTATAGAAGAAACGAAGCTTTATTTCAAAGTCAAATTCGACAATACTATTACAAGGGAATGGTACCGAGCTAGAACCAATCGCTTCTTTGAATTTGACTTGGAAAGGCTAAAAAATCCAAAAACAATAAAATATTGTCTTGTGCTTTTGCTATCTTGAATCTAAGTTTCCTGTTTAGGTATGTTTCGATTCTCTCTTAATTTTTTCTTCTCTCATTCTTGTGCCTCTTCTTATAGTTCTCTTGATTTACTTCGTTTCGGTTGATTTCTTCTTAAGATGACTCGCTCTTCTTTTTCTTTTTCTCTCTGCATTTTTTACTTTTATTAATTTGGTTTAAAGCTTCTCTTCAGCTTCTCTATCCTATTCTTTCTTGATGTCAACGATTTTTTTTTCTCCTTTTCTTGTTTGTTCTCTATTTATTCAACAATTCTTTATTATAGACTAAACATGAGACAATAATAAAGTATCACACAGTGTGGATCCCGGTACTACAGTGTCTTGAGAAGAAGTAGCAGCAGGGCAGAAAAAATATTTATCCAAAGGAGGTAGGAAAGCCCTTTTTAACAGTACATTATCGAGCAAACCCACATATTTCATGTCCTTGTTCCTTGCTCCATCTTTGTCACAAGAAAGTTGGATTCCAGGCCTCATCTGAGCCACGGAAATTGGAAAGACAGTAATAGAATTTCTAATGGAATTCGATAGACAGGCATGGAAGCTGGTGCGGTGGGAGACCGTTACCACTCCTACATGTTGAGGTGGTTTGGGAATTATAGATCTAAGGATGTTCAAAGGCCTTGTTGGGAAAGTGGTTATGGAGATTTGGACGAAGAAAGTCTCTAGGAGACAGGTTGATAGCAAATATAAGGTCTTACAAATCTTAGGAAGACAAAGGTTACATATTTTGTTGGTAGTTTGTGCGAAGGGCTCGAGTAAAGATGTCAACCATCTCCTCTTAAATTGTTCTGCAGCCTCTATATCATACTGGGAAATCTTGGGATAGTCTGGTGTACTTTGCGTTGATGCCAGGCACGGTGAAAGAAGTAATATCCTACTGGAAATTGTGGTGGATGAAGGAGAACGCAAGGCATGGAATGTTGCGTCACTAGCACTTATGCCAATGTGGATCTTTTGGAGAGAGAAATAGGAGAACTTTTTAGGAAGTAGCAATGGGAAAAAAAAAGAGCAATCTCTTATCCTTTATTTCTTTTTGATTTGATGTACCCATGAGGCTTCTTTATGTATAGAAGCTTGGGTGTCATTCGTAGAAAATCATATAAATTTTGTAGGTTTTCTATTTTTTCAAATACTTCTTATGTACGGGCTTCCTTTTGCCTTTAACTTTAATGGAATTTATCAATTTATTTTTTAAAAAAAAAAATAAGTATCCCTTCCCAATTAAAGCTAATCTAAGCATTGTTTATGAAGCACCGAGATACTTCAACAATTGATTAGACATTGAACGTCACTTTTGTGGCTGGAGTTATCTTTTAGTGGGCTTGTCGATTTTAAATGATATTTAATTGGAGATCTTCCAATAAACATTGGTTTTTGTAGTATATTGGATTTTGAAATAAGTAAATGTAACTACAATTTTGACATAATGCAAACTATAATCCCATGTGATAAGACATTATTTTATATTTTCGGTAGGTTAAGCAACTGTTTCCTAACTCGCTCCTCGACTTAAAGTCCCAAGAGCCTTATCCTTTTTTTGTGCTTTTCGCTTTCAAAAGCATTGACTAGCACAAGCCACCACTTTAGGACTACTAACACTTCTATTTCAGATACGTTTTAAACGACGGTGTGAACCACTTGTGTGCACTTCGACTATTCCAATAGGTATATGCTAACCCACCAACACAAATATCGAGTAACTCTACCCACAGCTTAAGCGGATGGAAACAAATCAACTAGTGTTGCTGCTTTTCTTGGTTGGAATTTGACCCTTCGTTTCCAAGGTTTGCACCCACTTCACTGACCATTCGGTTACACCCCGGATACTTCTATTTTAAACACATCTAAAGCACAAAACATTTGTCTTTTATGATTATTAGGACTAGAATAATATGCTGATACAATCCAAATTGGCATCACCGCATTTGAGCATATAATTCGAGGCCAACACAAGGGATTTCAAGCCATGACCATCTCGAGGATGCTAAGACATGTTTGGAGTACCCTTGTTAAGCTCCCACGAGAACCATATCACGTGTGGATAATAGCTTGGAATGCGGGAGAAGCTATACTTGAAGATGTCATCCAAAGGAGCGTTGAGCAACACCGCATTTGGATGATAGCGTGGGCCTCGAGAGAGTATGGGCGCCCCTTGTTTTGTTTGGGCTCTTGGGTCACTTTTGGGCCCAATAGCTTTTAGGTCACTTTTGGGCCCATTGTGTAAAATAGCTCATGGCTATAAATAACTAGTTTTCTTGTTGGGAGTGTCTTTATTCGTGAGAAACGTGGGTGCTCGGGAATCCATTCTCGTTTGTGTCCCCGTAAGAGGTTGGTGTTGTTGAAGATTGATAGGAAGGTCTAGGTTTGGTATACCCTTGGTTGTCCTCTCGTTATCGATTTATGTCAATCTATCTATCTTTTATTTTATTGTCTTATTTTCCTTTATTTTTGTGTCGTTTCCATTTTTCGTAGTTTCGTCTTCTATCATATGCTTTCTATGCCTCCCTTCCGATACAGATAAACGAAGGGAATTACAAGACTAGTTGTTTAACAGAATGACAAGCCCCAAATTATTCATTTGTCGGCATTATTGAAATAGCGAATAAAGTGTCGGAACTTTCATTTAAACCAACTAGAAGTTCAAATTGACACCCCCGAGCTATATCAAATAATACCAATAGAGGTGCTGAAGAATGAGAAAAGTTTCACATTAGTGGTTAGATGGGTGGTCGGTCTCTTTATAAGATTGGGAAATCCTCCTCCTTTTGAACTAGCTTTTGAGGTGTGAGTTAGGTCCAATACCTAATTTTAGATGGTATCAGAACCTATCTCACCCAATGTTGGGCCCCCAAATTAAAAATTGCACATGCACCAAATGTCTAGTCCTGGGCTTGAGGTAAGGTGCTGAAGGAAAATTGTCCCACATTGGTGATTAATGAGATAGGTGGTCTCTTTACAAGGCTATAGTGACCCTCCAGGTCATTTTCTCCATTTCACGTATTTTCGTCTAGAGCTTTCCTATAGCTGCCCTAAGTCAATTATGACTTACTGGAGCTGCAAGTTCAATTACCGAGCAATTCGTTTGATTTTTAGAGTCAATTCCATATTTTGAAGTCTTCGCTAGTAAAGTTGGCTACTGGGCGAAAACTTCAGTCAAACGACCTCGTATGCCAACTCTGACAGTTCCAACAGCTCCAGAACGTCGATTTTAGGCTAGGTGGACCTTTGCTTCGAATTCCAAGGCTCCCGGATTCATTCCGGGCAATTGGCCGGAAATTAAGAAAAATGGCACTTTGGGTTTGGGACCCACTTTTCATCGAAACGACCTCGAATGAAAATGTTGACTGCACCATTGAGTTTGGAACGTCGAATTTGATAGGGTAGCATCGTTCATTTGCGTATACGGGATTACAAACGAATCCCAAAGGGTCCGTGGAGACTTGGAAAAATTTCAAGTCTTCAGTTGGTGCATCTGCTAAAGCGGCCCTTTAGGCACTTTAGCAGAGGACGCTTTAGCGGCCTAGCCAGCCCTAGCGAGCCGCTTTAGCGGCAAGTTGACCGCTAAAGCACAAGCCGTTTTAGCACCGGTTTTTCCGCTTTAGCGGCATGCCAGGCATAGGCGGGTATCGCTACCGCTTTAGCGGCACCTAGAAGCCATTAAAATGCCCCATTTTCCCAATTTTTCTCTCATTTTCACACAAGTTCAAGAGAGAAAATCCCTAGAAAGTGTGAAAACTTCGGAGGAACATTAATAGATAATTTTGGGGAGTTGGTGAGCCTGAATTACTCGTTTCTTCTCCAAACTCTTGGTAAGTTTTCATTAATTGCATGGTTAATTTCTCAATAATTTCCCAAAATACCTAGATTATTGGTGGGTTGATTTAGCACCATTTGAGCTCAGAATTTACCCATTCTTGAGAGTAAATGTTCCTTGAGCGTAAAGGGGCATGTTGTCGGTTTCGAAGGTGCGATTCTGCAAGCGAGCCCCACATGAGATTTTTACGTAATTTTGAACCCGACACACAAAAGGGCAATATGAGTACAGTTGTTCTCGTATTGATGAGTAGATTATCATTTTGCTAGCGTGGCATCTTGCGGAAGCTTCTCGAGAAGGGAAACCACTGATTTAGCGGATTTCACCGGGCTTTCTTCGGCATCCAGGCAGGCTAGGTTTACCTATCTCATAGATTGGCCTGATGTGTAGTATAGTCATGATAATGTGCTAGATATGGGTTGGAATTAGGTCTTGGAGGTATAATTAGTATTATTTGGAATATTTAGTCTATTAAGGAACCATAAATTAGGTGTAATTGATTAGTTACTCATGCTTTAGGTAGAATTGATATCTTAGGACTAAAGGTGACTTATTTAATATCTAATAGTAGAATTAGATACCTTAGCCTAGTCTAGGATAGAATTTGCCTTAGAACGGATTTCGGGGAATATAAGTGGGCCCCTCCGGCCCACTTTAGGCCAAGACTATCGTTAGCCCCTTTTAGACTCATTAGGTGTGTTATATCTTTTAAAAACATATATTAGAGTTTGAAGAGGTTGGATACATGATGCTTATGCTAGATTGGTACTTGTGAGTTGACACTAGTTTCAGTTCAAGTCCAGCGATTTATGATCTATGCATTCCGATTCAAGTCCGGTAATTGATTACATGAATTCCGATTCAAGTCTGGCATTGAGAGGTTGTTTATGGTATTTATTGTATGGAAGGATTCACGGTTATGGTTTTGAGATATGGTTACATAGTATATTTTCGGTTACTTTTTCTCTTCAATTGCACCATCCCGGCTTATGGGGGCCGCGTTGGGTTACTTACTTTTCTGCACTTACTGGCTTACGGGAGCCAGTTTTGTAGTGATAGTTATGCTCCTTTCTGTTATTATCATTTTGGATTATTTATTTACTTACTTAAAGTAAGCGGAGCATCATTCCAGGTTCGTTTTTTTACTTGACTTAGCTTATTTATCTTACATCATTATTATTCTTATATTATGATTTAGCTAAGTCAGCCGATGATGCCTACTGAGTACCCGTGACTTTGGTACTCATACTACACTTCTATACCTTGTTGGTGTAGATCCGAGTACTAGTTGCCACCGTTGACGCCGCGATTGTGCTGATTAGAGTACGAAGACAGGTTGAGCTCTCGGAGACGGAGTTGACCTTTATCCTTCTTCTACTTTGGCTTAGTCTTTCATTATTCGAGACTGATGTATATTTGACTATTAAAATACTCATATTCCACTTGTTAGTGGCTCTTGTACCAACATTACTAGGCCGTGGAATGTTATTGCTATCTTGTCTATCTTTCGGATTATTATTATTATTATTACTTGAATTATTGTTGCAAGTCTTTACTTGCAAATTCCCGGCTTTTATGCCATTTTCCACCAAATTCGTCCAGTACTTATAGCTCCGGGATAAGATTTGGCTTACCTACTGGTGAAATAAAGTAAGAGCCTTCATGACTCATAAATCGGATCGTGACAAAGGCTTGGGCAATCCTCCTCCCTTTGAGCTAGCTTTTGGAGTGTGAATTAGGCCCAAAACCTAATTTTATGAGAGGCATTTTAAAAACATCCTTATTTTCCTCTTTAAAATTTCATTATTAACCTTTTTTTGAAATGGAAATTGAACACCTTTAAGTATCAATACAATGATTTTAGTATTTCCAAAACTGGATACTCAGTGATAAGAATTTTCTTGTTACATTGTGTTTCCAAGTTCCAACAAATGTTGGAACTAGGATTTCCTCTTCCTTGTCTCTACCTTACCTTAAAGACGGAATACATATACAGGCCCCTGAACTATTTCACTTTTCCCGTATAGGTACCTCAATTAAGTCAGGTACCTATTGAACCTTTTACTCATTCACAAATGGTTTCAATTGAACTAATTTGCTGACGTGGCAAAAAATGTAAAATGCATGTAACACACACGCGGATGATGTGGCAAAGTGACGAATTAAATAACGACATGTGGCATTTTAATTTAAAATAATTATAAAAATAAATTTTTAACATAATTAAATCTAAATTAAAAAAAAAAAACATTAACTACCCGCCACCCCCACACTACAGCCCTACCCAATCCTTACCCCCCCTTCCCCTTCTCTTCCTTCCCTTCCAAAAGCAGCAGAACGTAAAAAAAAAAAGTATCTTCTCCTTCTTCCATAGATACTCATTTTCCACCATTGAAGCACTTTGATTCCGTCAATACACCTTTCCCCACCATTGAAGCATTTCGATTCCGTCGATACCCAATAATATCCAACAATATCCATCTTCCCCATCTTCACTTCACTCCTTCATTGAAAAAAATAATGAATTTTAAAGTGTTAGTTAAATTGTAGCAGTAAAAGATAGAAACATTTTGTTATTCCATTTTCCCACTTCGATTTCGTCAATTTTTCATTTTCATTTTCATCTCCATTTCCTTTAAATTGTAGCAGTAAAAGATAGAAACATTTTGAATTCTTTGATAAAATCTGCAGCTGATTTTGTTTATGGATCAAAAATCAAAAAGGGGAAAAATCCAGGAAAATCACCAAATTTTTATGATTTTGGTACTGACTTTGATAAATCATATAAATGATGGGCCTTTTTTTTTTTTTTGAAGTTTTGTGAAGCTATGGAACTTCTACGTAAATAATGGGAAATTTTGTTTTCCCTGTAGGTTGTATTGTTTTCTTCCTCACCTAGTACACACACAAAATCTCCTGAATCGATTTTATTATTCTGAAATTCATAGAGCAAGTGTTAGAAGTGAATAAAATTAGTGTATTTTGGGTATTTGAATTTAGGTAATTGAAGATGAACTATTCGCGATTGGAAGAAGGGAAGGCAGGGGAAGGAAAAACCATTGATTGAATTATATTGTATACAAAAAATATCATTAATTTCGAATTCAATTTGAAGAAATAAAATGCTATGTTTAAGATTTATTGAAGAGGAAGATTATGGAAGCTTGACAATGGAGAAGATAGCTTTTTATTTCTTTTATGTGTTTTTTTAATTTATTTTATGTGTCTTTTTTTATTGGTTTTTTTTTAATATTTAATGTTCTTATTAATTGTGTCTTCTCACTCTCCATTACACATGTCATGCCATGTCAGCGCCACGTCAGCGATTGGGCTCAATTGACACATTTTGTGAAGGAGTAAAGGGTTCAATAGGTACGTGTCTTAATTGGGGTGTCTATATGGAAAAAGTCGAATAGCTAAGGGGCTTGTATACGTATTCAGCCTACCTTAAACGTATCATGGCCATCTGCATGTAAGCCATGCGTCCTGATTCCGCATAGCTGCCAATATGACACAGCCATGAGAATTTGTATGCTTTCCTGTGCATGTCTAGCCACAAACAACAAACAGAATTTGACTAACGCTCTTTCTCATGCATATGATGGATGACCGATCATATGAATGTTGGTAGAACACCCATGAACCCCATATTATTTGAAGTTTGTCATCTAAATGATGTCTTATAGTCTTTTAAAATCTAAAAACAAGAGAAATTTTGAGAAAACAAAGGGAAGAAACCAAGCCAGCTTTTCAAATTGGCTTGCATGTCTCATCACAACATTAACACAACAGAAAAGTAAACAACAAATTCATATCAAACTGACCTTAAATCCAGAATTTCTTCCTGAAGGAATTTCATGGAACAATTGACAACCATTGTGTTCAATATCACTGCAAGTTAAGGAAAGAAAGACATTTCGGAAAAGAAAAATGTATGTCACCACAAAAAAAAGAATCACAGTTATCCAGCAGAAAATTTCGTAATCAATCTTTATTAGCATGAAAACCACAAATGAGGAGTAAGAATGCTCAGTTCCTAACTCTGATCACCGGACACCAGGAAACCTTCTCTCGGAGACCTATGTGTGTGTTCTTTTAAGAAGGAAAACATAAGTGTTGTCAATAAAACTACTAATATATTGGTTTCAGTTTGTGATGTCTCCACAACATGTAAGTGCTTTTAGAATGGAATCTGCCAGTGTTTTCAGCAAAACCTTTTTATAGGCAAGGTAGCACGAGAGTTACATGCGATTTGGACTAACGAACTTCAAGCCAACTTTGAACACCCTTCACCGCTGAGCTAGCACTATCAGTTGTTCAACAAACTAGAAATATCTTGGTTTCAATTTACGATGTCTCCATATATCACCAGCTTATATGCATACATTAATGACAAGTGTGTCTTTTGTTTCAAATGATCATCACTTTAACATAATACAGACAACAACAACATACCAAGTGAAATCCCACATGTTAACATAATACTCCATCCCGTTTTATGTGTCGCCATTTTCTTTTTGGTCCGTCCCAAGAAAGAATATCACCTTTCCTTATTTGGTAACTTTTTAAAGACAAAATTTCACTTTTACCCTTACTGGTCCCACATAAAAGGTCCTTCTTAATTAACAAGAGTTGTAGTACATTTTTTAATAAAGGACAATTTGGTAAACACCACCAAGTCTTTCCTTATTTCTTAAACTCCATGCCCGGTCAAAGTATGCCACATAAAATGGGACGGAGGGAGTACCAAAAAGAAAAAAAACAAGAACACTTGAAACACATTATATACCTCAAACGACCATGGACAGGTTCAGGTGCATGTACAACTTGAGCACCATGCACGTATCCCAATGCCTGTTTAATCACGTAAAAGTCAAGTAAACGCTTTAGATCCTTTAGAAAAATATACAAAAACATTACTAGAGGCTTGTAACACGCATAGACTATCAATTACACATCACAAGATGAATATCTATGATTTCTTTTCTAGGGATGAGTGGGTGCTCAACAAGATCTACTACCAACGCTATTTGAAGAAAAGTAAGCTTCCCAGGGTAATTCTAACCATGCATCACTATGTTAGAAGATAGGAGTACTCAGATAATAGATATTAATACTAAGACGGTGAGGAAAAAAATAACAGAACTAAAAATTAAGCATTTTGTTTTATTTTTGAAAGGGAGCCTTGGAGTAACTGGTAAAATAGCTGCTATGTGACTAGGAGGTCACAGGTTCAATCCTTTGAAACAGCCTCTGGCAGAAATGCAAGGTAAGTCTGCGTGCAATACATCCTTGTGGTGGGGCCCTTCCCCGGAAACCGCGCATAGTGGTAGCTTTAGTGCACCGGGCTGCCCTTTTAAAAATTAAGCAATGCCTATGAACAGAGAAGAAACATAGAAACTACCGGAAGAAAACACAACTTGATAGTTCAATGCCTCCATTTAATCCATAATACTTTGCAGGGTATGGCTTACTACACTAAAGATAAATTCACATAGATACGCAAGTAAAAGACATTGGCCAAAGTTTTGATGAACAAATGCTCTAAAATCAATTTGAAAGAAGCCACGTGACCCACCTCATTCAACCACACACAAGCAGCCTATATAAGCAAACACAACGCAAAAGCATATCTTACTTGTACCCCCACCAACTCAAGACACCAGCTAGTACCAATAGTTCAAAAGGAATAAGAGCCCGATTGGATGAGCTTATCGCTTTTGGCTTATTTTTGCCTTTTTAGCTTAAAAATAAGTGCTTATCAGCACTTTTTTGTTTTACCTAAACACTACAAAAGTGTTTAAAAGCTATTTTGAATTTAAAGCACTTAAAATAAGCTAATCCAAACAGGCTCTAAGCAGTTAATCATCCTCTCAGTTCTGAAAAAGCCACAGAACTCTATACTACTACTGTACTACCCAAGTGTTACACAGTTGAAGCTTTTGTTTCAAATTTTCCATTACCCTCTTATATAAGACAATCCCAAACCTCCACGTTAATTGAAGACCAAACATGGCGGTGTTAAGAATAGAACCCAACAACATTGAGGAATTAAGTGGTATACCAACTTTTACCATTTCAGAAGCTTTGTACAAATGGATGAGAAAGATTTACAACCAAAACTAATTAAAGAAAGCTGGCATGCCAATATTATAAGCAATCTAGCGAGCTTTTGATTGTCTACAAACAAATTGTAAAGAACAATAAGTCTTCCCAATCATATTTGCCACAGAAATGAGAAAATTACATCATTGCAACATACAAGTTTTAAGTTTCTTTTAAGTATAGAGGACAGGAGAACATCACTCAGCACTTTTTACTTCATCTACCTCAATGAAGATAAGCCAATACCTTATACATACACAATAGAGGACCTGGCAGCCTCTCAACCCCAAAGAAGAAATGAAGGACCAGATCAATGTAAATATATACTTGCAAGAGGATTGCTGACCAAGAAGCCTGACTCCTATGTCTTAGGTTGTCAATCGACATACTGATTTAGCACTTGATTTGTCGGCAAAGAGGGGAAACATAGCAAGCTTTTTGCAACATATCCCCCTTATAGATTGTATCTTGTGCAGAAAAAACAGAATTATCACATGTGACATGTCAATACTGCTATCTAGTTGACAACAAGCTGCAATTGGCACCTTAAACTAATATCACGTCATTAGGCCTTTACCATCAATAACCACCATAAAGCTATAAACAACACTATTAGCCTACTGCTAAGAAAATTGGAGTAACATGCATGAAGCAGAATTTTTGAAGACCAAATAAATATACTGTTTAGTGAAATATAAAATATTATGCAACCATGGTCAATCCTCGTATTGTGAACTACTTTCTACATTGTGAAATGATATTCAGAGTCACTTTCTCATTACATAGGGTGATAAGACTTCTGAAATACCAATTCCCGTAAGTTCATTTCCTGACAACAATCAACACCAACTCCGCAACTACTTATAATTTTTTATCTCATACAAACTATAATTCGTTCCTAAAATCAACAATAATCACATTTCGGTGAAGGTTTGGGAAGTACCAAAGAAGACAACAGAACAGCAAGATAGGCTGAACAAGGTTGCAGGTGCAAACTTGATCAAACAAATCTCATGTAAAATCATATGTTAAGGAATGATAAAGATTACAGACAGATATAAATGGATACAATACCTGGTGACCAAGGCAGACACCTAGTATCGGGATATCAGGGCATTCAAGCAAGAGCCTCAGGCAAATTCCTGAAACATGGGTATAAGGCATGAAAGGCTACTCAAGATAACCATAACAAGAAAGTAAATTTGAAGCTAAATAAAACTTAGATAACTTAGATAGTCAACATCCACACCAATATTATGATATTGAAAGGTTTTCAAGTTAATGACATCAAGCTCTACCACTAGGCAGAACTATCCATACTCTTATACGTGTTGCCTCATCCAGGACAATAAAGAAGCCACAATGATAAGTCATTATTTAGAATGAACAAAAATACGCAGAAATAGAATATACGGCACTTGAAATCAGGTTTCTAAGGCAAGGATGGATGACCAATATCCTGATCCCAACAACTTAATGCATCTAAGTGCATGATAATTACAAGATTTATCTTGTCCTGGATAAGGAAAGAAGAATCGATTATTTGGATTTCAGGATTTCAAGTCAAAACCTATATCTGATGGACAAGTTGGAGAACCAGGACCAGGTGATACGACAATATTGTCAAATGCCTTTTCTTCGTACAGGTAATGATAAACTTCTTCCCACGTCCACTCATCATTTTGAATCACCACCGGAGGCACTAATATAACCAAAAAATAAAACAGAAAATGTCATACATCACATAATCATGTAAATTCCGCGAAATTCAGGAAAAAATTTGGAAAATTGCACCCTCAAAAATGGCTTTGTGCTGGATGATTAATGCAAGAGACAACCCGCAACCAAAATTTCCAAAATATAACAGAATGCAAAGGAATATAAAACTTATCGTTTTTGTTCTAATAACTGCATACTGGCAACAGTCATCAATTTATCAAATTCATACAATCTATAAGCACCATCTATCAGGAAAAGCCATCAGAAAAAAAAAAGGCTAAATTTTGAGAATCTAAAAAGTAGTCTTTTTCTTCTACCATTTTAAAAATAGAATCTGAATTTGTTGAATCAAGTTAAAACTGGCCAACAACAGAGAATTTGCAGATTTTTACTATTATTATGGAAGTAAAGCCGACACCCTCATCTTACAGTGTGTTCATGTTATTCTCATCATATTATCCCTAAAGCTTATTTTCCATTTAACAATTTACAATTAAAAAAAATCCCCACTAATTGAATTTCATAATTGCAAAACCATCAACTCCCAAAAATTATTCCTTCTAATAGCTAGGTGTAAAGCGTATAGATCACAAAAAAAATGAATTATAGAATTGCAAGTCATGTTTTCTCTGTTTTTCCCAAGAAAAGGAGGAAAGTAAAAGCGAATACAAGAGAGAGATGGGGAACTTTCTTTCTCAAGGCTCTGAAAAGATAAAAGTGGCCATTTTCTTCCATGTCGTAAGAAAAAATCACAGTCTTTCTGGTGACTACATTCAAGCTGCAACCAACTTGAGGCCTAATAGATAGCCAGGAAGGAAGGCTTAGTAACTTAAGGTGCGAAAGGGAAGGAAGATTTTTCAAATCCTACCTTTACTTCGTGAAAATAATACAAAATATATTCACATGAAGGGAACTAACATAATTGTTCCTTTTCAAATTTCCTGTTTCTTGAATTTATTTTACTAGGGGCCAATTTAACAAAGGAATTACTCCCTCCATTCCATTTTATTTGGTACCCTTTCCTTTTTAGTCTGTCCCAAAAAGAATGTCGCCTTACTATAATTAGAAACAATTTAACTTTAAAATTTGCTTTTTACCCTTAATAAAATGATTTTTAGCCACATAAATATCTAAGAATTGTTTTAGACAACAAGTTTCAAAAGTCTTCCTTCTTTCTTAAATATCGTGCCAAGTCAAAAGGTGCCACATAAAATGGGACAAAGAAGTATATGAAATGCTGCTTGATTTGCAGAACAGATGAAGAACGTCACCTCCAGCTTCACATTACTACTCAACTGTTGTGACATTTGCCTGAACTATGTATAGCGGCTTGGATAAAGAGATCTCCTCCTAGGCTAGTTTTATACTGAAGAAGACAGACAGCACGGAATTTCTAGGAACATCTAGTTTCTGCATTAGCATAATGCTAGTGATACTTGTCTTGGGGGGAAGTAGGGTGGGGAGTGTCTCAGGGAAGAAAGTGACGGGAACAAGCATAAATTTAGCAATAAATCTGCTCAAGATAGTCATTTCCATTTCATGAGTTAATGATGGTGAAGGAATAGTTCTTGTCCAAGAGAATTACATTTAATCTACAGAGAACGTGAAATTCTTTTATGTGTATCAAAATACAGAGACATCAAACTGTAATTGCTAAATGCAGACCAAAGAAAAGACAGAAGGAATAAACATTGCACCACATTTTAAGGAGTAGATATTTACATGATTAGAATAAGCCAATAGAGGGAAGCTGACTCATTTCAATTTCACAAAAAAGAAGCTATGAGCCTATCACAGGCTGAGTGAATTGATAAATCATGTTTTTTTCTTGTTATTGAATTGATGTTTAAAGTTATGTGTGAGAACTCGTAAACAATGTAAGATAGAGAGCTTACTTCCATTAATGATCGAGAGTTCCTGGTATATATTGTAAGTGTAACTGTCATAGTTGTCAATTAGCAGTGTGCGTACAAATTCTAACTTTGGAACTGGCTCGTGTAAAAACTTTTTTCTTGTACCCGACGCATCCAAATGTCCAGGCACCAAATGACTTGAAACTAATATCTTCCTTTCCTTGCGGTTATATTTTGGAAGTGCATCTATCATACTTGAGTCACCAATTCTTGCAAAAGGTTTAGGTGATAAAAGAATATTTTTTCTACTTTGGGGATTTTGGCAGCAGGAAGAGGCAATCATAAAAGATGATGATGAACACTTGGCAGAATTCATTTATGCTTGTAGAATTAAACCTCAGGTTTGCCACTCAACTCCCTCTGCAAAACATAAAATGTGGCGGTCAGAGATGTCTAAAATACAAAATCGATCACTTCACAAGTGGTAATTAAACGGTGATTGAAAGGGATTATGATTAAGAAACATCCAGATGTCACATTTCCTTGGCAACATAAACCACAGACGGACAATCTAGGAAACAAGGCTGAACATTGTGATTAGAATGATTTAGCCAGAAGTTAACAGGTACTTGCAAACACACTCTTGTCATACCTCTTGCAGAGGATAGTTACTGAAGTTGCCCAGATACTAAATTTGACAGTAATTAGAGAGTCTTTCAGTTCCTTTGAATTCCGTACTGTTTACAAGACAGTGGTGACAACATAATTTACATTTCCAAGAAACTTCCTATTGTAACAACAAATATACTAATCCTAAGGGTAGACTGTAATTTTTAAACGAAGCACGCCTTGAGGAAGAAAAAAAGGTGCTTGAGGGCCAAGAAGTGTTTTTCTTCTTCTTTTATTCCCCTTTGCTCTCTTAAAAATGCATAACCCCACTCCCCATAAAGCCAAAATACTTTCAGTGATTCAGTCTGCTATAGCAAGTAGAGGATTACTAATGAAAAGCAAAGATATTGCAGAGACCTATTTCAAAAGTCAACTCGAAAGTGGGGAATAGATATACTTGAAACAACATATTACATGGCTCAACAGTAAATAAAACATTCTAGGGATTCTAAACAAGAAATGTCCATGTTCATTTTCTAAATTTTAAGACCCATCTACAATTTGAACAACTGATATAAAGACAGGGCAGTCATGAGTAACAAGCAGCCAAAAAGACAAAACATGTGCAGCTGTATCAAAATGCAATAATTGATTAAACCATTGAATGAACCTGATATTTCTGAATCAAAGAAGCAGATCTCAGTGAGAACTGAAATGGACTTACGAGATCAAGAACCCTTTGGTGGAAAGGTATAACTCCAGTTGGCTGTAGAAAATAACTAGGTTTCAAAACCTCCTTGGTTCCCTTTTTCTTTTGCCGGTTTGGTGGGTTGGTGGAGGTGGTGGGGTTGAACAAAGAAATGATTGAATGGACAGAGTGGAGACATTGATTTGTGTGCTACCACAAGATCTCAAAGGCTGAGGCGGCGCGCATGTGTGCACACCAAATTCCTAATTTCTTTACCCATCAGTCCTTTTCTCTTAAAAAAAAAAAAAAAACTTTTGTTGGCCTCGGCGAGAAAAATAGCTGAAAGACCTCTCAAGTTTTTTATTAATAAATAAAAATGACAAGTGAGTCTCATAATCTATAACCTATATATCTATAATAATATATTAAAAATATAAAAATTCTTAAAAAATGATTTGAACTTTTTATCCTTTATTAAAAGATTTTATAAAAGATAAAATTATTTTTCACTTATTTTTTTAAATTATTATTTATTTTTATAATATTTAACATTTAAAAGTTCTAAAATATTTTGGTAAGAAAAAAATATTTTAAAAAATTAAAGAGTCTTATATTATTTGGTAAAAAAAATATATGGTAAAAGATATTAGGAGAATTAATATTTAAGGAATCCTAAAATATATGATAAGAAAAAAATTTATTTTAAAAATTAAGAAATTCTACGATAAGAAAAAAATTTATTTTAAAAATTAAGAAATTCTACGACATAAGTCCAAAAATATTTTGGCAAGAAGCTATCCAATTTTGGTAAAATGGATTCAAACGTACAGTGATGCTAGAAAGGATGTATTCCTTTAAAATAAAAAAATTTCAATAGCCATTTTTTGTTTGAAACGTGTGAGAATTGCTCCCACAATTATTAATTATATTTGTAATTTTTACTTTTTTCAAAGATTAATAAACAAATAAAATCCTCCATATTTAGGTAATCTTTTTTTTGAAAGAAAAAAATAGTGCGGATATTTAATAGATCTAATAGATTTATTAGGTTTCTAGTTAATCTATTTTTATTTGTGCGTGGATATTTCTTAAATTTTGTTTCAATATCTTTTAATGATTTACTTTTTTCGTACGATATATTCATTAATTATTTTATCCTGTAGTAATTGCAGAGTTACAAATTTCTATATAATAATTTATCCTATCTGTACTGTAATGTATATCTAATTCTAGATTTTCAATGTTATTTATTATCTTGTGTTGTTCTTCTCGTAGTGAGTTTTTTAAATTATATAAACTATCACATGTATTTTTTTCTAAATTTTCTAAGGTTTTTTCTATCCATATTAATTTTTCTTTTAGGTTTTCCATTATTTTTCTAATTCGGTTTCTATAATTAATTTCATTATTTAGATTTTCTTGATTTTCTCTAGTCTTTCTAATATATTCTAACATCTCTTAATCTTAATAATATCCTTCTGGGTAAATTTCTTCATATAACTGTTCTAGCCAATTTATAGTTTTAATTTCGTAGTCTATTACTTTATCTAATATTATTTTCTTAATATCTATAATTTCTATGTTTTTAAGTATATATAAGATTAAAACTTTAAGATAATCTAAATGATTTATCTTTTAAAATTGATTTTATTATAATATTTTGTAGTTGTTTGTTTTAGCCTTAGTAGTTTTTGCATATTTTTATTAAGAAATTTTATGTATTTTATATCTTTATTTTCCATGTATTTGTCTATATTTATTTTTATCTGTTTTTCTAGTAACTGTATGTTTCTTATATCTTTTTCTAAAAATTCTATGTAACTTATCATCGTAAGTATTTGTAAGAGTAGTTAGGTAGATATGGTATATAATTTACTCTAGTCATGTAATATTTACCAAAAGCTTTTTCTAATATGATTTTTCTTATATCTGCTACTTTTATATCTCTAAGTGCATACAAAATAAGTATTTTAAATTTATCTACCATCACATCAGATAAATAATCATTCATTTTCATAAAATTGCTTTTTTCAAAATATTCCCTTCAACCATGTACATAACAAAATATGGTCATCTTAGCTTACTATATACTAGATTATTCTTAAATAATATGTTCTTCGGTCACTATTAACATGGTAATCCGGATACTTTTTCCCTTAAACAGCGCCTCTACTCTGGTTACTCCCCGTCACGGCTTCTTGCCTCATTGGTTTCACCTTTAGGATGGCATAGTCCTTAGGGATCTTTCTCCGTTTTCTCTTTGTTAATAAACTTCTTAACATATTATTCTTCGAATAATTCTACTATAAAGTAACTAATATGAATTTATTTTATCATATCATGATTGTTGGGAATTATGAATTTAGATATTCATAATCATAAATAAATATACTTGTTCAGGTAGTTTTGATATTTCTGAGTTTTGTTCCTCCATAGCTTTTTCCATTGAAATATGTCTATTTAATTAATTGAGTAAAATATTTGTTGTGGAGTGGAGAGAATCTTTGCTTCAACGCATGAAGACTTGCCCTTGCAATGCCTTCTGTTTTCTTTATTTATAGAACGAAAAGTAACTTTACAATCAAACTTTACACACGTTTTTTTAAAATTGTCAAACTAAAAGCTAAAAAGTCAACAAAAGGGGCTAGGCTACTAACTAGCCTACTAGCCTTTAATTTCCTACAAGTTTACATCTTTACGTAAAAGTCTATTTGTACAATAATTCAATCAATAGTTAAGACTTTGTACAATAATTCAGACTTTGTACAATAATTCAACAGTATCTTGTCTCCGTTGATTTTGTCGTATCTGCTATATCTCCATTATTGCTTCTTATCTTATCTTTCCAGTTGATATCTTGTCTTCTTTTATTCTAGATGTACTTCTGGAATAATATTATCTTCTCCATTACACCTCGAACATTGGTGGTCTGGATATTTGTGTCCAATTATTTTATAATATCTTGTCAGTAGTCCGTCTGAAATAAATCATTTTTTTAATTGCTCTTGCGGTAGATTGTTTTTCTGGGTTGAGTAGTGTCATTATCCATTGTCTGACGTCTTCCATATCTGCTTATCGTAGCTCTTTTGAATTTGAGTAAATCATTTGATGATCTCTCGAATAATAGCTCCATATTGAGTTTCCATTAGTATAATTATTTGCTAGTTCTTGAATGATCGTAGCTAGTCCAATAAGTCGTTTATTTGTGTAGAAGTTTGGTATCTCAATTCTGGGTATCTCCGGTTGCTGCGTAATATCTTCTAGTATAATCATATCTCTAGTTAATCCTATCTTTACAACTTGTATAACTGGTTTTATTTCGTTATATAATATCTCTGCCGGTGCAGTATAACACTTTATATAAAATAAATTTCCTTTTGTTATCCTTTTGTAGGTGGTGAATATCTTGTATAATTCTTCCATAGCTGTTAATTCTTCTCCGTCTTGGGTATATATGATGTTTAATAGTCCATAGTCAAAACAGGTTTTAACTAGGCTTGGGTTAGTTTTGGGTAGTGCAATTAGTTTGTTATATCCTTGTAATTTTTGGGTTATATAGTTGTTATTTGGTTCTTTGATGTTTGTAGCTCTGGGGTTATGGTTTAGAAAGGTTTGTACTTTGTATATATTTTCTATGTATTTCTGGGCGGTGTAGTTGTATACTTTTTTGTCTTGGTTTAGGCTATCTCGGTATGTGCTAACTTGTGGGGGTATGAATAAGTGGTCTTTTTGTGTTTTTGGTGTAAATGGTTTTTCAAATATTTTATTCATATTTATATTCTGGTATCTTGGTCGATTAACTCATTTGCTTGTACCTGCAGAAGTAGATTGATAAATGTTACGGGTTTTATGGAGTATCCCAGCGTCTCCTTCTAGCTCTGGAACTTTAATGTCTTCCGATCGACATAGCTCTGCACACTGCTGAGTTAGCTGATTTGTAGCTATAGACTTCAGTTTATCTTCATTAGTCTTTAGCTTTTCTATCTTATTACCCATACTATCCACTTTCATTGAAAGCGTAGTTAGGGTGTTAAGTATTTTTTCTAGAGTATCTTCTTCTATTATTTCAGTCTGTGTAGCTTTGTCTTGATATGTAATCTGCAATAACATTTTTGTTAGTACTGATCACTTCGATTGTAAATGTGAAATTTAATATATTTAAAACTAGTCTCCGAATCTCTTTTGTTGTAACTGAATTTTGTATTTTCTTTGTTAACCACCAGCGTACCTGTGTATTATCTGTTCGTACAATAAACTTGTTATATACAATATATGGCTCAAATGCTAATAAACATTTATATAATGAACATAATTCTTTCCTATTTATTTTCCATTTTATTTCTGTCTCATTGAACGTACCTGAGTAGTATCTACAATGGTGTTCTATTTTTTCTACTTCATATCGATATTTAAGTACTCCTCCGTAACTATATTCACTAGCATTTGCTTCTACTATATATATAAATTTTCTATTTTCATCTAGAAATTATAATTTTGGTAATTCTTTACAAAGTAATTTTATTTTTTGAGCTTGTTTTTTATCTTCTTCATTATAGTTATATTCTACATCCTTCTTTAATTTTTTTCTGTAGTGGTTTTAAAGTTTCTGCTAATTTTGGAATATATTCTCTTACTTGGTTTACTAGTCCTAAAAATGATTGTAATTTCTTTTTTGTATCTAATTCTTCTTTTGAATTTATTATTTTTTGTACTATATGTTGTTGCATTTTTACTCCACTTTTATCTATTTGTATTCCTAAAAATTCTATCTGGTTTTTTATAATTTCAGCTTTCTTTTTGCTTAGACTTATTTCCGATTTTTCTATTATATCTGTGAACTGTTCTAATAATTTTAAATGTTCTTCTTTGGTTTTTGTATATAATAATATATCATCTATGTACACTATACAATTAGATAATTGTTTAAAATAATTATCCATAAAATGTTGATATCTACCTGGTGCATTTTTATATCCAAATGGTAATACATTCCATTCATAAAATCCTTGTGGTACCATAAATGCGGTTAATTCTTTAGATTCTTGTGCTAGCTTTAGGTGGTAAAATCCTGATTTACAATTAAATTTGCTAAAATAATTATATCCTTGTATTTGTCTTATTTTTAATATCTTATTTGGTATTGGATAATTATATGCTATAATTTTTGCATTTAAATTTCTATAATCAATTACCATCCTACTTTTTCCTCTTTTTTGTTCACTATGTTTATTTACTATAAATGCTGGACTATTATGTTTACTATTACTTTTTTGTATATATTGCTTTTCTAATAATTCATCTATGTGCATTTTAAATTCTTTTAAATCATCAAAATTATATGTTAGTGGTTTTTGGGTTATTATGCTATTTTTATCTATTAATTCGATTTTTATAATAGTTTTATGTTTTTCCTATCCTTTTAATGGATCTTCACTATATAATTGTTCTAATTTTTTCTGAATTATTTCTATTTTATTTATTGAAAATATAGTTATTTCTGTTTTATTTATCGAAAATACTACTAGTTCTATTGTATCTTCAGTATTTTTTATATTTTCTAACTTTTGTGTAATTTTTTCACTTCCTTTTATCCAATCAATTTTCTTTCTTATTTTATTATTAACTCTTTTTGCTCTTACTTTTTGTTTACATGGTGTTGTAAACCACCAGTCTGTTTTGGTTATTATATGTGGGTATAATTTATCTAAGAATGACATTCCTAAAAGTATATCTTTTGATGTTAATTCATAATTATAAATTTCTTCTATTGTTAATATCTTATCTCATACTTGTATTTTTACATTCCTAGCTTTATAAGTAATTAAGCTTCCTTCATTATTAAATCCTTTAACTATTATTGGTGTTTTTAATTTATCCCATTTACTTTCTGGTAAGCAATTATATCTACATAAATTAGCTTCTGCTCCTGTATCTATCATAGGCGTATAATATCTACTGTAATATCCTTCTACTACTATCTTCATTAATACATATATCTTTATTTCATGTTAAGGCTCTTTTTAAGAATAACTTTTCTTGGTTATATGTTAAGGTTAATTGTGTATGTTCTATATTATATGGTTTGACTTGTTCTAACCATTTTATTCCTAATATTATATCTGCTTTTTGCATTTCTTCCTTTACTTCGAATTCTATTTTTATTCTTCTAACTCCTATTATTATTATTTTTTCTGCTATATTTTTATTATTTATTAAACTTCTTGGTAGATCTGGGCATATATCATTGTCGGTCTTTATTTCTTCATTTTTTACTAGATATTTTGCTATATAATTTTCTTCTTGTCCTGTGTTTAAAAGTATTAGATATTCTTTTTCATTTATTTTTCCTGTTATGTAATATTGGTTTAAATTACTTATTGAATTTGTTTCATAACTTGTTCTTTTTTATGAGCTTGATGATTCTGGTTTTTCATTAGCTATTCTTTTCGTTGTACTTATTCTATCATTTACTATTTCTAAATTTTCTTCTGTATCTATGTCTCTATAGCTATAATCATTATAATCTATTGTTTTTACAATTTGTTCGAATGAGCTTTCTATTTGTATTTTGTTAATCTTATTTTTTCCTGTTATTTTATGTTTTGTTGTTAATACATATAGATTTTTACATCTTGCTATGAATATTTTACTTCCTGGGGTTAATTCTATTCCTGATATTTTCCAATATAATACTAATGATTTATCCATATTTCTATCTGTTACTGCTACTGAATAATTTGCACTTATTGTAAATTTAAATTTTTGATATATTAGATTTTCTTTTACGGCAGTTATTATGCTTTTTTCTATAGGTTTTATAATTCTATCATCTGCTAAATATAATTCTATTGGTGTATCTATTCCTTCTCTAAAACATGCTTTTATTAATATCTCTGTACCTCCAAGGTGTACATATTTTATTGGATCTCCTTTACTTTTTATATCATTTATTTCTTTATTAATTATTCTTTTTGTTACTAGTGGTATACTAGCTTTTCCTTTTGCATATCTGCAGTCTATTACATGTTCTTTTTGGCATACTACATAATATTCATCCTTTTTCCTAGTAAACATATTTTTTATTGTTGGTATTTTAAATATTTTTTCTACACTTAAATCTAATTCTTTTCCTTTTATTTCATCAAATATATTACTGTCAAATATTATTTTTTGTTCCGTTCCTTCATCATTTAAATATTCTTCCTTTGTTATTATTTTTATATCTTCTTCAGTCATTTGGTTCATCTATTTCACTATCTATTTCATTATCTGTTTCGTTTTCTGAAATTTCATATATACTATCCTCACTTTCTAATTCATAATCTATATAATCTATCTGCATATATTCTGTATTATCTATTTTTATTTCTGATATTTGTTTATTTTTTGGATTTTTAGGTAATTTACAATCTCTAGCTAAATGTCCTAACTTTCCACAGTTATAACAAGTACATTCTTTTATAGATTTCTTCTTTCTATATGGTCTTTTATGTTTATAATTTTTTACATAATATCTTTTTTTTGGTTTCTTATATTTATATTTTGATTTTTTATATTTTTTATATTTATGTCTTTTTCTTTTCTTATAATATCTTTCTTCACATCCAAATTGGGGTGCTATTTTATTTTTGCAACATGCTAAATTTCTTATTAATGTTTTTTCCATTTTTAATTCTTCTCTATATTTTTCACATAAGTTTCTATACCATTGTTGTAAAAATTTTATTCTTGCTCCTAACGTATCTACTATTTTTGCTTCTTCCCAACTTTTTATTATTTTTGAACTAAATGGCTCGGGTAATTTATTAAAATATAATTTCCTTATTTCTTTACTTTCTTCTATACTATATGCTCCTTTGTAATAATATTCTTTAAATGCGCAAGTATATTCATCTATATAACACATATTACATATTGCTAATTTTAACATTAAATTTCTATTTGTATCCTTTTCTTCATCTTGTTCTTCTTCTATTGTTGTCGTACTACCAAATTCATCTTTTATAGCTGTTTCATATTTTTTTAATAATTCTATAGGTGTTAGTTTAGTTGTTGTCGATGATGTTCCTTAGTTTAGTTGTTGTCGATGATGTTCCTTCTATAGGTTTATTAGTTCTTAATACTTTTTTGCTATTTTCAGTTAAATTTGAAAACCATAGTTTTACTGATCCTATTAGTGTTCTTTCTATATATTCTGGTGCATCTGTTATATTTATATTATTATCTAATAATTGTTTTGTCATATATCCTATCCATAATTGTATTATTTTTTCTGTATCTATTACACAATCTAGGTCTAAACAGTTATAATTTTTATTCACTATTTGTTTTGGTATCCATTTATCATATTCATTATATTTTTTAAACTTATTCTTATAATATATAGGTTTTCTTATTTCTGTTGTTTTAGGTATTATATTTTCATTTTCTTTTTTATCAAGAGTATTTATTTCTGTGTGAGTACTTTCTAAGTTTTCCTCATTAATTTCTTTTTGTTTTTCATTGATTTCTAAATTTTTTGTATTTGTTAATATTTCTGTATATGTTTCACTATCTTCGGACTCATAATTATCTGTTTCTTCAATATCTATATTATTTATTTCTAATTTTTCCTTAAATTGATTTATCTCGTTCAGTAATTTCTGTTCTCTATCTTTTTCTTCTTTTTCTTTTTGTCTTTGTTCATACAACTCTTTTAATATTTGTAGTTCTTTTTCTAATTCAGCAATCCTACTATTTTTAGTTTCTTCTATTTTTCGTATTTCTTCCGTAGTTTGTTGTTTTATTTTTTCTATTTCCTTTTTCCTATCTATCTCTTCATTTTCTTTTTCTATTCTTACCATTGCTGTCAATTTATCTTCTAATTTTAATTCTTCTTTTTCTAACATTAGATATAAATGTTCACCTATTTTCTTATATCTTCTTCCTAGATTAGAAAATACTATTTTTTATTTTTGATCCTTCGTGGTTTTCATATATTTTTTTATCTATTATAAATTCTTCTTTATTCATTTTATTGTGAATAGTTCATGTTGATATATATATTCTAAACTATCTATTTGTGATTCCAATTTTGATATTTCATCTTTTTGTGTATCTATTGAATTTTTACTAACTCCGGCAAATATATTATAATGTAATCTTTTTATTCTTATTTTTAATTCTTTACGTTTTTTTAGAGATAATTTATTTTAATTCTTTGTATTGTTGTACTTTATTCATTTTAAATTATATTTATAATATCTTGGTGGATATCTAAATCTAATTTTATCATAATTAGGTTTCATTCTTCTAGATTTTAAATGGATTATTAATTTTGATTCAATACTAGATATTAATGTAATTAAGTAGGCTAATCTTTGTGGGTTTTCTTTTGTTTTATTTAGACTTATATATTCTGAATAATTACTAATTAAAGATTCTTTAATTTTTCTAAAAGCTTTTCTATTTTTAAATGGTCTTCGCATAATTAATTTAATAATTTATAGTAAAAATAACTCAATTCTAACATATATCTCACTTCCGTATTTTTTGAATTACTGGATGAACAAGTGATACATGGATTAAATCTACCAGCAAATTGAAGCTAATACTTTTTGCCCGATGAAAGTTAAATACCCGTGTAAAGGAATGTGTTAAATTAAATAGGGTTTATGGGTTTAGTCAACGGGTGGGTCATTTATTTAGGGGATCCGAGTTGTTGGATTGGTCGTTTATTAAATCTATCTAATAAAGAAAAGCCTAAATAGCTATCTATTGGAATTGCCAAATCAATGGTCATATTAGTGAATATATTTTAGGTGAGGTGACATTTATGTCCTTTCTCCATTATTAAATTATAAAAGATAAAGTCATTTAAATAATTAGAATAGTTGTTCCAATAATTATTAAATTTGTTCAATAACTTTGCACCATTGTCGAGTAACTTTACAAATTTGTCCAACAATTTTGATAGTTGTTAAAACAACCTTTTTAGTTGTTGGAGCGAAAGTGTTAAAGACAAACTGAAAGAAAAAATGGTCCCGTTTACCTAATTTTTAAAACTTGAAAGAGCCCACTTAATTGATAAACTTGTTTGTCCTTTTAATTCAAAGTCCCGACCTTGGCAGGTCCTTTTTTATTATCCTATATTGTAATACTAGTGACAAAAAAATTGTGTTGTGTACGAGCCTAATATTTGTTCATAAATTAGTTTTTAAAAATAATTTTATACTTTTTATCTAAATAATTATTTTATGGAAGCAAATCATTTCATTAAGTATAAAATAAATACTTAAAATATTATTAACAGTGATAAATGGTGTTGATAAAATGATTTTAAATTATTGATCTAACATGAATCATATAGATTTGTGTAGTAGTAAATGATTTTAATTTATTTATTTATTTGTATATTTTCTAAAATGTACTCCCTTGTTGACACAGAGATGATCATTCAAAAGTACTTCACCGGTCTAATTTTACTTATCTAGTATATTAAAAATAATTATTCAAATTTATTTATTTTGTCTAAAAAGTCAAGAATAAATTTATCATTTTGCGTCTTTTTTATCCTTGTTATTAAATGTAAGAGAATTTTTTAATGCTTAATAACTTATAATAATTAATTAGGGATAATTTAGTAAAATTGAAAATACTTGTGGAGCCCACATGAGCTGAAGCAGCTGAAGTAGGCATGTCGACGGAGAGCAGACCGCTTCAGCTGCTCTACTCTCATCGTAGGAAGCTACTCAAGGTCGTCCTGCTAGCTTTCTCACAAGGCTTTCTTCGTCATTTTTCAAAGGCTAATTAGTCTTTTCATTGTGTATTTGACTAACCATGAACATATCTATCAACTGTTATGTTAAAGTTAAACGTGTCAATCGGATGGGAGAGTAATACTATGTCTTCTAACATCTCATCTCTATCGCAAAACTTTTGGTAAAGCAATTTCCTACTTCGAAGGTTGCGATTCCATCATCTATGTAAGTTCTCTTAAGTCATCATTTTTATTTTTGTATTTAATTGTTTGGCTTAGAATTTCCTTTGTTTCGTTGATATTGCATCTACATAGGATTTTCTTTTTGGTTTCTTTCTGCTGCAATGCATTCTTCTGAGTGAATTTCTCCTTAGTTTATCATTTGTTCTTTCAAGTGTTTTGTTGATCTGGAATCTATGTGTTCTATCTGATGGTATATGCTTTTAGATCTGATAGTTTCAGCAATGAACTTTATTCATTTTTGTGCTTATGGTTGTGAAATTTATGGATCTGTCCTATTTTTTTCATTTGCATTAAAGATTTTTGTCAAAAAGTTGAAATGGTTGTGACATTTGTGTTACAGATTTTCACCAAAAAATACAATCGTGAAACTTGAATTTTGTTGCTTTTCTATGTAATGGTGTTTGTATTTTAGCTTTTGTAGCTTTAAAGGTGAACTTTGTTTCTTAATACGATTATCGCTATGAAATGTCCGAGTCTATTTTAGAATTTTTTTTAAGCACATGCATGTTCAAAATCAATTAAAAAATAGATTAACTACAAGATAAAGTCATCCTTAGCTACAGTTCAAAATTAATTGACTAAGTTGATCAATTCCCCACAATACAAAATAAGGTGATTGTTTTTCTCTAGTTTCTTTCCACACAAATAACATCTTGAACATAGTTGGCTACCCTTTTTTTTAATTGTCTCGAGTCAAACATGCCTCTTCAACTACAAGCTAAGAAAGAAAGTCAGACACCTTATAAGGAATTTGTTCTTTCCATATGTGCTTCCTAGGACATGAGTGGGTACCTAAAAGGACTTGATGGTGTAATTTCCTTTTCTATCCCGAAACTTCTTTTGTTGGGCAATGAATTCTTCCCCTTATGTAAACACTTTGCAATTGGTGAAATGCCAATATTGGCCAGCTCTCCCTACTTAGTTTTAATTACAAATGTTTCATTATAAGTTTGTTCATTAGTTTACTCTATCATATGTTGCTATTTGATTTGCACCTTCTATTTTCATAATGAAATAGAGGCTGCCATAATGGATTAGAGGCCTCTTATGGATACCATCACAAGAGAATCTAAAGATTGGACCTGTAAGGTTCAGATAGTAGACAAGTTCTGGCTTCGCGAGAGCAGAGACTCATGCTGCGCCCAAGCACACACGCAAGTATATGTGGTCTCACCAAGTAATATAGAGGCCATTTACAAGCCAAGTATCGATTTCTCAGAGACTTGTGTTAACAGCTATCCCAGATTAGTCCAATAATTAAGATTAACTCAGTGCTAATGGAACCACAACATTGTTTGAGAGTAAACTAAGAGTAAATTTAACAATGCGGCAAATTAAATATTGTTGAACAATAATGGAGAGAAACTGGGGTTAAGGCACTACGACCAATCATACTGCATTATAAAACTTTATTGGTTAGGTTAATTATATTGGTTGTTGGTTCACGAGGTCTATACTACTATGGCCTTTCGAACCTATAATCGATTATCTAACTTAGCCCCACAACTATATTGTTGAGAGGGGATGCGAGAACTAAGTCAAATATGTTCATCTTGCATCCCGTTTTTGAACAAAATAGAGCACATAGGTATATTCCTATCCTAAATGCAAATTATAACTCCATTCAATTAGAAGGTTACAATTATATTCTATCTATACCACGTTCTTCCTCTTGTTCCTCCTCATGGGTTCACAAGATGATTATACGTGTATTCTAAGGGTCGCTGATGTACTATAGAAATATAGCACTTTCAATGCTTAAAACTAGGAAAATATGTAAGTTTATGAGGTTGATTTTTTAGATATGATGTGTTTTGGGTATGCTTTATAGGAAATCATGTTTTGGATGCTAAGTTCGTGAAAAAAATGAAAAAGGTGTTTTGGGCTACTTATGGGAGCAATTATGGATGTTCGGGACACTTTTCAAATTGATCGTGATCAAAGCATGTGCGGAAATTGAAGAAAAGTTGAAAAAATAACTTGTGCGGAAATTGAAGAAAAGTTGAAAAATGACTTCCGGCACATGCCAAGTCAATATGTGGACTGCAAATGGGTAAATCATATGTCAGAAGTCCAAAATCCCGAGAGCTAACCTGCATGAATTTTTGGTCTGGCACATGCGGTCACTACATGTGCCCTCCTTGCAGGCCGCATGGGCTACCTGCGCCCAAGAATAGGGCGCATGTAGGGATCACAAGTAGCCACAACCCTTTTTTCTCTTATTTCGTTTGGGCTTTAGTTTTACGGTTTTCTCATGTACTATAAATATCCCTTATGTGTTTTTAGGAGAAAAAACGCACTCTTGATATTTACAAACATATTTTGATTCTGAGATTCAATTTTGGTCTTGAGGTTCTCTTGTATTGATTTCAGTTGATTAATTCAGTTACAATTTTGGGTTTTCATTTCTTATTATTGTGATTTCGTATTATGCTTTCAATCATGAATGTTGTTGATTACTTCACAAGTATGAGCGGCTAAAAAACCCTTAGTTAAGGTTGTGAAAACCTGGTGGATTGATGATGTAGGGAAAGTGCTATTGTTGTTCTGAATCGATACCCGTGCATGCATTGTATTATCTCCACTTTAATAGTTTTCTTAACAGGTGCACACGTTAGGATCCCCCCTACATTATTGTTACTTACTTAAAATGAGGATTAGTGACAAGGAAAAGATAATGACAACAGTAATTTGGAGTTTTACTGTTGATCCACACTACTAGGTTTTATCTACGTAAGATGGTGAGATTTCATCTAATAACTAGAGACTCAAAAGATAATAGTTAATTGGGATCAAGATAAGGGTTAGTAAGGAGACATCCTGGGACTTAAAATGTAAAGGGTGAAATCATTTTGCTCGTCCAAAAGGCTGTAGAATGTACATAACTTATCGATTCTGCATGCAAGGTATCGGGTTGGTTCAACAAAGAACGATAAGCCTGCGGAGTTGAGAAGCCAGGGGGAACACAATCCTGGTGTTCACCTATGAGTGATTACAACTATAGTTGATATTCGCCACTTGTTCGACATTGAGATTCAAAACCCCTTATTTACTTTTCCAGTTCCTCCCATTGATTACAACAACTGAGAGCCACGATTCTACGTATTCCCTTGGGATTTGACCCCAACCTCTGTTAGGTTACTATATTTGGTAGCGACTGTATCATCTTCTAAGAGGAGGTGTAGCTTGGACGTCACTAAATTTTAGTGTCATTGCCGGGGAATACGGTGTTGATTTGTGATTTGAAATTATTGCCGTTTTCAGGTTTTTATTTTTTATTTTTGCTCTTAGTTAGGTATATGCCGGTGTAAGCCAAGCACACGGATTAGAGGCAATCTCTTACTCCCAGTAAATCTGAACCCAGAGAGGATCCTATAAACACCCAGTAGGATGGTGGAATAGAAAAAAGATGATAATCCAAAAGGGGTTCGTGATGTTGTACCCCCTTCTCTCAAAAGAGTACAGGATATTGTTGATTGATAGACTGATGAGATTTTAGCTCAAGCTGAAACCGAAATGAGGGTAATAGAAGAAGATCAGTGGGTATCTAAGGAGGTAAATCTAGCTGAGCAGAGACAACAAGTAGACTACTGAGCAACAGTCGATGGAAATCAGAACAGAGCTGAGGTGTCCGTGTTCAAGTGATCCTAGCATATCAATATGTACAACCATATATAGATGAAGAAGAAGATCTGGGATACATTGAGCCGGTAGAGACTGGAGCCATTATTCCTCCTATTTTACCCCTGGGCATTAAGTTCGACATCACGAGCGTAATGATCCAGCTCTTAAATTTAAAGGGTATATTTGCGAGTTTTGCTGCAGACGATGCAAATATGCACCTTGCAAATTTTATCGAGATCTTCAGTTCGTATACCATTCCAGGGATGAATCAGGAAATACTTAGACTAAGGTTGCTCCCCTTCTTATTTACAGGAGAAACATCTTTATGGTTAGGGGAACTGCCAAAAGGCTCTATCACTACATGGAATAAGTTGCGTAGGAAATTTTTGAATTGATTCTTTCCTCTATACAGTATGTTGCAGCTTAAGGACGAGATATATAATTTTAGGAAGCTGTAGTCAGAATCTATGTATGAGGCATAGTGTAGGTTTAACAAGAAGCTAAGTATGGTGACCAACCATCGAATGTCAGGGATGAGCTTATTGGAGATATTTTACTGAGCCTTGACCATCAGCTCTAGAGCCATAGTAGACACTATATCTGGAGGATATTTTATGAGACTGTTGGGAGGCAGCTTCGAAGATGCTAGATCAGATATCACTCACTAAACGAGGGTGGCAAACACGGGAGGCTGAGAGAGGATCTGACACATATACTATTGGTGTCTCCTACGACCAAAAAGTAGCTGACGAATTAGTAGCACAAGAGATTGCGCTACTAAGAACTGATCTTGGGTTACTGGTAAAGTAGTTTGCAGTAGTAAGTTCCGAGAAAGTGAATATAGTAGCAGCACAGGGTTCAACTTTCAAATCTTATGAGTCAGAATTGGAGGAGGAAATAAATTATCTGGATCGTCAGTTGGCAGGTTTTTGAGCCCAAGGGCAAGGAAACTAAGGTTGAAACTACTATGATAGATATAGAGACCGTAGTAAAGAACAAGATAATGACTGGAGATGGAAGGATGAATACAGAGAGAAACGAGATAGGGTACATTCCATCTTGCAAATGAGTTGTAGAATTGAGAAAGAAAAAAATGTTGAGGAATTGAGAATGGAAGAAACGCTGACCAAGTTGGTAAAGGGCCAAGAAAATTAAGAGATTAGCCTTAAGGAGATAAGGGCCAACATTTCAGTTTGACCCAAAAAGTCGAATCTTATGTAACTACTATTAAGCAGTTGGAGCACCAGTTTGGGCAGATGTCAGCAACTCAGAACCAGAGGAAGTCAGGTACCCTTCTAAGCTATACTGTGAAAAATCTAAAAAACAATAGTCATGTTCTCTCTATTACCACGAAGAGTGGTATCACTACTATGGATCCCTCACTACCTGTTGTAGAAGTTGATGATGATGAGACATATGTTGTGGAGTCAAAAAAGGCAACAAAAGGTAATAGTATAGCTAGTAAGGAAAGAGGTAATGATCTGATTGATGAGTCAAAAATAATACAAATTCCAACACCACCCCCACTTTTTTTTCAGTGACCGAAGTAGAAAAGAGAAGAAGGGAAATCCAATCAATTCATTGAGACGCTCAAAGAATTAAGCTTGAATATTTCTCTTCTTGAGGCACTGGAGCAAATGTCTGGATATAACAGATTTATAAAGCAATTAGTCACAAAGAATAAAGGAGCCATAGTTGAGGATGTTGATGGCTTGCACCACTGTAGTGCAGTCACTACGAGGTTTTTGGCTTAGAAAAGGGTGATCCCAGAGCATTCACTATACCATGTACTATTGCATCATCCCAATTTTCCAGAACATTACGTGACTTAGGAGCCAACATAAATTTGATGCTGCTGATCGTATTCAAGCAATTGGTCTTAAACCCTCCAGAACTGACTTTAATACCACTATTGATGGCTGACCGTACAGTGAAGAAACCTATGAGAATTTTATTTGATGTGATCGTACGAGTGGATAACTTTATCTTTCTAGCTGACTTTGTTATTTTGGATTGTGAGGTTGACGCCGAGATGCCCATTATATTGGGAAGACCATTTATGGCCACAGGTAGAGCTATGGTTGACATGGAGAAAGAAGAACTAAAGTTCAGAGTAAATGGTGAGGAGGCCACATTCAACATCCAAAAATTAATAAAACAACTAACTGACATGAGAGTGGTGTCAGTGATCGATTGTATTGATGACCTTGAAGGATACTCCTATGGGTATCTTGAGAATTTTGAGTAATCAAGATACCCGCGTCATGCCTCGACGTTAATTCAAGCATTGCATGGAAGGCAACCCATGGGCTTGTTGGTGAAGTTTGAATAACCAACATAGCCATGTCATGCCACAACGTTAAATCAAGCGTTGAGTGGGAGGCAACCCACTATTTTAGTGTTCACGTTTTTGGTTGTTTTTTCTTTTGTAGTTTTTTAGCTTTTAGACTTGCTCGAAATATGGTAAAATTGCTAAATTCATCGTTGTCTAGGTAAGAGGACTCTGTGATCAATCCATCATGGTCACAAGTCCCACACAGGTCAGGTAAGTTGAGCATTAAATTGAAAAGATAATTTGTTTAGAATGAGAATGAAAAGTTGTGGACTTTGGTACATATTTATACTTTTGGAACCATAAACTTAAGTTTCGGGACCATGAGTAGCTGGAAAAATGTAAAAATACCAAGTCCAGAATGCAAGAAAACGGGCTAAAATTTTAGCCCTGTACATGCTGGCCGCATGTGCCACATGCGTCTCATGCCTGGCCGCATGTGGCAGGCACATGTAGCTGCCACGGCTAGGTCAGTTGTGGCCTAATTTTTAATTAAAATTTTGGGCCCACCAACACTTATATTAGACCTAAAACAGCCCCCATCTATATTTAAACATCCGTAACCTCATTCTAACTCATTCAAATCTTCAAAACTTCACTTTTCTCTTTAAATTCAAACATCTCTCTTAAAATATAAACTAACACCACACTTGAGTAAAGACTAAATTGAAACTTGTTTGAGATACCAACTAGTCCCAACACACTAAAAACAAGTTTCAACGTTGGTTTTGCTTGATTTCTTTATTATTTACTTTCAGATTTTCATAAAAGAGGTAACTTTCTCGGCTCCTAGTGGCTATGTATTGATTTATTTATTACTTATACAAGTTGATATGTGTATTCTCACGCAATATATATATATATAATCTATCATTCTTGTATGTAGGAATCTTGAAGTAGCCTATAATCTCAATGCAGGGCCTTATTTTGAATTAAATTCTAAAGGTAGGTTCCATCTGAAAGTTGAACTTTAATGAGTAGTGTAATATCACAAGTTGAGAATGTTTAGTTTACTTTGAAAATCATGATTATTGATAGGTGTATGGACATTGGACTTGTTGGGATTTCAAATAAGTTATAAGGGTGTGAAAATTGAGGAAAAATTTGAACTTTTCGAATTTTGAGTTTTTTTTCAACTTTTACAATCCCTCACTTTTATTGGAAACTAACGACTGGTTTTTCAGGTACATATGGCACCTAAAGCTTCTAAGAAGAAGAAGGGAAGACTTCTAGCAGATAGGATGAGTCCCTGGAGCCCAGTGATTTGGTAGAGGATTACCCAATTCAGCGGAGTAGATAAGCGACAGTCCACTAATTCAAAGAATCAAGGACCCCTTTGAAGACCACTCTCGAATTTAAAAATAAATACAAGAAGGACAATATAACTAGGTGTTTGACACCATTTGCAGCCAATAACAAACTAAGTTAACAACACAAGATGAAACAATAATGAGAAGAACAACAAGAATAATAAAAACTGCTTCACAATACAAAATACAAAACGGATACAAGATTACAAAAGAAAAAAGATAGATAGATAGACCACATGAAGGTATAAAATTAAGAACCCAATAATGGTAACTATTGGACCCTTAACACTACACACAACAATAAACCTATCTCTTACAAAGACACAAGATCGGAATCCACCTCCCAAGCATCAATGTTTCCAAGCAAATGCAAACACAAGTGATTCTACACTTGTCTAAGCCCTAATTTCGGTTTTGGGTGCCTCAAGAAAAGAGGACTTGTGTTTCTCTGTCTTGTAAAACTTACAATTTTGATTCATCAACTAAGTATAAAACCTTACAATGTTCTTTTTATAGCTATTATAAAATATAAGTTAAAATGACCAAAAGGCCCTTCAAAGAGTGGGCACCCATCTAGTGTAATTTATGGGCTGATTTGGGTGCATTTTGGGCCTCATTTACACTTCAATTGCACATGCCAAGGCTCGGGTCCAACACGTACTCTCCTAAGTCCATATCCGTGATTATTCCCATATCATCCTCTCCATCTTGAGAGGAATTTGTCCATAAATTCACCGCTTTACCTCATTTAATTGGTCACTTCAAAGAAAACCTACTTAAAACAATCCACAAACAAGTCACAAAAATAAGTCAAAACAGTCCACAAAATCATAAAGAATCCGAGGGCTCAATAACAACAAGTCTCGGCCATTATCTTTATTTTGAACCTCGACTTCCTCTCCATCTTGAGCCTTGTCTTCAATCTCATCCGAAATAAGTCTCCTACCATCATACAAGTATTGTAGTAGTCTCCATATCCTTCATGTTCCTTTCCACCATACTTCTCTATATGGATATATCAATTTTGGTGAAGTGGAGTTTCGATTGAGAGGAATGATTTGGTAAGGGGGGCTTTGGTTGTGGAGCTTGGCTGAGAGGAAATTGGCTTCTAAGTCCCTCTTGTTGGACTTGATCGAATTAAGGGGGAAGTAACTCATTTAGGTCTCGGGTTTGAGGACATTTATTGGCTTGGCTTATGTCTATGTCATTTAGTGATGGTCTTGGAGGGTTGATCGTTTGAGGTAAAGCTTTGGGAGTAGAAACATGAGAGTTCCTTCGACTCTTCACTCGATCCAACCTCTCAAGTATAGTACACATATCCGAGCCCAATTTGTCAAGACCCGCACTCGCATTAGCTATTTCTCGGGCAATAGCATCAAGGTGGGCCAAAATGGTGTCCATTATGGAAAAGGAGTTACCTACAAAATATAAAACACATTAGTTGTACATAAACATGCTCACTCTCTCTTTTATTTCTTATCTCTCGGATCCCTCACACTCAATCCCATAAGTGTTGTAAGCTTGTGTATACTTCGAGAGTTGTTGAGAGGTGAATCAGTGTGTACAACGACTCAAAAGAATGAAACACTCAAAGGAACGTAAACACACATAAAAAAAAATATGGTTTTGAACTAACTCATAATCTAGTAATTGGTCACTAGCTTGTACGTTAGTATAGGAATTAACAAACGAAACTAAAGACACAAAATAAAACTAAAAGATCAAAATTTGAGCTTAAAATTTGTTGGTGAACAGTAATTGGTGATGTGGCAGTCCATGATTGGCCTCGGTTCTCAACAATTTTATTTTCCAAATTTGGAAGTCTTGATCGATTCTATAATTTTTTACTTTGGTGAAAATTGTTCAATGAAGGGAAATACAAACTAGTCTTTGGAATTCAAATTTCAAGACTCAAAAGTCTTTGACTAGACTTGTACTTTTCCTTAAAACATGAACCCTTGTTTTATGGAAAAGTGGTGGATATGCAATGTAAAGTCTTTTGGTGGTTGGGGGTCTTTCAAGACTTAACAAGTACTATACCTTGTTTTTGACCTTTTTAAGATCTAAGTTCACTTTAATACTAACAAGGTGATGAATATGGTAAAGAACTTCAAGAACACAACAACCACAACAAGAACAACCAACAACAATCTCCCAAGAACAATAAGTCCACCAAAACAAGGTCAACAATCTCACGGCAAAGACCACAAGGATAGCAATAACAACTGACTAAGTCCACTTTGTGTTGTGTTTTTGATTTTACAAAAGGTGAAGGGTGTGATGAACAACAAGAATACAACAACCTTTAAAGATCTACAACACCATCACAACACAAGGCCTTCAACTCGGTCAAGCCTAGAACAACAACAACATCCAATCGGCCACACTTTGTTCACAACAATAATATTAACAATTCAAGCTCAAGTTTGGATCGACTTAAAGTGTTAGTGAGGAACAAAACTAACACTACAAACACACAATACAAGTAAAATACTCCTAGACCTAGACTCAAGAACAAATCTCGGACAAGAACACCACAAGAACACAATTTCGGCCAAGACAACAACAATGGATAGATTGTAATTTTTCTGAAATTTTCAGCTTTTCAATAATTTTTTTTTATTTTCTAACAAGCAAACCCAAGATTGATCTTATAGGAACAAGATCAAGCCATGCTTTGATAACAAATGATACAAGAAAACCAAGAAACACGCGGAATTAGCTCAAAACAGTCAAAACACACTCCAAAAATAGTCTACTAATTCAAAGAATCGAGGACCCTTTTGAAGACCACTCTCGGATTCAAGAATGAAATACAAGAAGGACAATATAACTAGGTGTTTGACACCCTTTACAGCCAATAACAAACTAAGTTAACAACACAGGATGAAACAAAAATGAGAAGAACAACAATAATAACAAAAACGGCTTCATAATACAAGATACAAAACGGATACAAGATTCCAAAAGAAAAAAGATAGATAGATAGACCACATGAAGGTATAATATTAAGAACCCAATAATGGTAACTCTTGGACCCTTAACACTACACACAACAATAAAATTATCTCTTACAAATATACAAGATCAAAATCCACCTCCCAAGCATCAATGTTTTCAAGCAAATGCAAACACAAGTGATTCTACACTTGTCTAAGCCCTAATTTCGGTTTTGGGTGCCTCAAGAAAAGAGGACTTGTGTTTCTCTGTCTTGTAAAACTTACAATTTTGATTCATCAACTAAGTATAAAACCTTACAATGTTCTTTTTATAGCTATTATAAAATATAAGTTAAAATGACCAAAAGGCCCTTGAAAGAGTGGGCACCCATCTAGTGTAATTTATGGGCTGATTTTGGTGCATTTTAGGCTTTTTTACACTTCAATTACACATGCCAAGGTTCAGGTCCAATATGCACTCTCCTAAGTCCATATCTATGATTATTCCCATATCATAGGGCGACACGCAGAGTTACTAGAGAACAGACGCACCAGGTTGCTCAGGTTGTTACTGTATGGCCAAGGATGAAGTCAGCTCTGATGTCACCCCCACACTTTCTTCTGTCGAGTGATCATAATGATGATGAGGATGAGACAGATTCTTAGACTACTCCATAGGTGGCCGCTCAGGCCCCTAGTATGAGGAGGGGTCCTAAGATTTATTTGAGAAGGCAGAGCAGTAGGAGTCATCAGTGGTACCCTAGTCTAAGGAGGGTACTGCCACTCATTTACAATAATTAAAGATACCCCAATCTGATGAGGGTACAGAGCAGGCTACCCACAATACACCAGTACAGTACGGGTAGAGTCCTACACCCATACATGCCTCAGAGGCATATCTGAGTTGGTTGTAGAGTATATGCAGGCAGTTTATGATATAGACAATTGTATCTCAAATACTGGCAGGCCTAAGAGACTTATTTATAAGGAGTGCAGGATTGATCTATCGGAGCTGAGGAGAGTACCACAATTGTGGGCTTTTTTTTATCAATATCAGTTAGACTGGATGACTAGACCACTCAGTTCTTACAGGCCAACTATGGTGCGTGAGTTTTATGCATCATACTGAGCTACAATAAATCTTACCATGCATAGATTGCCAGGACAGATAAGACACATAAAGTAGCCACAACTTGATCATACACTTGTGAGATGGGTCAGAGATGATCTTTCAGCAGAGACTATCCACCGAGTTATTTTTGGTCCAAATTATATCACTTCCACATCCATAACTAAGTGTCACTACAGATTAAGATTCACACGTGATAAACACATTATGTGAAAGGCTGAGCATAAATGAGAGAGGGTTGAGATAGCTAGGTGGATAGTCACCTATATTTCACCTTTGGGTGATGCGACCCCATGGATTGAAGGTCATAGTGTGATAAAAAAGGGCCCGTTGACTTTTGTGGCCAAGTTTTGGTGGTTGCTCATTAGATATCAACTATTTCCCTATGCTTTAGATAATACATCGACTTAGGAGGGAGCAGCCCTGGTTGCTAGCATAATGGCCGAATATGCTATTGACTTTGCAACCATCCTCCAGCATAAGATCTTTACAAAGTATTTAGGGAGACGACTAATCTGCCATTTTCTTGCATGATTTAGAGACTTTGTGATGAGGCTGGTGCACTTGAGATACTAAGAGTAGATAAGAGGGTACTTGCGATGTCTACTGCATAGATAAAGATTATAAAGGATCTGGCACGTCCACGCCTTCCCAGGAGAGCTAGAGAGCATGTTGCAGTACCTCGAGCCCAGACTAAGGGCCCATCAGTTTCCATAGCCTGGTGATGCACATGGAGACTATGTAGGAGTTAGTACTGATATTGAGCTAGAGAAACAGAGGCCATGTAGGAGTTAGTATGATATGGAGCTAGGAAAGCAGAGAGAGACCCCAAATATGAGTACTCAAGGCAAGGGGACACCAGTCACTTCTTCATCAACCCCGGTTTTGACCTCAGAATCGGTTGGCATATCTTCAGAGCCTACTCGCCCATCCACTATAACTCCTACTAGAGGTATGATTACTATACCTTGAGAGTTCTTTTAGAGCTTAGTGGATAGTCAGAGGGCCATTGATGCTCATTTGCGGGTTGTTGAAACCGAGATGACTACCCTATATTAGCAAATAAATTTAGGGGTTCGAACTAGATTTGAGAGAGGCAAAGACCAGATAGAAGGCCGCACAGAGAGTTGCCTTGTCTGAGCTATGTGCTGACTTGCAGACATGTCTTGATGAGTTTTAGAGACAGGTTACAACCCAATTTATAGAGATCGAGGCATTAGATCTAGCCTAAATGAGGGGGGAGATGAATATATTGTGGGCAGAGGTACGCTCTTTATCTTGGGTGTATTTATATGTCCAATCACCAATATTCACACCTGTTCTGAGAGCTATAATATGCTATTCTAAGTATAATTGAGCTTTAATTGCATTCCTTACCTAATGGACATGATTAGCATATGCAGGACTAAATTATGATGGATTTGGATGGCATTAAAGAAGAAAAAGGTGAGAAAATACAAGTCTAGAGGCTTATTGAATTGATCATCAAGGTGCAGTGGAGGATCAGTCATAATTTTCTTATTTAGGAGATCACCGCTGAGCCGTGATGAGCACATTCATATTTGTCAAGAACTAGAAGGTCACCGCGATATCAACACTTAGAGGTGAGAAGCCAAATCGTAATTGTCAAAAGACAAAAAGTCATCGTGATAACATCGCTCAACGGTATGTAGCGGTGAATATCATACCGCTCAGCAGTGATAGGCAAAAGTGGGTTATTCAGCCCAGCTATAAAAGGAAAAATTCACTAACAATTGGGGACACTTTTAAAAGCAATAGAAATGATGGAAAAACATAAAATTCTCTCTCTTAGGGTTGTTAAATTTTATTTTGAACTTCTTTACTTCAAGATTAATTCTTGGTATGATTAACTACTTATTTTTTATGTTGAATTCAAACATGAGTGGTTAAACACCTTGTTTTAGGGTTGAGGCCATGAACATGATTACTCTTTGATATTCTTTATCGTAGTTTCTTGTTGGATTATCTTATGAGTTATTCTTTATTTCTTGAGCGTACTATTTTAATGAGTGGCCACCATTAGAATAAATCTATATTTCTATGTGAATTCGGGAGAAGAATTATGGAATAGAATAAATAAATTAAGGAGGAAGGTTCTCATCCCTATATTAAATATATAATTTGAATTAGCACCTAGGATAGGGATATACCTAGGAGCCTTGTTTGGTTCAATTGCAAACAGATAGTTGTATAAATCTAGATGAATTACTACATCTCTGTGGGAGCTGTAGTTTTAATATTTAGATAGATAGAAGATTTGAGGTCGGGAGACCAAGATCGTACAATAAACATTGCGAATCAATAACCCGATAACTAACTAGAATGCGATAGGAAGATAGAATTGTATGATTGTTATACGTGCCTCAACCTTAGAATTCTTATCATTACTGTTCACAACCGTTGCTTGCTTTGTTATTGTCACAAATTATCATTTCTTATTTATTCATATTTTTTTATCGAAAACCTAAAAATCATCTTGATACTTTATAACACTTAAGACTTCCTTGTCAAAAACTAAAGTTGGTTGAATTGCTAGTTGCATAGTCCTCGTAGGAATAATATCCAACTGTCTAAGTCACTATATTACTTTTACAATCACAAAGAGCCATGTAGTAGCCACTCTTTCAATCATACCCCCAGTGCTCCAGATATCACCTCCGCATGCACCCAGATATTTTAATTTCTTATCGGAGGATGATGATGAGGTCCTAATAGTTGGGATAAGAAAGGTCACATCGGCGACTTGCAAAATCCTGATATGCCATATGACCAGGCCCTTGAAAGGGCCAGACATGATTCAATGGACACTACAGTCGTTCATAGGCAGAGTCATATAGAGATAACAATGGGTGCATCTTCTAGTAGTGCACCGCCACCACCACCGCCTCCGCTAGCTGATATGCCCCAATCTGGAGATGCTCATGGCACAAACACTTAGTGTATCCCAGGTATGTTCTCACTTCCATTTGTTTTATATTATTTACACGTATTAAGGACAATATTCAATTTTTTAGTTGAGGGTGGGGTATACCATAACAGCCATGAGTTTTTGTTGTCGTGCTTCTTTTTCTGTCGGCCGTAGTATAGTTGTATAACCATCATGTCTAGGTTAATTTATTTCTTATTATTTTTTATTTCATATTGTGTGTGTACTTGTGTAACTAGGAGATATTTAGGTATTTAGGGCAGGAGTCATGTTTTGATTGATTTTTGATACCCCTTGAAAAAATTATGTTTTAGAACTATGTGTAAGTATATATGTGTGAACATTGTGGATCTTGTTATGACATTAGGATTAGGAACATGATAATCACTTGCTAATAGCCGAATGAACTGAATGAGTAGTAACTTGTGATATTGACATAGTGCTATGTGTGTGTAAGATGCTACTTAGTTCCCTTTGTATGTAGGATTCAGAACTTGACTTGTTTTTCTTTCCTAGGTTGAAGGATAGTCGGTTAGGAAATTATCATAGGCCAATTTTGATTTTAGTCTACTTTTAGTCTAAATGACCTTCCATATGTAAAATAGTATCCCTTGATCCCTATTTTGAGCCTTGTACCTATTTCTTTGTTTTCACCATTTGCGTTCCCATTTATGTTATAATGAACCTATTTTAGCCCAGGTCCTCTTTGGACATTGTGCACCTTAACCAAGACAAAATGCATAAGTCGAGGGTAGCTATCATAGGGGTGTGTAATGTAAAGTGGGTATGTAGAAAGGTAAAATAAAAGAAAAAGAAAGTAAGGCTCAGTGTGGTAGCAAAAAAAAAGAAAAAAAAATATGAAAAAGTAAAAAAGAAATGATAAAGGACCACACCCAACCTGAATGTGCAATAAAGAATAAAAAGGTAGAAATAACGGTGAAATAAAAAAAAATTAGGTAGTAAGTGAGACCCAAGGTTAATGTAGTGTCAAGGAGGCTTAGTCACTTAATATGTCCAGATATACCATACAAGACCCCAAGCCTACATTACAAGCCGAGAAAAGTCTATAGTGATCCTAACTTGATTGTCAAAATGCTAAGGTAAAGAAAATAAGGGCAAGCCTATAGTATTTGATGTACATTGATTGGAACCTCTCTTTTGAGTGTGAGTCTATCTTGGTTGTTCCTGCATTGATATGCATTATTTCATATGAGTGAGTGGGACATATTTATTGTGAGGGCACATGAGTCATATTGCTAGTTTCTTGCTTATTTTGGGTAGCGTAATTTGTACATATGTGTGGCTGTCTGTTGCTAATGTAATTCCATACCTTGATCCCTTTGTGTCACATTATTGTGCTTCATGTTTTTACACATTTGGTTTTGAAACGTAAGATAGGAGGTGGTGTTGTGTTTTGAGCTTAAAGTGTTGACTGACTACCTTACATAACTTAGATTCTCCTAGTTAAGCGTCATATTTTGTTTTATTTTGTTTTATTATGTTTTGTTGCCTTAGGACATGAAAACATTCTAAGTTGATGGTGTTGATGTGACATAGAAATATAGAACTTTCGATGCTTAAAACGAGGAAAATATGGAAGTTTCTGAGGTTGTTTTGTTAGATATGATGCATTTTCGGTATGTTTTGTAGGAAATCATGTTTTTGATGCTAAGTTCATAAAAAAGATGAAAAAGGGTATTTTAGGCTACTTATGGGAGTAATCGTGGATATTCAGGATACTTTCTGGATTGATCGTGATCAAAGCATATGTGGGACTTGAAGAAGAGCTAAAAAAATGACTTCCAGCACATGACAAGTCAACATGGGGATCGCATATAGCACATGTGGAACGCAAGTAGGAAAAGCATGTTTTAGAAGTCTAAAATTCCGATAGCTAACCTGTAGGAATTTTTGGTCCGACACATGTGGCCACTATATGCGCCCTCCCTACAGGACATACGTGGTACTTATGCCTAAGGACAGGGCGCATGTAGGGACCACAAGTAGCCACCGACCCTTTTTTCTTCTATTTCGTTCGGGCTTTTGTTTTAGGGTTTCCTCATGTACTATAAATACCCCTTATGTGTTTTTATAATAGAAAAAATGCACTCTTGATTCCAAACTTGTTTGAAACACACCTTAAACATTAAAATCAAGTAGTTTAACACTTAGATGCTCAATCATACAAATATTTACTCATTAAGCACACAAGAAGTCCTCAAAACAAGGCTAAACAAGCAGAGATAATGACACTTAGGTGCATAAATCCACCTAAGATCATCACCCCATACTTAAAGCCTTGTTCGTTCTCAAACAACTCTTTACTCTAAGCATCATAATCAGTGAAGACTCCACATTTCTATAATAAGCAAGACCCTCAAGCTACTACTACAATGACTACATAGAATACAAGTTTTTACACTAGGCATGTTATACACACAATTGGAAACTCAAGAACACTACTTCAAAATATCCTAATCTCAAGAATTAACTCACCAAGTTGGCAAACTCATGTATATTACTTAATAAAAAAGGTTATACAAATTACCCAACTATTATCAAACATGTTCTCTCACAACAAGAGAGTTACCCATAATCACTCACATAGATACAATTTATCACAAAATGGAAACAAAAATCAAATTACGCTCACGCTCCGAACAAATTTACAAGTTACACATGATAAACCATAGGCATGCCCTTAGGGGTCGTTTGGTTGGGAATGTAGTTATGATGGGATTAGTTATGCTGGATAAGTTATGATGGATAAGTTATACTGGGATTAGTTATGTTGAAATTATTTTTTGTTGAGTGTTTGGTTTGTTATATTCAAAGTAATATGCATGGTATAATTTCTAAGAATAAATTAATTGATTACCAAAATACCCTCCATCTTATTTAATTATTTTTTATATATATTTCTTTTCAAACTTTAAATATTTATTCATAAAAATAAAACTTTTATCTTATTTAGCTTAATTTTGTATGTGTGCATTTTCATGATTATATCGTGTGTATTTTAAAAATAAAACTTTCATCTTATTTAGCTTGTGCCTTCTCATGATTATGCCGTGTGTGTTAAAAAAATGTAATTCGATAACGGAGTCGACATTTTTATTATTTTTTAGAGAAATTAAAATATATAAATAAGCATAATAATTTTCAAATAAATTTAATGTATAATATATTCATAAATAATATATATATATATATATATGTGTGTGTGTGTGTGTGTGTGAAATGAAAATCATAGGGTTTGAGGGTATTTTTGTCATTTTATAATTTTATGCCAAGGATAAATTAAGTTGGGATAGTAATCCCACCATATCTATGGATAACTTATCTCGGGACTAATAATTAGTCCCGGAATAAGTTATTCTGAATATTGACAACCAAACAAGTAATTAAAATTTTTATCCCGGGATTATTATTTTATCCCGAGATTATTTACTTTAATACTGCACACCAAACGACCCCTTAGTGTAGTACTCTACTAATATCAGAATGTAAAGGATTAGGATCAAGTAGGACTTTACAGGCTATAATGTAGGCTAAGAGACATGTAGAAACTATTTTGGCCAAGAGTAGTGACTATCTTCCCTAAGCTCTTTAATACATCACCCTTTTCACTCAATTCACCTCTAACAACCAACTTTCCACATCATCTACCTCCACACACATCTTTTATTTTTCCTAATATGATTAAGATAATTCACATATACTGAGGAAGGGAATGTTTTATTCAACACATTATTTAATTTTGAACAATCTTTATTCTTTTCATTACACAACTCCCAACCTCAATACACATCAAATCTCAACAGCAATAGCTATGTTTTGGGGGCTTCACTTTCACCTTTTCCCTACTTGTATTTCAACTCTTAACTCAATCAATTTTCAACTAAAGTGTTTAGGAGATTTTGGATCAAATTAAGGTGAAACAAAAAAAAAAGAACAGGCTACATACGAGGCTACTAACAAATTAGGCTAAAGGCTCAACGGGGCTTACTAGGATTATGCACAAGAATAGATCACAAGAGGGTATGAAACATGACTATCAAAGAAATACCTATATCATCTCCTAAACCCACACTCTTTATTTCGCTTTGCACGCACACCAGGCAAGTTCTAGACATCATATGCAACAAGGAATACAAAAAAAATTATACCATAGCACATGCTCAAATCAAGTAGGATCATTATAAATTCTTAACAAAATAATAACATAAATTCAACATTAAGCCAACAATGTTTAAGAGTTATAAATTAGAGCCAGAAGTCTCAAAGTAGTAATTCACACAATCAACATGCTTTAACAATCAAAACAATTTACATCATGCAGTCAAACATACCACTAACTAGAATATCTTACTCATTCCTAGTCACAAAAAATTAAAATTTAATCCTAAAAATAAAAAAGAAACTCGGTTCAAGGGGTTCCCCATGGAAAAGAACCGAAAAAAATAACACGGGGTGGGTGAAGTGTGCACCTACTCAACTGACACCCAAAAACTAAAAACTAAAAGTCAAATCTTTTTATAATTTTTCAATTTTCAAATTTAACCCAAAACAAACTAAGAAAACAACTAAAACTAAAACTCTACAACATCACTTTACCAAAAATCATGGGAATTTCCCCACCCCACACTTAAAACTTATTTTGTCCCCTATAGTAAACTTAAAAGTAGAGATAGAAATACTTCTTGAGACCTCTAGGACTAGTTAGTAGCATCTTTATACATCAATAGGGTCCATAGATCCTGTTCTTAGTCTTCTCCATGCTTCTTTGCTCAAGTTTCCAGTACTCAGACTTTCCTTCAACCTATGACTCAACAAAAACAAAAACTAAGTGAAGTAAAAATTAAAAATACTGAAAATAAACCTACCTTAACTTGGGTTGCCTCCCAAGCAGCGCCTGTTTAGTGCCGCGGCACGACCCAACATCATTACTCAGCAAAATCCTTCATCCTCTTCCTCCTACGTGGAGGCCATCTTTTTATTTATTTTTTTACCTCTTGAGTGTAAACTCTCAAGGTCAACATTTTTCTCAACAGTATCCTTTTAAGGCTCATCAATCATTATCACTTCGGGCTTAGGTGCTGACTCGGGCAACTCAATGAGATTGTACGAAGAGGTCTTTGGTGGTGCACTTTCTACCACCCCATACTTATCTATTTCTATCATTGTAATTATACATAATTCTTTGTACTAGAAAGGTGGTTAAGTGGTTTATACACTTTGAAAACCACCACTTCATCATCCAATCTCATTGTGAGAGTGCCCTCTCTCACGTCTATCAATGTTTCTCGCATGGCTAAGAATAGACGTCCCAGAATGATCAACAACCTGGTATCTACATCAAGATCCATAAAAACAAAATTAGTTGGAATTATAAACCTACCAACCCTTATGAGATGTCCTCAATTATTCCTTTGGGCTTAACTATGGTCCTGTCCACCAATTAAATCATCATTTGGGTTGGTCTCAGCTCACCCAACTTAAAAGTTTTAAACATAGACAGAGGAATCAAATTTACACTTTCCCCCAAATCACTTAAGGCATGTACTACTCCACCTTCACCAACTTGAATGGGGAGGGTGAAACTTTCTGGGTCCTTATGATTTTTGGGTATCTCTTTTGTTACATAGAGTTGCACTCCTCTGTTAATGCCATAGTCTCAACATCCTGCAGCTTAACTTTATTAGTCACCATGTCCTTCAAGGACTTAGCGTACTTAGGTATTTCATGCAAATACATCTAGAAGGAAAATGTTAATGTGAAGCTCTCTGAACGTGTCAAAGAACTTCTTAAAGCCTGCATCCTTCTTTGCATTCTGAAACTACTGTTGGAACGGTGGTGGTGGTCTTTTATTCTCAATAGCTTTTGATTTTGGGTACTCAAACTTTCCCAAAAATTTAACAACTTTGTCTGTAACTGGTTGAGGAACCAACTCTGTATCTACCTCCCCATTTGTCTTTGGACACCTATTATTTAGCTCTCTACCACTCTTCTAAGTGATTTTTATTACTTGTTTAGGAGGTTCATTATCACTTGGATACCCACCCTGAGGCCTTCTATTTTGTGCCTGCGCCAGTTGCCCCACTTGCTGCTCTAACTCTTTTTGAGCTACTTGTTGATTTCTTATTTCAACAGCCATCTGTTCTTGGTTAGTATATTTTTCAGAGTCTCTTCAATGTTAGTGGCCTGAGTATTATGTTGTTGGTAGTTGTTGCCCCAAGGATACATTAGTTGAGTCTACCACTTTTCATTGTAGGCATTACCATAATTCGGATTTTGTGCATTGCCATAAAGTTGACTAATTCGGGTTTGGCACCACACATATCTTCAAAGTGGCCATTGTTGCCACAAATCTCACACCATAATGGAGCTTGTTGTACTGTATTAACCTAAGCTTGAGGTTGCTGTATATCCAACTTGCTGAATTAATTTATCATTTGATTATGCATGACTGTAAGTTGGGCGACTAAGGTTGTTATACTATTAACTCCAATCATAATTGCAGCCTTTTTCACTGAACTCCTTAAGGTATGACCATGCCAATCCAAATTTCCTTGTGCAGTCTGGTTCAACAAGGCATATTGCTTATCGTATGTATTTTCCAAAGCTTGCCCACCTGCAGCTGAATCTAGCAAAATTTTTGTGTTATGGTCAAGTGTCTCAACAAAGGTATGAGCTAGTAGCTTATTAGACTATAGGTGATGTGGACAGTCCTGAAGAAGAAACTTGAAGCTCTCCCAACCATCATATAGGTTCTCATCTATCCTCTGATTGAAGCTTAAAATCTCACTGCATAGTCTCATAGTCTTACCAGATGAGAATAAGCGGATGAGGAACTTTTGGGCTAAGTCATCCCAAGTGGTGATTGAACCTGTCGACTCAGCGGTCAACTACTTTTTTGCTTTCCCCAAGAGTGGAAAGGGGAAGAGTGTCAGCCTCACATAATTAGTTGACATACCCTTAGGGATAAATGTGTCATCGATCTCCAGAAAGTTTTGTAAGTGGACTTGTGGATCTTCATGTGATAGCTTGATAAACTGTCCACTGCTGACCAAGAGATGCACCATATTCTGTTTTAATTAAAATCTACCTCCAGTAGCCGGTCTGGGAATAGTAAAGGTCGCATTAGTCTCAAGTGGGATTGGCACTTAGCAAATTATTCTGCGGGTTGGTGGATCCTCAGCCATGGTGCAAGAATGTTTTGTTCCTCATGAATTTGCGGGGTATGGTAGATAAGGCCTGCTTCTCTCCTCTGTTGGTGAAAGTGTTACTCGACCTCGGGGTCTAGTTCAACCAATTCCCAGCCCCTTACCAGCTTGTTAACCTGTTGCCTGCAAATTTAGAAACCACGACCAAGTACAAAGTACTAAAGAAATTAAAAAGTAAAAATAAAACTGCGACGGTTGCCAAACCACTAGTCCCCGACAATGACGCCAAAATCTTCTTGTGCTAAAGCGCATACGCAAGTGTACGTTGTTTTACCAAGTAATATAGTGGCCGTTTACAAGTTATGCATCGATCCCTTTGTGTTAATAACTATCCCAGACTAGTCCAACTATTAAGTATTCCTAAAATAAGTCCTAAATATATATAGATAGAATTGTGTAACAGAAGAATATACAAGGACTCTAACAATTATCATTTATTATTATATGAAAAAACAAACAGATGTTACTTGTGCACGCCAAAAAAGAGTAGAAGGAAAACTTAATATTTGACATTACATGATTTTAAAAAGAAAAACTTAATAAATCAAATAAAATTTTATTTATTTTTTCTATGCATGAGTTTTAGGATTTAATAACATATATGAGTTGATTTTGGTTATATAATCAAGGTAATATTTAAAAGTTTAAATTAATTAGAATTTTGCCTTATGTCTACATCTACATCTACAATATATTAAAAATGTGAAGTCCCTTAGAAAAGTAAATTAAACTTTTTTCATTCATTAAAATACCCTGCAATAGATAAAATCGTCTTTTCACCTTTTACAAAATTAACTTAAAATTTTAGTTATTAAATCTTTCCTTATTAAAATTAGATAGAAACTCCTGAATATATCACTTGGCTTATTTTTATATATTTTAAATGAGTAGAGTAATACTTATATTTTATTACTAAATATACTCCTAAATTTAGAGAAATGCACGTTAAAAGAAGGAAGAAATAGAAGAACAAGTTATAATTATTTAATTACTACCTTATATTTGGGAATAATTCTTTTACTTTCAAAAATTCTGTACTTTCAACTCCATATAGATTTAGAAATGTATCTAACTTTTGGTAAATATGATAAAGGAACATAAATGGAAAGAAATATTAGAAAAATTAACGTAGTCTCCTAAAATATATGGGAAGAAAAATTAGAAAAGGACTGTTAAAATATATGAGAAAAAATCAAACTAACTTAAATATTTAAACAGTTAAAAGTTCAGGATATAAAGTTAGTATTTGCTAATTTTTTTCACAAAGCTTTGGCAGGATTCTATGGTGAGTTTTTTCCCGTATACTCATTGATTTTGTTTTTAAAATTTTAAAAATTTTGTACTTATTTTAGTGTGAATCGAAATTCATCATAGGTTGAGTTGGAAGGTAAATTAAATAAGACAGTAAAATTTCAAACTAAAGGTAATAATTTATAATTTTTTTTATACTCATTTGTGATGCACATTGTGATTATTTTTATTGAGCTTGATTTTAGATTGACTTTTGATTATCTAATATAGATGACGTTGCATCAGGAGAAAAGCAATTGACTTGAAGAATTGGAGAAGAAAAAGAGAAAAAAGGTTAGCATATATTTTTTTGGGTTCCGTTGTGATAGATGATTGTTCGTAATGGACCATTTACAATTTAAAATAATTTTTGGCATTCAAGCATCACTTTTTGTTAAAACCAAGAGAAATATTAAAAATACATCTAAATTATCACGAAATTTTGAGTTTCATACCTAAACTTTTTTCATGTGTGCTAATCTCTTGCTTGAATTATCACAATAATTATTTCTCAAAACATATCGCAACTATTGATTATTCTCTTTTGCTACTTGTTATGGTGCAATTTCAGGCATGAAAAGAGAATAGTTAACAGTTGATACTTGAGTTGTAATTTGATCAATAATTGGTTATAATTCAAGTTGGAAATGTGGTGGGAAACTCACACGGCCGATGATTTAGGTATAAAACCCTAAAATGTAAAAAAACTCTAGGTATGCTTTTTTATCATTAACTCTAATATCAATATTCTTAGTAATATCCAAGTATATGGATTCTAACTTGGGATTTGACAGAGTTGATTGATTGATTCAAAATATTCTAAGTGATATTTTGAATTTACTGGTTGGCATGCTAGAGAGAAAGAGCTGAAAAAACTCAAAATTGTTTGCAAAATAGGTAAAATCACTTTGTTTATTTAGCTAATTATGTTTGATAGTTGTGTAATACATAATGAATGGTTCTTAGTTATCTCTGTTATGTCTATTGCGATATATTGGTTGAGGAAAAAGAATTTGAAAACTCTCAGTACCACTACTATATATCAGTAAGTCCAGAGAGTGATAAAAAATTATAAAATTTATTATTACTCTTAATATAATTGATGTGTTTTTCAAGCTTCTCTAACTTGACTCATCTGTATTAATTAAGGCACAAGTCAACTTTTATTGATCAAAGACTACTAAAAAGAGAAACTCAGAAATAGAAGGTGGAGAGGAGAATCCTGAGGATTTTGTTGATCCAGAAATAATTCGGGCATAAAAAAAAGTTCTCTCATAAAATGACAAAGATTTTTAATCTCATTGTTGTAAAGAAATTGTAAGTGTGAAATTGATTTACCTTTGATTAGGTTATTAAATTTAGGTTTCTTTATCATTAGTTGATACTTACAGTCTTGGCTAAATAATATAATTATATTCAGCATAATAATAATAATAATTTATCATAATGTATCAATTTCGAAAGTTATATAGTAGCACTTCGACCATTTACATTTAGGTATCCTTTTATATTTATTAAGTTTTGATCAATTAATTATTTTTAAGTATTTTAAGTAAAAAAAGTCTATCACTCTCTCGATAGTACTTATACTTTAACTAAATTATATAATTATTATAAAAGGTATAACTTTTTATTGACGTGATATACACGAGTAAAGCACGTATATTAAACTAGTTCTTATATAGATCTATTGATCTAAATAAAATAATAAATGCATAGTGCATATCTTTTATTTATCCTATATAAGAAGTGGGAGTGGAGCTGCTCAAGCAGACTATACTCCATCAACATGCCTGCTTAGCAGGGGTCTAGCTCGAAATTTTAAATTTTTTTCTCCATTTTAATTTATTGATCTTATTAAATTTTATTAAAAATACAATAAATGACACATAATTAAATTAAAAAAATTTACTATACGTTTGATAATTACTATGTGAAAAGTAATATAAGCCACAATAATTAACAACTTCAAATATTTTAAAAAATATAAAATAAAATTGATTGGCTCTCGAAATTATATGGGTGTAATATTAAAAACTTGAAATATTCTTATATAAATTCCATTAATCTAAATATAATAATATATACATATCTAAGAATTTATCAACTAAACAAATGAAAGTTTTAGTTAAATGATGGAATTATGCATAACTTATAGTCCCCAAGTATCAACATTGGGCCCGTGCGTATAGACGTAGCCAACTAGTCTATTAATAGGATAAATTACGCAAAAACACAAACTTAAGAGGCTAAAACATAAAATCCCTTATCATTTAAAATATTTCATAAAAATCTCATATTTTCCTTTTCCTCTTGATACATATTAAATAAGGAAGTAACATATTTGCATTTATTTTAGGTAAGTAAATAATTGGAGAAAATCTCTTAAGTATCTACAAAAATCAAATTAAAAAATTTCCATAAGATCTTATCATTAGCAATTTATAATTTGGTTTAATTTTTTTCCATCTCTATAATATGTTTTTTCCTTAAAAATTTGAAAGCTTTACTGTGTGATTCATGTTGACAAGCATTCATATTGTTTTGAAGAATCTTCATACCGTAAAAAACAAAAAAATTTCACAGTTTCTTACGAAACCATGATAATGACGATGACTACTGCAATGGTCTGTGGAATTAGATATCGAATTTGACGTTAATACATATATTTTTGGTTAATGCGCTTGATACATATATAATGTTGTTAATTTTGCGATACATTTTCGTACTATAAATGGTGATACATATATATGAGTGATACATTTGTTGTCAGTATATTGGTGATAGATATGAGTGAGACATTTGTTGTTAGAATACCAGTGATATATATTACAAATACTTTTTGATAGTGATTCATATTTTTGATTCATTTTATAAATGTTTGATGCATTTAACATATGTTTGACATATATAAACTATTTATTTTTGTGTGAAATTAAATATTGAATGGGTATTGAGTAATTTTACCAGATCTATCATTATGATACATCTGAAATCACATGTATTTATGCCACAATTTGCGTGTGATTTACTCTACGTAATAATCGAAAATCAGTTACTACCTTATTTAAACCACCCAGTTACAAATGTATCACAATGCATATGTATCAAGACTAAAGATGTGTATCACAAAAATCAAAATTTAGGACATTTTATAATTTAACAAAGTTATGATAAAAAGTGTTACAATCCATTAAATTCAGAATTTATGTAAGTTACCCTTATTATTAATCCTAAAAGAGAAAGGACACTTAAACGAAAACAACTTACGTTTCAACAAAATGGGAGTGCTCCTAACCTAAATTTCAAAATTACAATTCATAGTCTCTCTTTCTCTTTTTACTTTTTTTTCTTTTTTATTCTCCCCCCCCCCCCCCCTTTATCTCTAGCCTCTACGTCTTTTTTTCTCCTTAACTTCTTTTTTGTTTTCTCTTTCTCATTTTTTTATTTTTCTAGTTGTATTTTATATTTAAATTTTTTTTTTGATATTTTTGACAAATATGGCTACTTCGAGTATAAATCATGGATGATGATCGATACATCATAAACACTCATTGTGTTTGTATTCACCGTCCATTTTTTTTCCTATTTTTTCATTTTTTTTACTTTTTATTTTTTTTTCTATTTTTGTTTTCTTTTTTCTTTTTCAATTCTTTATTTTCATTCTCTCTCTTCATCTCTAACTTCTATTTCTTTTTTTTTTTCTTTTTCTTTTTTTTTCTTTCTCGTTTTTTCTTTATTTGTGTTTTTCCTTTTTCCTTTTTGATTTTTTCTTTATTTTTCTTCCTATTTTTGTTTTTCTTTTTTTTTTCCTCCTATTATTATTTTTTCTTTCTTTTCTCCTTTCTCCTTTCTTAGCTTCTATTTCTCTTTTTTTTTCTCTTTTAGTTTTTTTTTTTGATTTTCTTCTTTGTATACTTTTCTATTTCTCTTTTTTTTGTTCTATTTTATATTTTCAAAAAATATGGCTATGTTAAGAACATGTCATGGATGATAATGAAAATTCCACAATTGCTTATTCTATTTGTACTTACACCATCATTTATATTTTTATATTCATTAATTCAATTATATTTGTATTTTATAGTTTGCACTTATATTTGTATTTGTATTTAATAGTTTGCATTTGTATTTATTTTTTTATAGTCCACACTTGTATTTGTATTCTTTAATTCACACCACTATTTATATTTTCTTATTCATAGATACACCTGTCTTTGTATTTTATTGTTCACACTTGTATTTGTATTTGTATTTTATAGTTCGTAGTTATATTTGTAGTTAATAGTTTGCATTTGTATTTTAAACAAATATTTGTATTTATATTCTATAATTGACTGCATATTGTATTCATATTTTATGATTTTATTTTGTTTGTATTTGTATTTATAGTTTCATTTGTTTGTATTTAAATTTGTAGTTTACAACATCATTTATATTTTTAAACAATTGAAAAGAACTATTATTTTTCTTTCTATGAACAGTTGCATTTATATTCATTGATATGAATTATATTTAATTAATACAAATTGAATAATACAATAACAAATGATAAATTATACAAATATCAAATTATAAAATTATAAATGTTATATTTGTATCAAATTTATATAACTTGAGCCATAGACATACGAATGATACTTATTTATATACAAATACAAATGATAAATTTGACATACAAATACTAAGACATTTGCATTGAATGACACATTGCATATTCATATATTTTAGACCCAAGAAAATACAATTAATTTATATATTTATTTATATACAAATACAAATGATAAATCATATTTACGGATAAGCTATTCAAATACAAATAAATAATTTATTTAAAATATATAGTATAATACAAATAAATATAAAATATAAAATACGATAACAACAACAAAAATGAGAGGAATAAAAAGAAAATACAAAAAGGGGGAAAATAAGGAGAAAAAATGACAAAATAGAAGAAATGAAATAAGAACGAAAACAGAAGAAAATATAAAAAAAAGAATGCAAGAAGAAAATAAAAGGAAAGACAATAGATGGAAAAACATAAAAGAAAAAAAAGAGAGAGAAAAATATATAAAAGTACGGGAAAAATTTGAAAAGGAAAAAAGAAATAATAAAGTAAAAAGAAAAAAATTGAATAAAAAAATGATTATTTTTAAAAGAAAGGGGAAACTAAAAAAAGAAGAAAAAAACTAAAAAAGAAAAAGAAATAGAAGCAGGAATTACACGGGATGCCTCTCATAGCAGGTGGCTTTGGATTTTTGTTGCCATAAGAAAAGTCTTTATAAACTAGCCTTCTTTTCTTTTTATATATAGAACAAGTATATTTCAATCCCTTTACACTTTAAATATTTTTAAACTATCCATGCTCATTTGTCTTTCAACCTCTATCTTTTTTTTTTTTTTACTTTTTTATTTTTTCTTGATTTTTAGTTTTTGTTTTCGTGTTTTTTCTTGTTTTGATACAGTTGTCTCAACCTTTATTTTTGTTTTTACTTTTTTCCCCTCTTTTTTTCTCAAATATTATCTATTTCTTTTTTTTTAATCTTTTTAATTCATTTGTGTCAACCTTTTTTTTTTTTTTGCTCAATCTTTATTTTTTTCTTTTTTCTTTTGTCTTTTATTCTTCTCTTTTTTCTGAACCTTTATTTTTTCTCAATTTTTTTTCTTTTCTCTTTTTTGTTTCTTTTCTTTTTTTCTCAACTTCTATTATATTTTACTTATAAATAGAGAGTTGGATAATCCGCAAATGGATCTTTTTTCTTTGACATCAAAGTAAATTTAAGGGCATGAGTTGTTGTTTGAAAGTTCTTTGGAATAAGTTTCGCCTTTAAGGCAAAAGTTATAGATCATCTCATAAATTAGACACAATGTAGTAGTGTCAAGTCTTACTCGTGGGACATTATTTAAAATTTCTTGAGTTAAGTCTTGCTTCAAAGGCAAGGGTTATAGAACAACTCATAAATCAAGGCATAATGCCGTAGTGTCAACACTTGCCCATTGGGCGTAACTTGTTTTTTTGGAGGTTCTTGAGCTAAGTCTTATCATAGAGGCAAGACTAATAGAGCATCACATAAGTCAAGACATAATATAATAGTGTCAACTCTTATTCATGGGGCGTAACTTGTGTGCTACGTCTTGCCTCTAAGGCAAGAGTTATAGAACATCTCATAAGTCAAGACACGCTGTGGCAGTGTCAACTCTTACCCAATGTAACTTATCGTTTAAAACTCCTTGGACTAAGTCGTGCCTCTAAGACAAGAGTTATAGAATCTCTTATAAATCAAAACATAATGTGGTGGGGTCAACTCTTGCCCATGAGACATAACTTGTTGTTTGAAAGTGCTTGATTTGTAAAATATCTCATTAATTAAGACACAATGTGGTAGTATCAACTCTTTCCCATGGGGCATAACTTGTTGCTTAACAATATTTGGGATAAGTCTTGCCTCTAAGACAAGAGTTATAGAGCATCTCATAAATAAAAACATAATGTGACAATGTCAACTCTTACCCATGGGGCGTAACTTGTTGCCTGAAAGTCCTTGGGTTAAGTCAAGAGTTATAAAACATCTCTCAACTTAAAACACAAATGTGGTAGTGTCAACTCTTACCCATAGGGCATAACTTATTGCTTGAAAGCCCTTGATCTAAGTATTGCCTCTAAGGGTAGAGTTATAGAGCATCATATAAATCAATACACTGTGATAGTATCAACTCTTGTCCATGGAGAATAACTTATCACGATCTGAATCGGGGCTTACTCATAACAGGTATCTTAAGCTCACCATGGGCCAGAGGCCACCCCCTTAGCCTAACCTCTAGAGCATATAAACGTAAACAGCGGAAGCCAACTAAATAGTAATAAGAAGGATAGATAGTCAAATAAAATTTCTAAGAATTAAAACGAGCAACCAACCCAATACTGTCCACAAAAGATTTTAAATCAGAAATACAAACTAAGTCGGGACATGCTCTCGACTATAACCAAAAAGAATCCAAAATGAAATACTAAGACAATAATAAAAATAATGAAATGACTGGGACTTTTGGAAGATGAAGCCTCACCATTTCATAGCAAACTAATAGACGTACCACACCACTTAACGCAACACAGGGGTAACAGAAAAGCCCTCAAACCCTACATCATGAAATGATGCAGTGTCCAGGGATGACCAGTAGGGCGCGCACTGGAATATAGCTTGGAGGGAAGGGATAAAATGATGCCATTGTCAAAACCAGTCAAAACCACATGCACAATATTTATATATACATATATAAGATGTCGAGATAGGGACAAGGGTCATAAACATTAGTGTTTAAAACATTAACCTGAACTGTGTAGCTCGCTCTGTCCTAAAGGCACCCACGGGCTATATGAGTCCAGCCCCCTGTTGGAAGGGCCTCAGCGCGTGTTAGCAACATGAACTGAGGAAAGGCTAAAGACTCCAAGGCAATAGCCATCCAAAATATAATGTGTATCCAAACACATGGTTATATATACCCCCACATCGAAAAATATAGTTTCCAGTAATGGTCCCCGAGGACTGCACCTTCACGGCGAGCTAAATAATTTTCTTTAAGCCCAAATTAAAATAGTTTGCACATAAACCCAACTATTAACCAAGGAGTCTTTATTAAGGCATTTTCCAGCCTGGTATCATCATACCAATATGCTTGCAAACTAATTCAATAATGCCAAACCAACCCATTTAACCATTAGACTTCCAAGATCTATTTAAAATTTAAAACCATGGCCATCAAGGACAATCCAAACCATTTTTATTATCCTTTATCCTTTAATGCAATGCAATATTCCAAAGGTAAGTTAAATAATGTAAATTGCATGTTCAAAATCTAGATTTTTAAAGTGGGTTGAGGTTAATGCTAGTTACTAAGTCAAAAATCCATCAATTAGGGGAAACCCATGTCACCCATTCCAACCATTATCATAATGCACCAATTCAGTCTCAAAAATCATAAATTAAAGCATGAATAATCCTTTTAAAACATGGGAAAAGCAATTCAAGTAATAAAAATTAAAACCCATCAACCCTATTTCAAATCCATCAATTAAAACATATGACTATTGATTAAATAAGTACCATAACGTAAAATTCAAGTTAAGGAATGAAAAACATGCCTGAAATATAGAAGAATTGAAAAGAAATCGAAGTTTGGAGCTTGAATGATGAATTTTCTATAAAACCCTTGCTTGGGTTGGAAGTTAAAGAAGAAAAAAGTAAAGTTTGATCTTTTAAATCTAAAGGAACAAGGGTCATTTTGATGTTATAAAGTCGTTTAAGGGGTAAAAGGACCAAAAACCCTTCACCCCAAGTGGAAAAAAATAAAACTGGATGAAAAATCTATAGCGGCATGACACACTGCTATCATGGAGCTTAGCCTCCATGCTATGCCCTTATTGCTGAGGCTAAGTGGTGTGGTACACCACTATAGTGAAGGCTAAGTAGCGTAGAACGCCACTATCGTAGAGGCTTACTGCCTCGGGGTCTCAAAATGGTCCCGAACCCTTTTAAAAAATTTCAAAACTTTCTCAAAATACCCTTTTAACATTCCTAATCATAATTCAAGTCAAAAATTGATATTACACACATGGGAGGGTTAAAAATAAAATGGTTGAAGTTTTTATGGGGTCTCACGATGACTTGTTGTTTGATGATCCTTGGGTAATGTCTTGCCTCTAAGACAAGAGTTATAGAACATTTCATAAGAAAAAACACAATATGGTAATATTGACCCTTGCCCAATGTACGTAACTTGTCGTTTGAAAATATTTGGCACAAGTGATGTCTCTAAGGAAAGAGTTGTAGAACTTCTCATAAATCAAGACATAACGTGATAGTGTCAACTCTTGTCCGCGAAGCATAACTCGTTGTTTAAAAGTCCTTGAACTAAGTCTTGCCTCCAAGGTAAAAGTTATAGAACATTTCATAAATCAAAACGCAATGTAGTAGTGTCAACTTTTGCCCATAGAACGTGACTTGTTGTTTGAAAGTCCTAAGTCTTGTCTCTAAGGCAAGATTTATAGAACAAATCATAAATCAAGATACAATATGGTAGTGCCAACTCTTGCCATGGGGCGTAACTTGTTATTTGGAAGGAATCGAATAAAAGAAAAAGAAAAGAAAAATAATAAAGTTGTGAAAAAATAAAGAAAGATATTTAAACAAAAAAATAAAAATCAAAGAAAATAAAAAAGAAAAAAGAAAATATAGAAGTTGAGAGGATAAAAGGAAAAAAAATATAGTTTGAGAAAAAAGAAAAAAAGACAAAACAAAAATAAAGGATGAGAAAAATTAAAAAGAAAAAAAGAGAAGAAAAAATAAAAATCAAAGAAAAATAAAAAATACAATTTCTTTTTAAAAAATAGAAGTTGAGAGGAGAAAAAGACAAAAAGTAAGGATTGAGAAAAATTAAAAAAAGAAAAAAGAAAAAACAAAGAAAAAAAAAAAAAATAAAAAAATAAGAAGTTGAGAGGAATAAAGGAAAAAAAAGTAAGGGTTAAGATTTTTTTTTTTAAAAAAGCAAAAAAGGGAAAAAAAATAAAATTTAAGTAAAATAAAAAAAATATAGAAGTTGATAGATAAATAAGTATGAAGTTATTTAGAAATATATGAGATATAGAGGGGGAAATAGGTAATTGTTCTATACATAAAAAAGAAGACGCGCTAATTTTGTAGGACTTTTTTGATTGGGGAAAAAAACAAAGCCACCTATTATGAAGGTCATTTATGTAGTTTACCTAAATAGAAGATAGAGAAAGAAGAAAAATCAAGAGAGAAAATAAAGGATAGAGACTATGAAATGTATTTAATTAGCAAGAGAGGCTATCAGTTGTAATTAGTTAAAATTTAAGCTAAATAGGGTAATTAGGAACTTATGTTTGCTAAGTCATGGAATTATCCCAAAAGAAAATCATGTTTGGTCATGAGCCCAAAACTAACAAATCAAAGTGAAAGATAAGAAGGGGGAAAGAACAAAAATAACCTTTTGACTGAAAAAAATGACACAAAATGGCCAATGAATTCAAAATTTCTATTTTAGCCATTTCGTCGGTTAGCAGCTAATGCAACAAATTTGCGCAACCTTGCTTGAATTTTCCTCTTTTTTTCTTTCTTTTGTTGATTTGTTTATTCTTGTTTTACTTTTGTTGTTGCTCTTTTAACTTCTTTTTATTATTATATAAAGTGTATAAAATAATTAGTTGCTCCTTTTTCCACTACTTTTTTGCTTTTTTTTTTTAAAAATCAAATATAAAAAGTGTGGTTTTTCAGATACAATTAAAAAAAGAAAAATGCATATTCTTACGATATAATACTTTGGGTAAAATATTGCTTAATTCCTCTCAGAAAGATTCTAGTCCGGATCATACTGATAATGAGGAAAATGATTCCACAGAGGAGGACTTGCGTGCCCTTCATAATTAAGACTACATTTCTTCTGAAGATAAATGTCTTCCATGTCAACAAGGGCAACCTTGTGAGGACGAAGAAGATGAAAATGTTTTGTATAACATTATCTCTCAATTCCAAGATATAGAAATAAACATCTTGAAAGATGACAAATTAACAACTCTTCTCAGAATCCTAAAAACTTTGGGAAATGAGGATAACTGACCATCTACTAGTTATTCTCACACAGAAGAAAAAACCTCCCTTGGTTTCTTCCCAAGAAGGTCCTTATACTATGGCAGAAGTAAACAATCTTCTGAAGGAAAGACAACAAGTTGTAGAGATACCAACAATTACTCAAGATCTTAAGAAAGAGATTGAAAACCTTAAAAAGGAAATATCCTTCCTTAAGAATCACCATTTGGATTTATATAAAAGGGTTTCTACTCTAGAATAGCCTTCTCCAGTACCTAACGAAATAAGCCATCATGATTCTTTACCAGAAGAAGATTTTCTTCAGAGTTGTAAAGACAACTGAAGAGACCCTTACTGTTGATAGTGATCATGCTACTTTTAGGTTATTATCTGAAAATAATTTTGCTGCATATAGGGAATCATGTAGATTCATGCATATTGGTTTAGTGCAAGTTGATTTTAAACCATTAACCTTGAAAGGTTTGCCTGAAAGCTTTATTGTAGCTTTACGAAATGGCAGAAATCAAGATTGGAAAAAGACTCTTATAGGGACTGTCCAAACAAGCTTGGTTTATGACCCAATTTATTTTAATGCTTATCCTAATCTACATATTTCTCTTGGTAATGAAAATTCGTTAAATGCTTTAATACTAAGCATTAAATTGCATGACTATAATTATATGCCAGGAACTGAGGTAATATGTATTTGTTATAGGATATATTATAAACCTCTGTCCACATTAAATCCTATGTGTAAAATGATGAATTTCAAGAATGGTGTTTAGACAATACATTTTACATTACAGTTACATACAAATATCGTAGACATTATGAAACTATATTGTCTCAAACTGCTTCTGTAGAAATTCAACACTGCTATGCAAGTGGATCTATCAGAAAGGATTATAATTTTCTAAAATTATAATTAAAATAAGATCTTTTCTTATGAAGAATGGGGCTTGAGTACCCTTAAAGAAAAAGAATATGTTCTGCCTAAACAGCAAAAAGTCACAGTTAAGTACAATTACTGGGACTATGTTGAAAGTTTTGATAAAGCTTACTTATGTGAGAATCCTGAGAGATCTTATTCATGATTTATTAAAGTTTGTGGAAATGTCTACAAATAAAGTATACTCAACTGGTTTGCTAATGGTGGATCTTGCATGGTCCTTCAGAAAAAATATTGCCAGAGCATTTTAAAAGTCTAGATCATTATATCTCTATGATTGCTAGAGATTTTAAGCTGGCTACTGGGGAAATCACTACATCAGTGCTCCCTTCCCAACAATCATTTCAAATTGAAAAAGATAATAAGGTAGTTCAGTTCACTGCTTTTGCCAAGTTAATTGAGAATGATACCACACTTATCACTGCTCAAGATGTAAATATGATATTGAAATAACATAATTATGCTAATATGATGATACTAGCCTAAAGAGCACAAGTATTACAAGGCCTTGAAGAAGGTTCAAGTTTTGAATTTTGCAAGAGATTGAAGACCTTTTGGAGCCTTTTCAAAGCCTTGTCCAAGTGAAGAAAGGAGAAGGGGTTCTTACACTCAAGAGGCGCCTCTCATTAAGAGCATGATGGACTTTTTACACTTCAAAATAACACACACGAGGCACCTCCTTTAAGCTCTCATTAAGGGCATTTTAGTCCTTTGCTATCTAATAGTATAAATAGATCTTTAGCTTCTATTTTCATTAGCTTGGATGAATATTGAGAGAATACTCTTTTATATTGTAATTTTAATTTTCCTTAGCTTAGTATATCCGAAACTTGAGGGATTAATACATTTGATGAATTTCACTTGTGTTGATCAATTGGCAAGAAAAGTGTGATTGAGGAGTGTGAATTCCTTTGGTCCATCTAAGAGTGAGGTTTAATCTAATGTTGATGAGGTGTGTTTAAATTTTTGATACACATTCTTGTGCTAATCATTGGTGTTAGTGAGAGTGTCATTACCTATCTTTTTCATTTCATGCATTTCTTTTTCCTCTCCTTTCTTCTATGTGTTATTTTCCATAGTGTGTTCTTGTGTTGTGTGTTCATTTTCGGTTTCTAGATAGCCTTTAGGTTATCATTTGGTATCAAGAGCCTTGTTAGGGTTGTTCCTACAACCCTAAGTCTTGGTTTTACTGTTTTTATCAAGAAAATCCCCACAAAAGAGTCAAAATCCAAAGAAAAATCACAAAAAATGATGTCTAGTAGTGTTTTGTTGTAGATCCGAAACTTAAAAACTATATCTACATATTTTTGTTTTGTTTTGGAAGTTTATTGTTCTAGATCCTTTCTCTCTAGAACCTAGGGAGTCTAGATCTACTCTTGGAACAAGATTTGGTTGAGTTTGAGCTAAGAACTCCATGGATATGGCATTTTGAAGCTTCTAAGCTCTAGATCCATGTGGGTTTTGTATTTTGGACGTTGGTTGAGCTTGTTTTGTTGATATTTGAGTTCATATTGGCCTAAGGAACCTAGAACTATAAAAAAAATTGAAGGTTAGGGTTCATTTGAGTGAAGGTCAAACTTTGGTCAACTCTTAAATATTCATTTTGTTCTTCTACCTTCCTCAAGTCTTGTTAAAGAAGAATATTCAAAGAGTGTGTTTGATCCAAAAAGGGGTGGAAAGAGAGTATACTTGGTGTTTGTGAAAGAATATTCCAAAAAGGGGTGGAAAAAGAATATACTTAGTCTAGAGTTCATTTATTCTGTGTCTTCGATTTTTTTGTGTGCTTTTCTCATTTTTAATTCATAGTAGTTTGTTGGTTCAAGTCCATACATCATTTTTATTTGAGTCATATCAAACAAAAATCAATTCCGTCCAAAGCATATTCACCACTCATTCACTTGCCAAGTATTGGCAAATTTTCAACACTTGTGAGACCAAGTGTGAGGTGAGATTCGAGTGTGAGTATGGTGAGGTTTATTGAACTAATGATTTTGTTCATTTTGTAGGTTTTTGATTGTTTGTTAGGTAAAAGGAGCATGGAACCCAAGATTTCAAGTGCTTCTCACTTGGGAATGATGTTTTGGGAGTCTTGATGGCTCGGTTTGATACACTAGCCCGAGACTTGAAGGGTGATTTGGACATTGTGAAAGGAGACTTGAATTATTTGAAGGGTGAGGTGACCACCATTAGTGGGAGGCTTGATTGTGTTGAAAGTAGAAGGAACTCACGACCTTCTACTCCTAACCCCTACCACACGTCTTCAAGTGTCCAAGCCAATAACTACTCAATGACCATGACACCCGAAACTCTCCACCAAATGCTATATCCTCCAAGAGTTCCACAAAACCAACCACTGAACCAAGCCCAAACCTCTCCTAACTGAAACTCACAAAGGCCATTACATCCCCAAATGAGCCAAGTCCAAAACAAAGGACTTGGAACTTAATCTCCACCACCAAATCCGAGTCTACAAGTGCCAAATCCCTTTGATCAAAGACCAATTCCTCCACATAACCAAATACCTCCACAATATGCTAACTACCAAATTTCAAATCCCATGAATCAAAGACCTTACCCTCCACCACATCCAATTCCACAAGTCCAAGCTCCAAATAACAAAAGGCCTTATAACCCTCCACAAAGACCCTAAAACTGAAACCAACCCCTTCCTTTTGAAGACTATGGTAGAGGGGAGCAAAAAGGTTATGATATTTCTAATGATGGATGTTAGATTGAGGAAGAAATAAGGGCAAGACATGATCAAATAGGGCATTATGAAAGAAACTGAGGGCAAGAAGGAAGACAAGAAAATCGAGAGGTGGGCATAAATTCAATCAAAGTTAGCATTCCAATTTTCAAAGGTGAGAGTGATCCGAAAGTGTACTTAGCTTGGGATTCTTCTTATGAAAAGCTTTTCCAAGTGAATGACCTTTCCGAAGAGAAGAAAAGTTGCTATGCTATTGCTCGTTTTGAAGGATATGCAAACACTTGGTGGGATTACACTCAGATATTAGGTGATGTGTTGATTGGTGGCCAACCACCCCCTTGGGAGATGTTGAAGAGACTAATGATAGAGAGATATGTCCCCGAGCATTATAGACATGAGTTCCTTGCCAAGCTCTACAGCATAAGGCAAGGAAGCAAGAGTGTCATGGCTTATTATGATGAGTTGCAACAACTTGTCTTGAAGCTTGACCATAGAGGTGAACAAGTGCAACATAATGTCATTCGCTTCAAGGTTGGGTTAAATAAGGACTTATATTCTCGATTGACTTTTCATAAGTTTGAAACAATTGATTGTATCTTCCAAGAAGCCATGGAGATTGAAAGAGATAACAAAGAGAAGTCGGCCTACAAGCTCAAATTCCAACAAGGTTTGGGTTTGTCAAAGAGCAAAGAGGTAATTCAATTTTCTTCTAGTTGGAACAAGGATGAATTCCCTTCATCTCAAGCTCCACAAATCGTGACCAAGTATGACCAACTCAATCCTCCAAGAAATAAAGGTAAACCTACTTTTATTTTTCATTCTAAGGGTTTACAATGCTTCAAGTGTCAAGGTTGGGGCCACAGGGAAAGTGAGTTCCCTAACCGACTTAATGTGATTTTAAGAGAGGGGAAATTATACTTTCTTGGTGAAGAAGTGGAGTTGGAACCCGAGGAGAATGATGACAACTCTCAAGATGGAGAGTGTATAGAATCCGAGATGAAAGGGGAAGGAAGTGAGGAATATGTCTTGCCTTATGAGGGTGAATATGATGTTTGTAATTATGTTGTGAGAACAACCATGTTTAGTAAAGCCTTGGATGATTCAAACCAAAGAGAAAATCTTTTTCACTCCAAGTGCCTTATTACAGAAAGTATATGTTCTATGATTATAGATAGTGGGAGTTGTGTTAACATTGCTAGTGTTACCATGGTTGACTACTTGAAACTACCCACTACCCCTCACCCAATCCGTATAAGCTTCAATAGTTGAATATTTATGGTGAATTGAAGGTCATGTGGTAATGTGTGATTAGATTTAAGGTGGGGAACTATCTAGATGAGGTGTTGTGTGATGTAATCCCCATGAAAGCATGTCCTATATTATTAGGAAGACCTTGGCAATTTGATAGATCCACTAAGCATGATGAAAGGTCGAATCAATACACTCTTGAGCATGGTGGCCAAAAGTTCACTCTTATCTATCTTCCACCATCTAGTGTGAATGAAATCTATGAGAAATCCAAGGAGTTAAAGAAGAAAGGAAAAAGGGAAAGGGAAAGGGAGGTTTCGAGTTGTGAAGATGAAAGGGGCACAAAACACCTGATTGTGGGTCTTGCCCACAAAGAAACCTTATTGCTTACTAACCCAAGTACTAGCATTTTGCCTAGTATTTCCTCTTCTTATGTGCAGGTTTAAGACCCTAGAATTCCCAAGGATAAGTTAAAGAAAGTTTTCTCCAAACCCTTGGACGAAAGTCCCAATTTTGGGATAATTGATGAAGATGTGAGTCTAAAGGGAAAACTTGACCTATTACCTTGTAATGTGGAGTGTGAAGGTTACCCAAATGCAACACAAGATGAAAAACACACTTCATATGATCTACGAGGTGACATTACTACATTTTACCCTTCTTTGAACTTAAAATATTGTGATGTGACTTCTTGTGTAGTGGTCTTGAAATTGCTTAATATAGAAGAACGTGCTTCTTTTATTGGTAGTTCTCTTGTTGTTTCTAATGATCAATGTGCTCCTAAGAGTAGTCCACTACTTAAACATGTGAATGGTACGATTGAAGACTTTCAAGTTAGTGTTGATACTTGTATTGTTGATCTTGATAATGAATATGGTCCTTTGAACTTGTGTGATAAAAGCCATGATATTAGTGTTGTTCATAGTGACCAGATGTATGTCAAAGTTGTGAATAATGCCTTGGATGATTGTGGGTTTGATTTTCTAGTGAAAGGGATGAATAACATCAGTTTAGATACTTGTCTAATTCTTTCATTTGATCCTGGTGTACTAATAGAGTGAAAGGAAATGATTTTGGGTTGTACTCTTTTCTCTTTGATGTACATCTTAGTCATGTCCTTTGTAATGATTGTAGTAAGTGTTTCATGATTATAAGAAAGGATTGTTGGCTATATTCAAGAGTGTACCCCCTTGGTGTGTTTACATAATTGTGGTACTAATGCTAACCCTTATATCATGAGGATTGTGTGCTTGTCGTACCTCTCTTTGGTTTTGCAAGGTGTGTTTCCTGTTCAGCATGTTTGTTAACATAAAAAGTAGTGTATGACCAGAGAGATTTGGAAGGTCTTACGAGGCCTTTATGTAAAAGAGAATCAAACTCTGTTTTACATAATTCTAAATATGCAACATTCATTTAGCAAGGTCTTGCTTTTGTAAGAATATTTTCTTCTTGAAAACTATCCTCATAAGGAAAACTAACCATATGTCTTTTTCTTTGCCAAAAGATGTTTGGATGATCTCCACATATATCAATTGAAAATTGATTTTTCAAAAACTCAATCTTCTCGACCAATTTCGGGTTTTGCAGTGTTTGACCAATAGTTTAACTGCAAATTTCATTTTTCAAAAACTTTATTTGCTTATTTTAGAAAGAATTCTTTCTTTTACTAGATTTAAATATCTAGTATATGGGGATTCACACCATTCAAACTTGATATGTTTGTTTTGAAAAGTGCCTGTTATACCCATTTCATCCTACCATGTTATGGGATATATATGGCAAAACCAGGGTTTTTTTCACAAAATGATATCATCAGTAATAGTTTTAATAAGAACAAAGGTTTCAGGCATGCAAAATTTATCTTGGTAAATAAAAGCCTTAGCGATCTTATATTCTATACCCATTTTATTACAACTAGCATTTCTAACAACATGAGTGGTCTTGATAAAATATTTTAAAGGTATCAGACCTTCTCTGATGCAATTACAGCCTACCCCGCTATCAACGAGAGCTGTAAAATCTTTTTTATAATTATAGTCAATTAAAAGAGTCACCTTAGCATAAAAATGTTGTCTAGCAATAGCTTCAAGTGTTTGAAGAAAATCTTCCAGTAAAGAATCATGATGGCTTATTTTGTTAGGTACTGGAGTAGGTTGTTCTAGAGTAGAAACCTTTTTATCTAAATCCAAATGGTGATTCTTAAGTAAGGATATTTACTTTTTGAGGTTTTCAACCTTTTTCTTAAGATCTTGAGTTGTTGCTGGTATCTCCACAACTTGTTGCCTTTCCTTCAAAAGTTTGTTTACTTTCGCCATATTATAAGGACCTTCTTGGGAAGAAACCAAAAGAGGTTTTTATTATGTGTTAGAATAACTAGTAGACGGTCGATTATACTCATTTCCTGAAGTTTTTTATCATTTTGAGAAGAGCTGCGAATTTGTCATCTTTCAAGATGTTTATTTCTATATCTTGGAATTGAGAGATAATGTTATACAAAATATTTTCATCTTCTTCGTCTTCACGAGGTTGCTCTTGTTGACATGGAAGACATTCATCTTTAGAAGATATGTGGTTTTCATTATGGAGGGCGCGTAGGTCCTCCTCTGTGGAACGATTTTCCTCATTATCAGTATAATCCAGACTAGTATTTTCCAGAGAGGCATTAAGAAATATTTTACCCAAAGAATCTTTAATCTCTTAATCCAGAGTACGACTCTTAATCTTGCTTTTAACTTTGTAGTCTTTTGCAAAATGACCAACTCTACCATATCTGTAGCAGGTATTAGTATTTTTGGATTTTTTGTTCTCTTCACGCGATTTGTAAGCCTTTTTTATTTTGGTCTTCTTCTCTATTCTCTTTGACTTTCTGTCTTCTAAGAATTTCTTTTTTCTTGTACCTAGAGGTTTCTTTAGAACTCTTAGGAACATCCATGGAGAATTGTTCACAAAACTCACGTAATTGTTATCTTTCATTAAGATGATATTTCTTAATTTAATGATTTAGCTTTATCTCATTACACAAAGCTAATCCTTCCTGAGTTCAAACCTTTATAAGTTTTTCGTAGTTATAAGCGTTATGATTTATACTTACATTAGGTCCTCTAAGGGTTTTCCTAACTTTTTCTGCAAATAGCATGGGAAGACCACCTATAAACTTAGACTTCTAGTGTGGATTATTACTCTCAGGTAATTCCATGACTTTTGATAGGAAAACATCTTTATACCACCTAAAAATGTTAAAGTCTTGCATCTAAGGTTTTGGAGCAAAGTCCTAATAGTTTCACTATTATCTGACCAACTTCTAGAGAAGTGCTCATTAATATTAATAATCAATGTATATACAACGTTCATAACTTTGGAGCCATTGTTTTCTTGTTTGAATGCACTCATTATTTTCTCCTTATGGTCTGGAGTTAGGTAATTATCCCACCAGCCTTTAAGCTGATCAGTAAATCCAGCAGTAATCATTTCTGCTATACCCCTATTATTTTTGTCAAGGTTAGCCTTGCAATTTAATGCTTAGTATTAAAACATTTAACGAATTTTGATCACCAAGAGAAATCTGTAGATTAAGATAGGCATTGAAATAAACTGGGCCATAAGCCAAGCTTGTTTGGACAGTCCCTATAAGAGACCTTTTCCAATCTTGATTTCTGCCATCTTGTAAAGCTGCAATAAAGCCTTTAGGCTAACCTATTAGGATTAATGGTTTAAAATCAACTTGAAATAAACCAATATGCATGAATCTACATTATTCCCTATATGCAACAAAATTATTTTTAGATAATTACCTAAAAGTAGGATGATCACTATTAACATGGAGGGTCTCTTCAACTGTCTTTACAAATTGTTTGAAACCCATTTTTCAAAAGTACCCAATTCATACAACGTTTTGGGACCATCCTTGGGATCATCCACTTATTAAGTAGATCGAAGTGTTGAGGAATATCATACTCCTATATTTTATTATTTTTAACAATATTCTTCTTTCTTATGATATTTATGAGGAAAGATGTGTTGAACATATAATAGTTATGTATACAAGTATGCCATGGCTCTGATACCAAATAAGAATTGGATCGCTTCAAATTATATTGCCAGGAAAATTTACAAGCAAAGCATAAACTCATAGGAATTGTCTTAACTCACAACGAGTATAAACACAACCCTTATTGCCATTCTGGCTAACAGGCCTTCCAATTAAACCTCTGGCATGAAGTCTGAATCAAAACTATTACTGCAAGTCTATGTATTGCGACCTTAATATCATTTGGATGATTTGACTCTTATTTGAATAACGTATGCCATCTCATAAACCATTCTGATGGAAACCAATTTTTGTAGGTCTAAAGTTCTTACTAGAAGACCCATTAAATGGGATGAAATTGACTTTCCAAAAGAATGGATCCTCGTGGATGCAACCCCTCCTAAAAATAATCTCAATAGTGAGATTTCAGAAGTAGAACAGACTGCTGATGGCACTGCAAAGATTAGATTTTCTGATTCTTTGCCTCTACTTAATAGGGTTGATGATTTACGTATAGCATCATCATCAAGATTAACAAGATCAACATCTTCTTACACATCCCCTGTTGTTTATATTGTAGGATCTCTATATAGAGCTTCTATATCTCAAAACAGAGAAAGTTTTAGGATGCACAATATCAGAATCGATAGTGATAATATTGCTACTACAGTTTCTAATATGGATCCAACTAAATTCGAAATGGATTTTCCCACAGGTTTAAAATGAATTACAACAAAATTGATTGTAGTCCGGGATCTCCGGCTAAAAAAAGATCTCACAAGAGTTCTTAAAACCTACATGGGAATTATTTCGAAAATGTTTTTTCAAAAGTTTCAATAAAGAAGAAAAATATGCTCTTCAGGAAGAATTCTATGCTAATCTTTCTGTGCATAACAAAATAATTGCTTTTATATCCCTTTTGGATTTTGATTTCATAAAATCTAGAAATTGCTTATACAGTTGTTCATCTGTATTCATACTTGATGAACCTGAACTTAAACTTGCAATGTTCGAGGTAATACGCCTTTGATTTCCAATTTGGGCAAGGACAGTACTTCCTCTTTCTCTGGTCGAACAACTATATAGTTGCTATACACATCGTATCTAGTTTCTATACATATATCCTTATTAATACATATTCTATACAATAATTATACAGTTTCTACACAGTTGTATTTAATTATTATTTTTAAACCAAAAAAGCAAACCTTTTTAGTCAAAATATTTGCTGCAATAAAACTTCAAAAAAATTGAAACCTCTTTTAAATAAAAAGGGTTGAATGACCTAAATTAAAAAAAGACTGAAAATAACCAAATGGCCCATGGAGGAAGAGGAGGGCTGAAGTAGCCCAATAGTTATTTAATGGCAATAATTTGGCTGATTTGCCATAGAGTGGTCCATAGGCTCAAAAGTGGGCCAATATTTTTTTCGTAGCCAGCCCATGTCCTTTTCCCAAATAAAAAATAATCTGGTCAAGCCCACTAAAACAATGATGAACAACCTATTATATTTGTCTTCCTCTAAACTCCTCGCTCCAACTTTCCAGAAAAAACCTTTTTTCTTTCTAAAAAATGCTCCTAGATGGTTCTCGTCTGAATCTCCATTTTCACCTTCTTCTCCTCCAGGTAATCAAAGAATTAATGCATGATGGATGTAGTGGAATCCTGCTCACACAAGAGATTTCATCGTTCCAAGGTACACTTAGATCATCCTTCCTCTGATGTTTGCTCTCTTCTTTGCATCCCTGACTTATCTTGCTATATTTTGCTGTTTGGGGTTGTTTTATTCTCAAGTAGGCTCGAAGGAGGTTCACTTTCGGAGTTTGCATCTTCCCCTCTATAAGCCTCTCATATCCACTCTATTTTTCTCTGTTGTTCTCCTCTCATTCTTACTTCTCTTCTTGCTTCCAGATCTGATGGTTATCTCAGATGTCGAACTATATCCGACCTCCATTCTTTCATGTTAGATCTAACACCGAACCCTTTTGTTTTTGATGAATATTTTTATGTGCAAACATAGTTTATCCAAATAAGTTTAGTAGTTTTATAGACCTTATGCAATGAGCAAAAATTATTGTAATTATTAGTGCTACTACTTTTGCTCTCCTTTCTTTTTCCTAGTTGTAAATAATGCCTTTTCGGTGTTGAGTATATGTAATAACCCTCCAGGTCATTTTCTGTATTTCTATTTTTTTATTATTTAAAGATTTTCAATAGCTGCCCCAATTTATTTATAACTTGTTGGAGCAGATAGTTTAGTTACCGACAGTTTGTTTGATTTTTAGAGCCAATTCTTTATTTTAAAGTTTTCACTGGTAAGGATTGACTATCAGATGTAAAATTTAGGTTAATGACCTGAATGCTAATTATGACAGTTCCACCAGTTTTGAAATGTTGATTTTAGGCTAGGGGGCCTTTAGTTTGGGTCCAAGGCTTCTTAACTTATTTTGGGGCTATTAGACGGAATTTGGTAAAACTATAACTTGGGTGTGGCCCCACATTTCATCAAAATGATCTAGGATGGAAATTTTGATGGAGCTACTGAGTTTTGAATGTCAAATTTGATAGGATATCATAGTTTGTTGATGTTCATGGGATTTTGAATGAATTCCATGGACTCAGCTGGTGTATCCACTTAAGTGGACCTTTGGTCGATTAAGCAGAGGTTGCTTTAGCGACCAATCGATTGCTTTGGCATCTAAGGATGTTCTGCCTATACTGCTTTAGTGGAGGCCTTCCATTAAAGTGGATATCGCTTAAGCAACATCTTGTCTGCTTTATTGGCGGTCGACCCATGCCCGGGGATCACTTTAGTGATAACCGCTTAAGCGACACCTGAAAGGACATTTGATTCAACCTTTCACCCATTTTCTCCCATTTCACTCATGTCTCAATAGCATTAAAGCCCTAGAGAGTGTGAGAAATTGGTATATTGATCCTTAGGTGATTGTCGGGTATTGGTGAGCTCGAAATAGTCATTTGCTCATCGTAATTCTTGTAAGTTTCCATCTAATTCTTGAGTTAATTCTCCAATTTAGTCACCAATCCCTAGTTTTTTGATGGGTTGATTTTAGTATCATTTGAGTTCGGAATTTACTCATTCTTAAGGATAAATGATCCTTGAGCATGGAGGGACGTGTTGATGATTTCAAAAGTGTGATTCCGCAGGCGGGTTCTACTGGGATTTTGTTTCAATTTTTAGATCTGAACCAGAAAAATGAAATAAAGGTATCATTATTTTTCTATTAATGTTTAGATAACTATTTTGATAGTGTGTCACCATGTAAAGGCTTCTCCAAGGTGAAATCTCTTATTTAGAGGACTTTGTCGGGCTTTTTCGAGCGTTCAGTATGCTAGCCTTAACTTCTCTTAGATTGAACTTTATTATAGTATCAATATAATATTAGGCTAATTTTGTATTAGGAATTATGACTTGGTGGTATATTTTGTGAATATAGATTATTTAGATGGTCAGTGAATCGTAATTAGGCATATTTGATGGGATTACACGTTACTTAGGTTGAATTTCTATATTAGGACTTAATGAGGCTCAATTAGCACCTTGTAGTGTGATTTGGGACCTTATCCTAGTTTGGGATAGTAATTGCCTTAGAATGAACTTTTGGAGTTAGAAGTGGTCCTCCAACCCACCTTAGGCCAAGATTCTTACTAGCTCTTTGTAGACTTAAAAGGCCTTTATACGTCATTCTATTTACATTTTTGAGACCAATGAGGATTTTAAATATATATTCTGACTTGCTCTAGCTTTGTACTTGGGAGATACTAAAATCGATTCAAGTCTAGTAAATTCTGATATTAATACTGGTTCAAGCCCCGCATCTATGATGATATTATTTCTGGTTCAAGTCTGGTATTGAGAGGTTACCATGATGGTTATGGAGCCAATTTGAGTCAGGTGTTTATTGTATAGAACAATTCACAGTACAATTTTGAGATTTGGATGGTTGGAATATTTACTGTTATTACTTCTTCTTAATTGCATCTACTGGGCTTATGGGGGCTCGTGTTGGATTATTTACCTTTGTTTACTTCTCCTAGGTTTGTAAGGACCAATTATGCTATAGATAGTTATGTCATCTTTGATATTATTTATTGGGTTGTTTACTTTTAGTATTTAGAGCATTATTCTAGGTTTGCCCTATTTTCCCTGACTTAGTTTATTATCTTGCATATATTGTACTAGTATTATGATTTATCTTACTGATGATGCCTACTAATCACTCATTGATTTGGTACATATACTACACTTTTGTACCCATTTTTGGTGCAAATCTGAGTATTAGTTGCCGCCATTGATATTGTGTTAGTGTTGGTCAGAGTTCGGAGATAGGGTGTGCTTTTAAAGCCAGAGTTGAGTTTCTCTCCCTCTTCTATTTTGGATGATCTTTTTGTTTTGAGACTATTGTATATTTAACATTGTATATTTGTCATTAATAGTGCTCTTATTCTTTTGCTCGAGGCTCTTGTACCGACCTTACTAGGCATTGGGATATTATTATTCTTTTCCTTATTTATCTCCAGTTATGCTATTATCCATTTATTTTATGACTTGTAACTTGTTTACTTATGTGATTCCGACATTTATGCATTTTCACTAACTAGACCATTACATATCATTCCAAGCTATGATTTGGCTTACCTACTGATGGGATAAAGTAGGTGCCATCATCACTCTTGAAATTGGGTCATGATAGTATCTTTCGCCCCATTGATGGTAGTTCTCTAAAATTATTGAACTTGATGACAACTTGCTGTGTAATTGCTTGATTTTCTACACAGTCTGCTGCTGATTTCCTTCCTAAAAAATGTGTTGAATGTTTGATCCTTGTAACCTCATGTTGTCCTTTATATCTTTCACTATTTCAACTAATTCCCATGTCACCTTCCATATATATTTGATAATATTCACCATTGCAAGTTAATCAGTCTTAAAAACAAAATTCTGTATCCCTTTTCTAAGCTATGTTTAAGTGCATGATGAATTACTCTTGCCTCTGCTTCCATGTTGGTAGTTATGCTAATATGCCCTGCTTCTGCATATACCATGTCTCTCTCTTGGTTTCTTTGAACAAAACCATTAGAGATAAGACCTACATTTCCTCTACTTTTCCTATCTATATTGTTGTTAAATCTACCTTCTTTAGGTATTTTCCAAGTTACAAAATAATGTTAGATTCTATTCATGTGTCTCCTAATATCTTTTATCACACCTCTTTATTATTTTCTTGTTCTTCTGACTCTGGGGAAAAGTAATTGCACAATTTAATTCACAACTGTATGAATGTGCTGCACCATCTGATTGAGATCAATGTGTTTTTTATGCCTTAAGTTGTTTCTCCTTTTCCATAGTTCCCAGATTATCAAGCCTAGCATAGCTTTGTATATTTCTCTGCAATTTTTTGTTCCCATTACTATACCACCATTCCATGATTGCTTGATGAAGCTATAACCCATCCATGATATTCATGCACTAGAAGCAAAAAACTTCTATAGTTGTTGAGCTATGGGAGCTGTTAGAAATAAATGTATCATAGTTTCTTCATTCCAACTCTCACAACAATGACGTCTTGATACTATAAGAATTCTCATCCTTTTGAGATTTTCATCGATGGAGACCCTTTCTTGTCGTACTCTCCAAAGGAAAAAATTATCTTAAAAGGAAATCCTTTTGCCTTAATCATTCTATAAGTCTCCTGCTCTTCCTTTTTGTTTCTAACCATGTACCATAGTGATTTAACTTAAAAATATCTACTTTTAGTACCCATCCACCATGGTTTATATAACCCTTCTTCAACCAACCTTAGGCTAATGTTCTTCTTTATATGAGTTACCATCTTCTCAGATATGAACATGAGATGTTCTCTATATTCTATTTACATCTTGTTATGAAATATTTCACCTCAATTTCTTCTCTCCTTGCCTTTCCTACTCCACATGATACAATACACCCTATTTTGTTCAATAATCAAACTAGAAACTTGAGTTCTACCTTTAATCTACCACCATATATTATGCTCTACTTCTTCCCTGATTTTCATCAGCTTTCTCCACACATGTGAGGCTCCTGTTCCTTTTGATAATATTGGATTACACTTTTTACAATACTTGTTCCACAAAATTGTACTCCATAATGAGTTTGTGGAAGCCTGAAGTACCATCATACCTTTGCAAAAAGGGTATCACTCACATAGTATAATAATCGAAAACCTAATCCTCCTTCCTACTTTGGTAGATATAGGGTATCCCAGTCAACCAAGTGTGTTCCTTTAAGATCTCATGTTCTTCCCCCAAAAAACTTATCCGTTATCCTATGTATTTAATCTATGATACATTTTGGAGGGTTCATAGCCGACATCAAATATATTAGTAATGACTATAGTGTATGATTGATCAATTTGTGCTTGCCTCCAAAGGTTAACAACTTATTCTACCACTGGATAACTCTATTAAAAAATTTATTCACTAATCTTTTAAAGTGGGCCTTCTTTTTTCTCCTATAGAAAATAAGTCCCCCAACATGTAAAAGGGAAGTTTCGTTAGCCAATGCATGCCCCATTTTTGTATTCTTTGGCATATTGGTAGTAGGGCTTTCTCATGCATGCATATGAAACACTTATCCATATTAATAAGTTGTCCTGAAACTTTTTCATATTGTCTTAAAATTCTCATTATTTTTTTTATTGATCCTTTATGCCCTAAACAGAACAAAATTGTATCATCTACATAAGACAAATGAGTTATATTCTCACTCCATTTAGGCAAATCATACCTAATGAAATCCCTATCATTACCTAGTCTATTTAATCCTCTTTCTAAAACCTTTACTGTAATAATAAAAAGTATTAGAGAGAGGGGGTACCCTTGCTTTAATCCTCTTGATGATGCAAGAAAACCAAAGTTCTTTCCATTAACCAGAATTAAGTACCAATTTCTAGACACTAGTCTCCATACCGTATCAATTATTCTTTCACAGAAGCCAACCTTCCTTGTCACCATATTTAAATAAATCCACGACACCCTGTCATTTGCTTTAGCCATGTCTAGTTTAACCACTATATTTTGAAATATATTGTTTCTCTTATTTATATCCCTCACTATTTCCTAATCCAACAACATATTTTTAGCAATACTTTACCCTTTATGAATCCTATTTGATTCTTGGATATTATGTTAGGTAAAACCTTCATCAGCCTTCCATGTATGAATCTTCAAATAATCTTATTAATATAAGTATCGAGCTTATAGGCCTTAAATCACTGAATCTTCTCACCTGCTCCTTTTTGGGATTAGTACTATATTAGTATGATTTATATATCTAGGAAATTCATTCCACAAAAAAATGGCATAGATACTATGAATACATCCTCCTCAATTATGTCCCAGTAATGTTGAAAAAATTCCCTAGAGTAGCCATTAGTTCCACTAGCACTATCATTATTTAAGTTAAATATTGCAGCCTTAACTTTCTCAAAAGTTGGTCCTTCCACCATCTTATCATTTTAATCGTGAGTGATTATTCTAGGAATAAAATCCATCATAGAATAGTCATCATTCCTAGTCCCTTCTATGAATTTCTTTAGAAAGATACTCACTCCTGTAATACCCCTAGTCTGTACCCCGGACGCTACATAGTGCTCATAGTCTCGAAGGACCACAAGCTAACCCATAACTAGCACTTGCTACAATAGCTGAATAGTAATAGTATAAATATGCGAAAATTAGGTGAAAACTTGCCGTAAGGTTCAATACTGAAATAAAATTGAATACAGTATAGTAATACCAAAATTAAAAACATCTGTCTAAAAATACTCTAGTCCGAAGAGCCTCTACTGTATGAATTATGGAGTTGATGGGACAAGCCCCCAACTAACTCCAACTACTGAAAACTGTACTGATAAAATGAAATACTAAAGAAAATATTCATGTCCTCAAACTATGAGGACTTACCACTAACTATGACTACTGAAAATTTGAACTGCTAAGGGTGCTCGGGATCTCGGGCGTCTGAACATATGATATAAGACATCATAGTGCAATAGAAAAGTATGCGTCAGTACTTTAAATGTACTGGTATGCTAAGTGAGGTAGGCTGAAATGCATGGGTTCATATGCATAAACAATACTGACTGAATGGCATGAGTATATCTGAATAAGAGTACATGCTTGAATACGTAAATTGTAACCGAGATCATGATAACACTGGCTACTGAGTTTTATATACCGATTAACTAATATCTGAGTTTACTGATACTGTACTACTGATAACTGAGTGACTGTATCTGACAGTCTTGATTCTGTGGAACAATGCTAGTTCCATGCTGAACTGAGTGATTGTGTCTGATAGTCCTGATTCTACAGAACTGAACTGAGACTAGAATTGATATTGAGACTGTAGGAGGTAATCATGTAATCTATATTCCCCTTTCTAAATAGATTGGGGTCTAAACTGTAACCCTAGTTGGAAGGGTATCAGTACCGTGCCACGGGTAGAGACAAACTGTGAGTTAACCCTCTCTGACAAGAATCTTTTTCATCAACCCTTACTGGCAGGGAAAATTATGTGAGATGTATCAACCCTAATTTGGAATGAAGATATATCAACCTATGCTAGCTACGTAGTTCTGTAACGCAGGGATTAATACTAAGGGTCAAACCCTCTGCAGGCAGGAATGGCCCCATCCCTGGGTTAGCTCGGTGCTAAATCCTACTCCCAACTGAAAAGACACTGAATTAATTTCCTAGTTCATAATAGGCTTGATTGAACTATTACTAAATTTATTGAGTCCCGTTGACTAATGGAATACTACTGAATTCTGTTAGTTGACTGAGCTTACTGAGGTCTAAACTGAATACTGAACTAGACGGGACTAATACTGAGTCTACCTAGTTTTTTCCCGAGTCCTGTAACTGACTAAAAGTACTACTGATTGTGATATGACTAAGATTATTCTGTAATTGACACTGGCTCTAGGTAAACAACTAAATTTTCGGGTAGAGGCATTTTATCAAACACTTGCATGGCATGAACTAGTATACATTCTATCATGATATAATCTCATTATTACATTCACATGAGTAGTCCATCAAACATTTGGATGGCATAGTATATGCACATAATACTAAACAATATGTGAGCATCATGATTCAATTCCAAATTCACAATTCCATGGGTTTCAATATTAATTCACATGATAAATCATACATATCAATTAATTCTACATTAATCTTGTAATAAATCATGATATAGAAAACCCAATTAAAAAAATACTTATGAATATACTTTAATTCCAAATCATGAAAATCATGAAATCAATCTATTTAAAGTTTAAATAAATTTCTTGGACTCCAAGGGTGTAAGGAACCCTTGGATGAACACTTCACATACCTTGGTTTCTAAATTCTTGAAGAACAATGGTGAAATCTTGAGCCTTGGCTTTGAAATTATCACCTATGGTTCTTATTCTTGAGGAATTTAAGGGAAATTTAGTTTATTTTGCTTAATGAAGGCTGAATCTTGTGTTTTAGGGATGAATAGAAGTGGGAAAAAGTCCCCAATACCCCTAAGGACATGGCCTTTTGATGAATGAAAACTGGACTGTCGATGTACAGAACGACGTGCCATATCGTTGGCATCAACGTGATGGCCAACGAGTCGTATCAAGTCCGTATTGGTTCACTGGAATTTGAACTGAGCTGAGGGAGACGCGAAGGATAAAGCGATGCATCGAGATCACATCGACTCACTATTTTGGTCACTCTAACATGGTCTAAACCAGGTCTAAAAAATCTGAAACTTGTCCGGGAATACCTACTGACATTCCTGATCATGAATCAATCTAAAAATCGATACTTTAAGGTCATAAGAGTTGTGTAATAGAGTTGTCAACTTACGAAGGCCAAAATAATGCTAAGTCTGAATACTTAGCTAGAATTTTTCCAAGTCTAGAACCCCTTAACAATCTTTAAGGGACTGAGTTAAGCTTAGGATTTTGTGGGGTCTTACAATATCCCCCCTTGGGAATATTCATCCTAGAATGCGATAGATTAAACTGAGAATACTACAGATTAAACTGAGAATACTGATAGAATGGATTTAGACACTGGACATGTACAACTGAAACATGATTTTATGACTGAAATTACTAATATACTAAATTATCATATTGCACATGCATATCTAATGCATGGGTACATAGCTGAACATGATTCATGAATGCAGGACTGGGATTACTAATAAGCTAAGTTTATTTACTGAACATGTATGTCTGATGCATGAGTATATGACTGAACTGATTCGTGAATGCATGACTGAGTATGCAATGTTAATTGATACCAAGTTGGTAGCTATATCTGAACATAAGACTGACTAAATTCAAAGGAAAACTGTTACCTTGGACTGAGTCTAAGTTTGCGAAGAAGAGGTGAGGATACTTGGTCTGCATTTCTGCTTCTGCTTCCCAAGTAGCTTCCTCAACGGACTCATTCCGCCAAAGAACTTTGACTAGAGGGACTTCTTTATTCCTCTATCTACGAATCTGAATATCAAGGATTTTGACTGGGAACTCTTCATAAGAGAGGCTGTTCTAAATATCTATGACCTCTATAGGGAATATGGCTGCTGGGTAACCTATGCATTTCTTAAGCAAGGAGACATGGAACACTGGATACAGTGAAGCTAAGTCTGAAGGGAACTTAAGCTCGTAAGCTACTTTTCTGAAATGGCTGAGAATTCGATAAGGACCGACATATCGGGGACTAAGCTTTCCCTTCTTGCCGAACCTCTTCACTCCTTTCATAGAAGAGATTTTCAAATTCACATAATCACCAATCTCAAACTCGAGATCCTTTCTGCTCACATTTGCGTATGATTTCTATTAGCTCTGAGCTGTCTTAAGACTTTCCCTAATCAGCTGAACCTTGTATAAGGTGTCAAACACCAAGTCAGGCCTTACCACTATGGCCTCACCCACTTCAGACCAACCAATGAGAGATCTATATCTCCTCCCATAGAGTGCTTCAAATAGAGCCATTTGAATGCTGGAATGATAGCTGTTGTTATTGCGAATTCAATCAGAGACAAATGGTCATCCCAACTATCTTTAAAGTTTATCATACACGCTCGCAGCGTATCTTCTAAAGTCTGAATGGTCCTTTCTTCTTGACCATCTGTCTTTGGATGGAAGGCTGTACTGAGGTGAACTCGAGTACCAAGACCCTTTCGCAATGCCTTCCAAAAAAGAGAGGTGAACTGGGTACCTCTATCTGAGATAATGGATAATGGAACACCATGCAAACTGACCAACTCCCTGATATAGAGTTTGGTGTAATCCTCAGTTGAATAAGAGGTATGGACTAGTAAGAAATGAGTTGATTTGGTCATTTTGTCTACAATGCCCCAAATTGAATCATGTTGGCGATGAGTACGAGGAAAACCCATCACAAAGTCCACGTTCATTTCTTCCCATTTCCAAGTGGGAATGTTGAACTCCTGCATGGACCCACTAGGCTTCTGATGCTCAATCTTAACCTACTGACATGTGAGAACTTAGCTACAAACTTTGCAATATCTCTCTTCATCCCACTCCATCAATAGATCCTCCATAAATCACGATACATTTTAGTAGCCCCTGGATAAATATCGTAGCACGCACCATGCACTTTTGCAAGAATTCGCTGCCTCAAGTCATCTACACCTAACATACGTAGCTAACCCTGGCAGCGCAACACACCATCTCTCCCTTAGGAGAAAATATCTACTTTCTGATCTCTAACCGATTTATTTAACTTGACTAAACTAGGATCCCTATCCTATTTTTCTTTTACCTCAGAAACCAGGGATGATTCTGACCTTTTACTGAATCGACTAAGCGAACACCTAGTCAGGTAAGCTGATGAACTTCCTAAACTAATTTCTTCTTTCCATCCTCCACATGAGTAACACTACCCATAGACATCTACTGAAAGCATTAACCACTATAAAGACCAAGCAAATAAGGATTTCACATTTAAGGTTAAGAACCAAAGAAAAATAAATACATAAATCAAATCAAATGAATATAAGTCATATTAACTAGAAACAAAAACCTAGAAAACTAGTGATCGTAGAATTAAAATTGGACCTCACATGAGTAATCAATTTTACACACTAATACAAGAAAAACATCTTCTATTATAAATTAATTCACAGCCAAATTTTAACTTGTAAATAGATATAAATTTAATAAGAACTTGTGTGATAAACTAAACCAAATCATAAAGTACGAACGTCGTCACTTGAAACTCGAAACAAGGACAGGACCTACAATGCTCGAACTCCAAATCACACTCAAGAATGCTTCCTGTTTGCTACGTATATATTGTTTTTAACTTTGTTTCTTTCTTAAAATTTTCGCTAATTGTTTTCTGTCTCTATTTTTCTCTAAGTGTTCTCAATATTTTCTCTCTCTCTCTCTCTTTGTTTCCCTCTCTTTATTGTTTTCTCTCTTTGTTGATTTTTTTCTCTTCTGTACGTTTGTTTTTCTTTTGTTGTTCGTTTTTTCTACCCCATTTTTTCTACTGCTGCTGGATGAGTCTAAACTGCTAAGGATACTCTAAAGTTCGTGTTTCGAAACCTTTGGTATAAGACACCATAGTGTAAGAAAAAGTATATGTCAGTACATGGGAATGTACTGGTATGCTAGATGAGGTAAGGATGATTGCAAGGGTTTACATACCTGAACATTACGAACTAAATATCATGAGACTACCGAATAAGGATACATACATGAGTGCATAAAATATAACTGAAATCATAGTAACACTGAATACTGAGTTCCAAATGTTAATTTACTGACGTCTGAGTCTACAAATGTTGGGATACTAAATAATTAAATTTGTTGATGTTGATATCTGAGTACTAATTAACTGTATCTGAGATCAATCCTATCTAATGGGTGATCTCTGAATCTATTTGTACTGATACTGATTGACTGTATTTGAGATCAGTACTATCTAATAGGTGATATTTGAATCTATTAATAATGATATTTGTTTGTTAAATATGATATCAGTCCTATATAGCGAGTGATCTCTACATCTATTGATAATACTATTGAGTGACTATATCTAACAGTCCTGAATATTTGGTACTAAGCCAACTTTTTTTACTAAGACTGATTCTGAAGCTGAGCCTGTGAAAGGTAGTCATCTAAGCAACATTCCCCTTCAAGATGAGTTTGGGCTCAAACCTGTAACCCCAGTTTGAAGGGTGTCAGTACCGTGCCACTGGTAAAGACAACTATTATGGGGTCAGTCCAAATCTAGTGGGTGACCCCTGAGACCATTCCTATACTAGCGGCTGATCCTGGAGTATGGCAGTCCTATCTAACGGGTGACATCTCATACCTACGCTGGCTATGTAGTTCTAAAACTTAGGGATTGATTCTAGGGATCTCAGTCCTATATAGCAGGTGAGCCCCCATCCCTAGATTCGCTCGGTGCTGAATCCTACTCCTAGCTGAAAGACACTAAACTGATTTACTAATTCATACTAGGCTTTACTGAACTATTACTGATCGTACTTGTTTTACTGAACTAAACTAAATTCACTGATTTTTGTTAAATAATAGAATATTACTGAGTTCTGAATCGATTTTTGAACTGAAGCTGAAATGCTACTGATACTGAGATTACTAAGATTTCCTAAGTTCTGTAACTGACTGAAAGTACTACTAATCATGGAATGACTAAGATTATCATGAAACTGCGACTGGCTCTAGACAAACAACTAATTTTTCATGTATAAATACCCCCAGGACTCGATAACATAAATAATACAAGATAGGACAACTTGTATATAACATGAAAATAGTCTATCATTCACAACACAATCAATGAAGCATCTCTTCAAGAACTTAGAAGGCTTATACATGTAAATGTATAGGGAATGCATACTATTATCTCATAATTCATTCAATAAGGAATTCACATGAATAGGAATGCATGCAACATATCATAATTCATTCACTAAGACCTTTCAACAAACACAATTGGGGATTTCTTGTCAACATACTATAATGACTCTATTTCCTTCACATAATCATTTTATCAAACATATGGGGAGAATATTTCATTCAATACACCTAATTAATATGGTTACATCAATCAACATGCATCTTGAAGGGGTTTATCATGAACATCACATAAACATCACATACTAGGATCAAAACTTGGAACTTTGTAAACAAAATATGAATTAAAACTCAACATCATCATAAACTTCAGTCTCAATTCACATAAATCTTGAAAAATCATAAATAACAATCTTTATAATTTAAAAAAGGGATTCTTGAACTTCTTGGGTGGAAGAAACCTAAGAATCAGTATCTAACATACCTGTAAATCTAGATTCTTGACGTTCTAGAAGATTCTTGAAGGGATTTTTGAGATTGCTTTTAAACTTGGGGGCTAGGGTTTTCTATCTTTGAGAGAGAGAGAGTGATTTATTTCTTAAGGAATAGTGAGAATGAATGAATAATTTTTTCTATTAAGGGTTTAAGTCCCGTATATAGGCTAATTAGGGGCTTTAGGAAATTACCAATTAGTCCTTGGAAATAATAAAGGAATTTGAAAACCCCAATTTTTCACACTGGCGTGACGTAGTGAAATAGCACCAACTCACTAGAAACTGAATGACTGGGAAACTAGTTTATGGCGTGATGCGATGGAAATCCCGTTGACACCTTGTTTGCGAACTGGAATGGCACCGCGGCGTATGGAACCGCATTGGTGCACTGAAATTTGATATTCTGAAATTGAGCCTTAGCATGACGTGCCCTAATCATGGAGGCTCACTGGATTTTGACGATTGCCATTTTGGCTGGCTCCGCGATGCGCTAAAGTACCAGGTGGTAAATTATCTTACTAAAATGGCTCTAACTCTTCGCCCGAGTGTCGAATTTGGGCGAATTCTATATTGATGGAAAGCTTATTCAATTTCCCATGTGATAAAAAGTTAAAATCTTGAAAATACCATAGGGAGTAAAAGGTATACATCAATGAATAAAGATCATTGATGTTCTAGGGACGAATCAAAGCTAGATAGAAATACGAGGTATTACACATAGCCTATGATGAGAACTAAATGTAGTTTAAGTGAAGGCAATCTATATATTTACCCACTTATCCTAATAAGGTCCCATGACTTACATTGTACTTGAGAGGTTATTTAACCTACTATTTCGTTATTAAATACTTAGAAAACTCTCTTAAAATCCTCTCTTGAGTTCTTGGGTAAAGGAAGCTAGTGTTTCATCTTAAGGAGTAGATTGGGTCATCTCTTGGTGATTTCCCACCATAATCATCTTGGTTTAAGGCATATTATCTTCCTTAATTGTTAGTTCAAACTAAAGTCAAGGTTTTGTGTAATGCTTTCATGATTTGAATGTTGTATGATTTTGGGTTTTCAAATATAATTTGGGAGTTTTGGTTTTAAATACTTGGTTATGGTTTTCCCATGCTTTAATTACTCTTTTATATGCTTAATAGTGGTTTTGGATAATTGGTGGAATGGGAATTGTTCTCTGGTAATGGACTGTGGTTTTGGAAATACTATGCTCCCAATGTGTTTGATAAAATACCTATAACAATGCTTTCACTGTTATATTGGTTTTTTAATGGAACTTATGCATGGTTTAAACATGGTAATGGAACCATAAATGATATGAATGGTTTAAAATTTTTTGGAATGGTTTGGCTTAATAAACATACTTCTTGGACACATGGGAATCCGATAATTGGATATTATGATCTATGGGTATATGGGAATTCCTTGACCTCAAAAAGGTTTGGCTAAGGATAATACTTGCAAGTTATAGATGGTATGGCGATCCACTACTAATGGCCTTGGTTAATAATAAATTTATAATGATTTAGTTATTTGGTAATGGTTTTAATTGGTCTTAAAGGGGGGAAAGAGGGTGTATCAAAGCCATAGAAGGTGGAGGTCCCGAAGGGATTGAAACTAGAAACTCATATTTGCCAATGTAAAGTTTAGTCATAGTGACCATGTGCATGATGTCATACTTTATATTTTGGGGGATGTACTAGTCATCCTAGGTTCTTTTCTCTGGTCATGCGACTTTACTCACTAGGGCACTTTCAGCAGGGGAGCTGGCCATATATAGCTTGTGGCTGGTTTTAGGAAGACAATGCTACACAACCCAGATAAAGATTTTAATGACATGCTAAATTCGATTCCCTTTCCCAGCATGGTTATATATATATATACATACATACATACATACATATATATATATATATATATATATATATATATGGTTTGTGTGTTCATGGATGGTTTTACTTGGTTTTATAATAGGCATTATTTATCCTTATCCTAGGTTCATGCTACAATTCACCCACTAACCTGTCTTCAAGAGAGTGTATCCCCACATGATGTTGGAACTAGCCATTCTACTTCTCCTACTTAGTATTAAGACATTTAGGGGTCGACTTTAGATTGAAGTGGCGAGCTTCCACTTATAGGAAGGCTCCATCTCATAGATGTTATTTCATACTCTGGATTATTTATTGATATTGGTTTTGGCCATGGTTGGGACCATGTCCCAACTGGATATTTGGATTTTTTTGGTTAGAGGCTTTTGGGAAACTACTATGAGTTGGAACGGGCATGATCGGTATTGGGGTCAGCCTTAGTATTGGTATTTGTATTGGGGCTGACATCATTAGAAAAAATCTCACTTATAACACCCCAAAATCTCACCCCGAAATGTCACACGGTGCATAAGGCTAAAAGTAGCCCCAACCAAACCCTTTGATCCTACTACTAGTTTTAACACTTACTTTAGGATAGATAAGTCAAGCAATAACACTATGTTATATAAAATCTGAACTAAAATAACTGAAATAATTATCTGAGAAATTGATGCTAAAAATCTGGAATTCAACCACTAGTCTAGACTGACAAGCCTCTACTTACTACTGAACTAGAGAGTCATTGGGACAAACCCCCAATTGACTCGACTGAACTAAAAGCCATAACAACTGATATCAAAATTGAAAATCTGAGAAATAGGTCCTCGAACCATGAGGACTCACCAACTGCGGAGTGTAGACAAAGGTACTTGGGAATCACTATTGCGACTGAGGCTAAACGCCTGAATTTACATTATGAGACAATGTAGCACACAAACAGATATGTGGATCGGTACTTTGAGGATGTACTGAGTATATTAGGGTGTATACATTTGGTAAACAATATCATTACTCTTTATGAAACCATATATGCAAATATGAATGACTCACATAGCTTGAATAAGTCTGAAATATAAATCTCACAAGTCATGACCAATGAAACATGTAATATAAATCTCGTGATTCATTATACTTAGTTCTAAAATCTATATTCTCCTCTTATTCTCAAAGCTTGTAAACCAAAAAGAAATCTTAAAATAATAACTTTCAAACTTATACTTTTATCTTAAAGAGAATAAAGAACTTCTTTTAAAACTTTAGGAATTCATTCAATTATGATTGTGGAACTTTGGGACTCTTTGAGAACTTGGGATTTTCTTCTAACCGACATAAAACAAGTGAGCTGACATGGATTCCAACGTCTTGCCCACATTGGGGAGAGATGTTCTACCCTTACCATCAGAATAAAACCTTAACTTTAGTGATCACTATCTTAACCCACTCCCACTTGGGGTAAATTATCATCCTACGGTGGACTATAGTTCTGGGGTATGAAACCTTAGAATCAAGCCCAACTCGGTGCTAAATACTACTCCCATACATAGGCTCCGAACTTTTAGGAAATCCAACTTAAAATAGTATACAAATGTATAATGAAAGCCAATTATGCTTTTCTTTGCTTCAAATCATAAACAATGTGGATTCCTATCTTAGCTTAGGGTCAAAAGCAATCTTTCTTTAAGAATCAAAGTACTTGCTTATCAAATCATGCTAAAAAACATATTGTTCAAGAAATATCACAACTCATACTTGACTGAAAGCATCAACATATATTAAAATGATCTAAATTTCATAATAAGATTTAAATCTTGACTTAAACTTTGGAAAAGCTTAAAATATCAATTTTTAATGGGGAAATACAATTCACAACATAAATCCTCAATCCAAGGATAACTAATTGAGATGACATGCAATTTCAAGACTTGAAGAATTTCTAAATTCATAAACTCAAAATAGAGTAAATTAGATATAAACTCACTTGTAAAAATATGAAATTTTTTATTAAAATCAAATCTTTGGGAACAAGAACGGAAGAAGTGTTCTTGTTCAAATCCACATACCTTAGATTAAGGACTTTGAATGAACTCTCACTTTTGTGACTCTATTCGTGACTTTGAACGGATATTTTTGATGCCCTTGGTCTGGGATTTCTGATTCTTGAAGAAATTTTGAAAAGTGACGGTTAAATCTTAAGTTCTCTTGAACTTTTGGTTGAAACCCTAGAAAGTGTTCTTGGTGAATTTTAGAGAAGAAGGTTATATTTTGGTATTTAGGGACCTTAATCTCTTGTTATGACTTATAGAGGGTGGGGAAAAATGACTAAATTACACACTTAGATGCAGATTTTAAAAGAAGAAAAATTGGGCATTGACGCGATTGGCAACACGGTGCATTGATGGCATCGACGTAATACCGATGCGTCGCGCCATAATCATGCCTAGCCTTAGTACTTTTTGACTACAAGTTCTTGCATCAAAATTGATCAATGCGATGGGCAATGCGGAGCGCCAAGATTGCATTGGTCCACTATTTTGGGACACCAAACAAGGTCTAAACGTGGTGTAAAAATTCCAAAACTTATTTGGGAACACCTATCGACTTCCCTAATATTGAATTAGCTAAAATATCAACTATTGAAGGCCGGGAAGGTTTGTAGTAAAATCCTCAAAGTTTTAAGGCTCTAGAAATGACTAAATCCAAACACTTAGCTTGATTTTCTAAGTCTAAGAACTCTTTGGACATCGTTTAAGGGATTTAGCTGACGAGGATTTTGCGGGTTCTTATAATATCTCCCCCTTGGGAACATTCATCCATGAATGTCACTATTTAGGCTAAGAATATAGAGAAAACTGAAGATGTACAGCTAAAATAATTTACTATACTGAATCTACATTATCATAAACTTTGAGTGCTTCAGAGAATGCATGGACTCATAATGAGAATAGCTATATAACTGAATCTTTGGTAAAAGAGGAACTGAATTAAGGAAGAATAGTACATTCGGCTTGATTTGAATTTGTGGAAAAGAGATAGGGGTACTTGGCTCGCATATCTGTTTCTGCTTCCCAAGTAGCACCCTCAACTGACTAGTTTTGCCATAAAACTTTGACCCAAGGAACATCTTTGTTCTTTAGTCTACGAATATGATGGTCTAGGATCTCAACTGGAATCTTTTCTTATAAGACACTATCCTGAATGTCTGAGCTTTCTAAAGGATCTACTAACACCGAATCACCAATGTGCTTCTTAAGCATGGAGACGTGAAAGACAGGATGGATAGCTGACAAATCTTCGAGCAAATCTACCTCATAAGCTACTTTCCCAACATGGCTTAGCATTCTATAGGGGAAAACATAATAGGGACTAAGCTTCCTCTTCTTGCCAAATCTCTTCACCCCTTTAATGGTTGAAATCTTCAAATACACCAAATTATCTACCATAAACTTGAGGTCCCTTCTCCTCACGTCTACATATCGCTTCTAATGACTCTGAGTTGTCTTCAATCTCTCTCTAATCAGCTTGACATTCTCTGTAGCCTCAAACACTATTACAAGTCAAATCAAAGAAGCATCACCCACTTCAAACCAACCTATGGGTGATCTACATATCCTTCCATAAAGAGCCTCAAATGGGGCCATCTGAATACTAGAATGATAACTATTATTATAGCAAATTCAATTAATGGCAAATGCTCATCAAACTTCATTTAAAATTAAGGGAACATGCCCTCAACATATCTTCTAGAGTTTGGATGGTCCTCCCAGCCTGACCATCTGTCTACGGATGAAATGCAGAACTAAGATGCACTTGGGTACCAAGACCCTTCTAAAAAGCTCTCCAAAACTGGGAAGTAAACTGAGGAGATGATAGACAAGGGAACTACATGTAATCTAACTAATTCTAGGATATAAAACTTAGCATAATCCTAAGTTGTATAAGATATATGCACAGGAAGGAAATGTTCTGACTTAGTCAACCTATCCACAACAACCCTAATAAATTATGATGACGACGCGAAAGGGGTAACCCAGTTATGAAATCCATATTCACCTCTTCCCACTTCCTAGTGGGTATACCAAATACTTTTATTGCACCACCAGGTCTTTGGTGCTCTACCTTAGCTTGTTGACAAGTTGTAATCTTCGCCATAAACTTTACAATATCCTTCTTTATGCCACTCCACAAATAGATTTCTTGAAAGTCGCAGTATATCTTTGTAGCACCGGGATGAATAGAATATCGCGCGCCATGCACTTCATCCATAATTCTCTACCTCAAATCACCAACACAAGGAACACACAATCTACCCTGAAACCTCAACACACCATCTCCCCCCTGGGATAAGAACCCTACCTCTTGGTCCTTAACCGACTCCTTCAGTTTGACAAAACTAGGATCCATGTCTTGCTTCTCCTTCACTTCCAAAACTAAGGAGGATTCGGAACTACTCTGAACCCACACATTACCTTTAGCTGAATCAAATAACCTAACACCCAATCTAGGCAAATGATGAACTTCATGAGCCAATTCTTTCTTATCCTTCTCTACGTGAGCCACACTTCCCATAGACAACCTACTAACAGCATCCTCCACTACTTACCCTTGCCCAGATGATATAACACACTCAATCATAATCTTTTAGCAACTCTAACCATCTTTTCGGTCTAAGATTCAACTCTCTCTAAGTAAATATATACAACAAGCTTTTATGATCAGTAAACATATAAACATTAACACCATTAAGATAGTGTCTCTAGATTTTCAAAGCAAAACCTACATCAACTAATTCAAGATCATGGGTTGGATAATTCTTTTTATACGGTTACAACTACCTAGATGCATAGGCTACAACCTTAACTTTCTGTATCAACACACAACCCAGGCCAACTCTAGAGGCATCACAATACACCATAAAACCATCTGTACCATGGGGCAGAGTTAATATAGGGGCTGAAGTGAGTCAAGTCTTCAACTCCTGAAAACTCTTCTCACAAGAATCAGACCATAGGAACTTAACTTTCTTTTAGGTTAATAGGGTCATAGGAGATGCAATAAAATAGAAATCTTCAACAAAACGGCAGTAATAACAAACTAAACCCAAGAAACTTTTAATGTTAGATGGGGAGATGGTCTAGGCCAATTTCTTATAGCTTCTATCTTTTGGGGATCAACTTTAATGCCTTTGGATGAAATAATATGACCCAGAAAAGCTACTGACCTTAGCCAAAACTCACACTTCCTAAATTTAGGAAATAATTTATGATCTCTAAGAGTCTACAGGACAATTCTAAGATGATCTGCATGGTCATCCTCACTACAGGAGTACACAAGAATATCGTCTATGAATACTATGACAAACATATCTAGATACCATTTGAACAGTTGATTCATGAGGTGCATGAAAGCTACTGGAGTATTGGTTAGCCCTAAAGACATGACTAGAAACTCAAAATGAACATAGATGGTTTAGAAGGCTATCTGTGGAATATCACACTCTCTTACTTTAAGCTGATGATAGCTGAATCTAAGTTCTATCTTTAAGAAATAAGTTGCACTTTGCAATTGATCAAATAGGTCATCAATTCTAGGAAGACGGTACTTATTCTTGATTGTGACCTTATTAAGCTGATAATAATCAATACACATACATAAATAACAATCTTTCTTTCGCAAGAATAGGACGGGAGCGCCCCTAGAAGAAACACTAGGCCTTAAGAAACCTTTATCTAGAAGATCCTTGAACTGCTCTTTCAACTGCTTAAGTTCTACAAGTGCCATACGGTATGAAGGGATAGAAATAGGTTGTGTATCAGGAAAAAGGTCAATCCTAAACTCTATCTTTCTATCAAAAGGTACCCCAAGGATATCTTGTGGGAAAACATTGGGAAACTCATTAACTATGTTGACTGACCAAATAGTTGGAGTCTCAGACTTAGTGTCTTTAACTGAAACTAGATGATAGATGCAACCTTTGGACATTAGCTTTTTGTCTTTGAGATAGGATATAAAATGACTCTTGGGAGATAAAGAATTGCCAGACCACTCAAAAACTGGCTTATTTGGGAATTGAAACTTAACCACACAGGCACGACAATCTATAGATACATAATATGAATGAAGCCAATGCATACCCAGAATAAGATCAAAATCAACCATATCTAACTCTATCAAATCAACAAATATGACCTTATGAAGAACACTAATAGGACACTTTTTATAAACTTTCTTAGTAATAACTGGCTCACCTATTAGGCTAGAAACTAGGATAGGCTCAAGAATCTTTTCTGAATTTATCTCAAAATTTACAGCAACTAATGGGGTAACATAAGAGAAACTTGACCCAGGGTCCAACAACCCATAAATATCAAAGGGAAAGACACAGAGTATACCAGTAACTACATCTAGAGAATTCTCCTATTCCTGATGGGATTGTAAGGCATAGAATAGATTTTGGATCTAACCACTAACTATGCTAGATAAAACACCCTGAGGAGGGGCTGGACGGGCCAAAGAAGCTGGTCCACGGGTAGCCTGCATCTGGGGTCGAACATCTCTATTCCCCTGCCTACCATACAGATACTCTAAAGTCTATAGCCCAACTTTCTACAACCAAAACAACCCCTCTGTTCGGCCAAACACTCACCGGGATGGGTTTTTCCACACTTAGCACATGGGGGATAAGTGGGCCTGTTACTCACAGTATTATGGGATCTATACATAGAAGACTTATTTTTCTGCACCTGCCTATTTCTAGGTATGGGAGTACTAGTTGATATAACTTGGGTGATTTTCTTTACCTCATCAAGATACAACTGTGGGTCCTTACCTTCCTTCGACCCAAAGAACTCTGGCGGATTCATACTCATAAAATCTCAAATCCTGGTTGTAACTAAATTACCTCTTTGCTGATGTAGAATTATAGCTTGATTATAGGCCTGAATAGTCGCGGTGACTGTCTGGGTTAATTCTTGAAAAGCTACCCAGAACTCAGCATGAGACACATTCTCATTCAGGGGATCAAAAGGCTGAGGTTTCTAGATATCATTCCTACGGGCATTACCTCTTTGGGGAGGCATTTTTTGTCATAAAAAAGTATGAGTTAATAGCAGATAGAGACGACTGTAGGCACAATAGATTATGAAAAAAGAGATAACTTTTCCTAAAACATATTGTAGCCTCTTGCTCATAGATGTGGCGTGCTACACACCGGTGATCAAGACTCTGTATAATGCGGCTTGTCAGACTCCCTTGGACTCCTTAAACCTTAGGCTCTGATACCAAGTTTGTAACGCCCCAAAATCTCACCCCGAAATATCACATGGTGCTTAAGGCTACAAGTAGCCCCAAGCCAACCCTTTGAGCCTGCTACTACTTCTAACACTTACTTTAGGATAGATAAGTCAACGAAGAACACTATATCATATTAAATTCAAACTAAAGCAACTGAAATAATCATATAAGAAATTGATACTGAACATCTGGAATTCAACCACTAGTTTAGTCCGACAAGCCTTTACTTACTACTGAAATAGAGAGTTATTGGGACAAACCCCCAATTGACTCGACTGAACTAAAAGCCATAACAAATAATATCAAAACTAAAAATTTAAGAAATAGGACCTCAAACCATAAGGACTCCCCAACTACAATGTGTAGATAAAGGTACTCTAGAATCATTGTCGCGGCTAAAACTGAGCACCTGAACCTACATTATGAGACAATGTAGCACACAGGCATATATTTGATCAGTACTCTAAGGATTTACTGAGTATATAGGGGTGTATGAATTAAGTAAGAAATATAATTACTATTTATGAAACCATGTATGCAAATATGAATGACTCACATAGCTTGAATAAGTCCAAAATATAAATCTCATAAGTCATGAACAATGAAACATGTAATATTAATATCATGAGTCATTATACTTGGTTCTAAAATCTTTATTCTCCTCTTATTCTCAAAACTTGTAAACCAAAAATAAATTTTAAAATAATAAATTTCAAACTTATACTTTTGTCTTAAGGAGAATAAAGAACTTCTTTTGAAACATTAGGAATTCAAAGACTTATGATTATGGAACTTTGGGTCTCTTTGGGAACTAGGGAGTTATTTCTAATGGACATAAACCATGTGAGCTGACATGGAGTCCAACGTTTTGCCCACAATAGGGAGAGCTGATCAACCCTTGCTATCGAAATTGAACCTGAACTTTAGTGATCACTATCTTAACCCACCTGGGGTAAATTATTATCCTACGATGGCTCATAGTTTTGGGGCATGAAACCTTGGAATAAATCCCAACTGGGTGATAAATATTACTTCCATACTTAGGCTCAGAACTTTTAGGAAATCAACCTTAAAGTAGTACACTAGTATATAATGAAAGCCAATTATGCTTTTCTTTGCTTCAAATCATAAACAATATGGATTCCTATCTTAGCATATGGTCAAAAGCAATCTTTCTTTAAGAATCAAAGTACTTGCTTATCAAATCATGCTAAAAAACATAGCCTTCAAGAAACATCACAACTCATACTTGACTGAAAGCATCAATATATATTCTAATGATCTAAATTTCATAATAAGGTTTAATTCTTGACTTCAACTTATGAAATGTTTAAAATATCAATTTTCAATGGGGAAATACAATTCGCAACATAAATCCTCAATCCAAGGCATAGCTAATTAAGATAATATGCAATTTCAAGACTTCAATAATTTCTAAATTCATAAAATCAAAATAGAGTAAATTAGATATAAACTCACTAGTAAAAATATAAAATTCTTTAATAAAATAAAATCTTTGGGCACAAGAACGGGAGAAGTATTCTTGTTCAAACCCCACATACCTTAGATTATGGAATTTGAAGGAACTCTCACTTTTGTGACTCGATTCATGACTTTGAATGGATATTCTTGATGCCCTTGGTCTGGGGATTCTGATTCTTAAAGAAATTTTGAAAAGTGGCGATTAATTCTTAAGTTCTCTTGAACTTTGGGTTGAAACCCTAGAAAGTATTCTTAGTGAATTTTAGAGAAGGATATATTTTGGTATTTGAGAACCTTAATATCGTGTTATGACTGCTAAAGGGTGGGGGAAAAATTCTAAATTTCCCCTTTGGATAAGGATTTTAAAAACTAAAAAATTGGGCATCAACGCGATTGGTGACGCATCGCATTGATGGCATCGATGCGATACCAATGTGTCACGCCATAATCGCGCCTAGCCTTAGTACTTTTGACTAGTAGTTCCTGCAAAAAACTTAACCAGCACGATGGGCAACGTAGCATGCCAAGATCGCATTGGTCCACTATTTTGGGACACCAAACAAGGTCTAAACATGGTGCAAAAATTTTGAAACTTGTTCGAGAATACCTATTGACTTCGATAATCATGAATTAGCTAACATATCAACTATCAAAGGCTGGGAAGGGTGGTAGTAAAATCCTTAAAGTTTTAAGGCTCTAGAAATGACTAAGTTCCAACACTTAGCTAGATTTTCTAAGTCTAAGAACTCTTTGGGCATCCTTTAAGGGATTTAGATGACGAGAATTTTTTGGGGTCTTACATCACTATTCAATAATATTTTATTTTAGGATTATTTATTTAATTATTAATAAAACTTATTTTGTTATGGTGTGATTTATTCGTTTTGTTTGGTTGGATATTGTTGGACGATTAGTATCGAATGGTTGCACTTAGTTGGGTCGGCCTTGTGAGCAGACCTATCAAAGAGTCTATAATATAGATATTTATGCTATCTTTTTATAGCTCAAAATTCACCCAACGTAGGGCAGGCGGCTGGAGGTTGGGTTGGGTAGCGGTGATGGTATCCGATCCCCATATAACTCGGGGTGCCAATTATAACAAGGCACCAGGTTGGGTCATGTCAAGACGGTATTAGATCTTTAGGTTTATTATCAATTGGGAGTCAACAAAGCCGTGTCTAATAGAGTCTCTTTTAGGGGTATAGCACACGACACTCAAAGAAAGAGGCTATAGGGTATTTAGGAATTTCTCACATTTTTGGTATTCTATTTTTGAGGTTGGAGTCTATGTCCTGGAACTCTTCTCTATTCATTGGTTGTTCTCTTTTAAGATCATGTCTTGACAATCTGAAATATAAGGAAATTCTTCTATCCCATCTAGGCAAGATGTTGATGGCGTATGCCCTATACCTAAAGTTTCCACTCGTTCTCAGGGTCTTATCCCTAATTGTTCTAGAGTTTCTTTGGTTGCTTCTAGTCCTCCTCATTGTGAGGTAACTAACGTGGAATTTTCCTAGTCAATTTCATACTATTGCTTAGTTAGTTGCCGCTCAGGCTGAGCGAGATATGTCTTGTGAATTGCCTAATGAGGCCATAAGTGTTGGGCAACTTTTGAAACTAAATCCTACTAATTTTACTGGTGTGACGGTGAAGAAGTATCCTTATGGTTTCTTGGATAAAATGGAGAAAATATTTAGGGTGATGCAGGGCACAAATGTGGAAGGTGTGAATTGTGTAGCTTATTAACTTAAGGATGGTGCATACTAATGGTACGAGGAGTAGGATAGGTATAGAGGTGATGTGGAGTATTTGTCCTTGTGGGATGATTTTTGTAATACTTTTTTGGATTGTTTCTTTTCTCAAGAGCTGAGGGAAGCAAAGATAGAAGAGTTTATGAATCTCAAGCAAGGTAAAATATCTATTAAGAAATATGCCTTAAAGTTTCATCAGTTGTGAAGGTATGCTCCTAATTTGGTGGCTGGCATAAGGAAGAGACTAAGAAAGTTTTCTTCTGGGCTATCTCAGGTCTGATACTTAAAAGCAAGACTACTTTGCTGATTAAGGATATGGACATCTCAAGTTTAGTTATCCACATGCAGAAGGTGGAGGATAAAAAAAAATGTGCAGAGGTTGGGGAAAAGCAGGGTGAGAGGAGCAGCTTTTTTGAGTAGAGTAATTCTCTACAGTAGGATGGTTGAGATGGAGGTAAATGGTCAAAGAAGAAGTGTGGAAGTTCTAGTTCATTGTCTACTACTAGCACTCCTTACTCGAGGCAATTGGGTGATAGGCATCTATAGGGTGGTGATAAATTCTACGCACAGGGTGCATAATATTAAGAGAGTGGGGGTAAGTCAGCTTCTTCATGACCTCTTTGTATATTTTATGGTTGTCTTCATCAGTGCTATTATGAAAAAGTAAGGGATAAGTGTTTTAAATATGGACATCAAGTCCATATGCTAAAAAATTATCTGATTAGTAAGGGAGCTTCCAGAGTGGTCAAAGCTCTGGCTGCTTCATCTTCTACTCTAACACCTAGTGGTGCAGATTTAGTTTTTACTCCTTCTTCTAGTACTGGCACGAGTAAGAATAGATTATTTGCTCTTGTATCTCGACAAGATTCTGAGGTATCACCTGATGTCGTTACTGGTATGTTACAACTCTTTTCACATGATCTATATTATCTTCTTGACTAGGGGTCTACTCTTTCTTATGTGACACTATTCATGGTTTTATGTAATGGTTTAATCCTTAGGTTATCTCAGATCTTATTTCTATTTCTACCCTGGTAGGTGACTCAATTATTTTTCAGAGAGTCTATATGGGGTGTGTGGTATTGATTGATAGCAAGCAGACCTTGGTAGATCTATTTGAGCTGGATATGGTGGGTTTTGATGTTATTTTAGGGATGGATTGGTTATACTCTTGTTAGGCATCTTTTGGTTGTCAGACTTATAAGGATGTCATAAGGTTCCCAAATGAACCGATTATATAGTGGGAGGGTGGTTCCTTAGCTCCTATAGGGAGGTTTATTTCTTATCTTAAAGCTAGAAGATTCATCTCTAAATGTTGTATTTATCACTTGGTCTGGGTTAAAGATACTACCTCGGAAGGTCTTTCTTTCTACTCAGTTTAATAGTAAATAAATTTTATAAGGTCTTTTCTGATGATCTTCCTAGTGTTCCCCTGGTTAGGGAAAAAGAGTTTGGTATTGATTTGGTTTTGAACACTCATCCAATATATATTCCTCATTATAGAATAGCTCCAGCTGAGTTGAGGGAACTCAAGGAGCAACTTTAGGATCTTTTGGATAAGGAGTTTATTCATCTTAGTGTATCCCCGTGGGATACACTGGTGTTGATCGTGTGTAAGAAGAATGGTTTCCTTCAGATGTGCATTGACTATCGATAGTTAAATAAGGTGATGATTAAGAAAAGTAACCTCTTCTAAGGATAGATAACTTATTTGATTAGTTATAAGGCGCCAAGTTCTTATCTAAGATAGATCTTTAGTCTGGGTATCATCAGCTTAAGATTAGGGTGGAGGATATCCCTAAGAAAGTTTTTCGTACTCAGTATAGATACTTTGAATTCTTAGAGATGTAATTCAGTTTGACTGATGCTCTGGCAGATTTATGAACTTGATGAACAGGGTTGAAGTTTGTGGATCTCTTTATTATTGTATTTATTAAAAATGTTCTAGTTTACTCCAAGATTGAGGTGGATTATGCTAATCAATCATTGTGGTATTGCTAACCTTGAAGGAACAATAGTGGTATGCCAATTTCTCTAAATATTAGTTTTGGTTGAACGTTGTGACTTTTTTTGTCATATTATTTCTAGTGGGAGGATCATGGTGGATCCTCAAAAGATTGATATGGTTAAAAGGTGGTCTAGACCCACTACTCCAATTGATATTCAGAGCTTCTTGGGTTTGGCTGGGTATTATCGGTGGTTTATGAAAAACTTTTTGATGATAGTTGCACATTTAACTCAGGAAAAGGTAAAATTTTCTTGGTCAGATGCTTATGAGAGAAGTTTTGAGAAGTGGAAAGATAAGGTAACTTCAGCTCCAATTTTGACATTTCTTGATGGCAGTGAGTGGTTTGTGGTTTCTTATGATGCATCTTAGGTAGGACTTGGTTGTACCTTGATGCAGTATTGGATGGGGATTGCCTATGCCTCTAGGCAGTTGAAGGTACATGAGAGGAATTATACTACTCATGATTTGGAGCGGTTGGCGGTGGTTTTTTTCTTTCAAAATCTGGCTGCATTACTTGTATGGAGTGCATGTATACATCATTTTTTTTATCATAAGAGTCTATAGTATCTGTTCACTCAGAAGGAGCTAAATCTCAAGCAGAGGAGCTGGTTGGAGCTTTTCAAGGACTATGATATTTATCTTCACTCTCACCAGGTAAGGCTAACAAAGTTGTTGATGCTATTAACAGTTTGTCCATAGAGAGTTTAGCTTATATGGAGAATGGAAAATAGGAATTGGTGAAAGATATTTACCACTTGTCTAATCTTTAAAATCATCTCTTGAACTCCATGAGGGTGGTGCTATGATTCAGAAAGTGGTTAGGTCATATCTTGGTGTAGAGGTTAAGGAGATACAAGTTCTAGATCCTGTCTTGATAAAAATCAAGAATAATGTGGGTATGCAAAAGGTAATGGTGTTCAAGATTCATGGTGATGGTACTTTAAGGTACCAAGGTAGGTTGTGTGTTCCTGATGTTGATGGGTTGTGGCAAAGGATCTTACCTGAGGAGCATTAATTGCGCTATGCTGTACATCCCAGCTCGATGAAGATGTATCAAGATCTTAACGAGATATATTGGTGGAATGGTATAAAAAGGGATGTGGCTTATTTTGTGGCCAAGCGTATGGTGAGTCAATAAGTTAAAGTTGAGCACATGAAGGTTGGTAGGTTGTATCAAGAAATTGATTTTCCTAAATGGAAATTAGGGGTAATCAGTATGGATTTAGTTATTGGTCTTTCTTGGTTGCAGAACCAATTTGATTCGATTTGGGTTATTGTAGATAGAATGATAAACTTTGATCACTTCTTGCCAGTGAGGACTACCTTTTTGGTAGAGGACTATGCAAAGTTGTATTTTTAGGAGATCATGAAGCTGTATGGGGTACTTATGTTGATTATCTCTAATGTGGTACGTAGTTTTCATCTTATTTCTTGCCGTCTTTTCAGAAAGGATTGGTTACCAAGGTTAGTCTAGGTACTACTTTCCATCTGCAGTTGGATGGGCAAGCAAAGAGGATAATTTAGACATTGAGGATATACTTTGGGCATGAGTTATTGATTATGGTGGTAGTTGGGTTCAACATCTACCTTTGGTATAGTTTTCTTACAACAATAACTATTATTTTAGTATTGGTATGGCTCCTTTCGAGGCATTGTATGGTAGGAGGTGTAGATATCCTATTGGGTGGTTTGAGCTTGGTGAGGTAGATATTCTTGGTCCAGACTTGATTTATTAGGCCATAGAAAAGGTGAAGGTATGTCAGGATAGGATTAAGGCTTCCCAAAGTCACCTAACGTCTTATACAGATGTAAGGAGTACAAACTTAGAGTTTAAGGTTGGGGATAAGGTGTTCCTAAAGGTATCTCTCATGAAGGGAGTAGTGTGATTTGGTAAGAAGGGCAAGCTCAGTCCCCAATTTGTTGGTCCTTAAATGGTTCTATGAAGGGTTTGTAATGTGGCCTTATGAATTAGATTTGCCTTATCATTTAAGCTCCGTTATTTCATGTTTCTATGTTAAGTAAGTGCATTGGTGATCCTTCTTTGATTGTTCCTTTGAAGGGGTTTGAGGTCTCATACTCTCTATCTTAGGAAAAGGTCCCGGTTGAGATCTTGGATAGGCAAGTTCATCGGTTATGGACCAAGGATGTGGCTTCAGTTAAAGTTCTATGGCGGAACAAAAAGGTGGAAAAAGCTTCATGGGAAGTGGGGGAGGACATGAAGTCCAAGTATCCGTATCCGTTTTCTGCTCTTCTGATTTATGCGGAAGTTATGTGTTCTTCAACACATCTTTATTTTTTGAGTTTGTTAAGGGAAATATTAATATCTTTGCATCTTTGTTTTCAAACTTTGTTAAAGATTGGGATTATATTTCATAATGCAAATGACTCGTGCATGTAGTTACCCCTACCTTGTCTGACATTCAGGGACGAATGCTCCTAGTGGGGAAAACTAAAATACCCTAGTTTCTGGACATTAGAAAATATCCTTGATTTCTGGTTTCTAGGCAAGATATGACTTAGGGAATGAGTTGTACACTTGGGTATGGGTGGCATAGTCTAGTCGTATGCTGACCAGTATTGGTTGGTGGGATGGATTTAGTTACTAAAATGGGTACGACTTGGGTGGTACGAGTCAAATCAGTGGATACAGATTTTTTGGCTTCTTTATTTAACCTTATACTTGATAAATTAGGTTGGCTATAATTATAAGTGGCTCACCATGAGCCGTAAGCCAGGGTACGAGTTATACCCATAACTTGTATGGTGATTAGTGTTCAAATATCTTGGATTCCATTTTGCCAAGGGTACGGTTTATCAATAGAAGTTGTACACTTAGATAATACTTGGATTGGGGTGTGTCGTACCTTGGACAGTGTTGGGTCCAGGGGGAAAGCCTAAGGTACGAGAGGTGGGTACCACTCATACAGGATGGGTATGACTCGTGTCAGTCGTACCTTAGGACAGAAATTAAATGAAATTTAAGGGCAATCTAGATATTTCTCACTTATACTACTATGGCCCCACAACTTATATTGTACTTGTGAGCTTATTTGCCTTACTATTCCATTATTAAGCACTTAGAAAACACTCTTAAATTCTCTTCAGAGTTCTTTGGCAAAATAAGCTAGGGTTTTATCTTAAGGAGTAGATTGGAACTTGTCTTGGTGATTTCTCTCCATCATCATCTTGGTTTAAGGCATGTTCTCATCCCTCATTGTTAGTTACAACTAAAGGCATGGTTTTATGCAATGTTTTCATGATTTGAATGTTGTATGATTTTGGGATTTCAAATATAATTTGGGTTTTTTGTTATAAATGCTTGGTTATGATTTTCCCATTATTTAATTATGCTTTTATATGCTTTAATGGTGGTTTTGGATAATTGGTTGCATGGGGATAGTTATCTGGTAATGGAATTTGGTTTTGGAAATACTATGCCACAAATGTGTTTCATAAAATCCCTATAACAATGCTTTCACTATAATATTTGTCTTTCAATGGAACTTATGCATGGTTTAAACTTGGTACTGGAACCCTAAATGATATGAATGTTTTAAAATGGTTTTGGAATTGTTTGTCCTAATAAAAATACTTGTTAATTATATAACATGATCTATGGGTTCATAGGAATCCCTTGATCTAAAAAAGGTTTGGCTAATGACAATAATTGTAACTTATAGTCGGTATGACGATACTAATACTAATGGCCTTGTTTAATAATAAATGGATAATGATTGGTTGTTAGGTAATGGTTTTAATAGGGCTTAAAGAAGGGAGTAGAAAAGTCGTGGAAGGTGGAGATCCTGGGGGGATCGAAACTAGAGACTTATATTTGTCGATATGAGGTTTGATCCTAATGACCATGTGCATGATGTCTCACTTTATATTTTGGGGGTTGTACTAGTCATCCCATGTTTTTTTTGGTCGTGCGGCTTCACACACTAGGGCCCTTTCAAAAGGGGGAGCTTAACTCATATAGCCCATGGGTTGTTTTAGGACGGCAAAGCTATACAACCTAGGTAAAGGATTTAATGGCATGCTAAACTTGGTTCCCTTTCCCGTATGGTTATAAATATCTATGGTTTATGTGCATATGGATAGTTTTTCTTGGTTTTATAATTTTCATTATTTTATTCTTATCTTGAGTTCATGCTAGTGTTCACCCGCTATCCTGTATTCGGGTGGTTATATCCCCACGCAATGCAGAATTCGATCATCTACTCCCCTTTCTTAGAATTCGGACATTCGAGGGGTGAGCTTTGGATTGAAGTTGTGAGCTTCTATCCATTCAGAGGGCTCTATTTCAGTGATGTTATTTCATACTCTGGATTATTTATGGATATTGGTTTTGGCTATGGTTGGGGGAATGTCCTCACCGGATATTTGTATTCTTTTTGTTAGAGGCTTTTATGGAACTACTATGGGTTGGTATGGGCAGGATCGGTATTGGGGTCAGCCTTAGCATTGGTATTGGTATTGGTGTGGACATCATTGGACAAAATCTCTCGCTATTCTATCGTATATCATTTTAGAATTATATATTTAATTATTAATTGAACTTATTTGGTTATGGTCAGATTTATGGTTTTGGTTTGGCTGGGTATGGTTGGATGGTTGGTATAGTATTCTTGGACTCGTTGAGTCGGTATCGGTAGTAGACCTATCCCAGAGTCTGTAATCTGGATTGTAACACTATCTTGTTATATGCTTGAAATTTAGCAAACTCAGGGCAGGCGGATGGATGTTGGGTTGGGTAGCAGGGGTGTTCTCCGATCCCAGTCGGACTTTCGATGCCCATTACAACAAGCCCGCAGGTTGTGTCGTGTCATTAGTATCGTGCCACGGGTACAAACACTGGTTATGTGGATCCACTAATTGGTTGTCTCGAAGGGCCAGGGTGTTAAGCCTAAACTGACGGGTGTCCCTTAAGAGGATATTGAGCCTAAAATGACGGGTGACCCCTTATATCCTACATTGGCGACATAGTTCTTAAACTCAGGGACTGTTACTAACGACTCTGCCCAAAATGATGGGGGAGCCGCCATCCCTGCATTCACTTCCTAATCCTAACTGAACTAAAACAGTTACTGAACTGGACTAAGTTCAACTGAACAATATTTTTGATAGTGGTCATAATGATTATATCAACACAGTAAAATAATAATATCCATGGTTTAAATGAATCTCTACATGAAAATCTAAAGTCATGTAAGCTACATAGGTATCGGGTGTTTAGAACCCGCCGGCATTGAATGATCATAAAATATGATAGCAAAGCTTTAAAAAAATAGTATGGGATCATGGTTCAAAGACCCAAAACATAGGCATTTCATCAAAAATGTATTAATCATGAACTTTAACATGGGAATGTGTTAAGTATGAGGAAAACAACATGATTACATAGCTATATTCATAAATTTGGGGATTTAATATGAAATTCACTTGAATATGACATGGGAAATTGAAATTTACAGCATGAAGCAACCTAACTTTTCATGGGATTATCCATGGACATGAATTGATTTTAAATTACCAAGGAATACATGAATTTAACCCATCTTGAACATATGAAATTCCATAGTGTAGGAAAAACTCCATAATTGAATTAACAAGAAGTTTTTTGGGCTTAAAAGGTGAAAGGGATCCATTGATACATACCCACATGCCTTAATATCTAATTTATTGAGAATTATTTGCGTGTTTCTTGAACTTAGAAGCTTGAGAAAGAGCTTGGGTTTTGTTCTTGGAAAAAGAGAAGGGTTTCTTCAGAGAAATTTGTAGTGAATGGGGAAAATAATGCCATTTTGGAAGTCCCAAATCGTGTTAAGGATGATTTAGGTTAAGGAAAATGACTCACATTTCCTTGGGAACTTAAATCACACAACTATGCAGGATAGATCCATACGCTGCAACGCTTACCCCAGGGGAGAAAGCAATGCGTCGCGGACCTCCTCACCGTAGGAGAGACCAATGCATCGCGGCCTTATCTTATTGGTTCTCTATTTCATCCATCCAAACAAGTCCCAAACCTCCTCCAAAAGTCCCAAAAATCTCCCAAAACAAACTTTTAACCTCCTTTAACATGAACTAACTAAAATCGCAACTTTTCATATTAGGGAAGATCAAAATAAAAATCCATAAAGTTTACATATCTTTAAAATGAATAAAATCTTCAACACTTAGTGAAATTTTCAAGCCTTGGACCCCTAAAGCATGTATCTAACAGATAATACAAACATATAATATTACGGGGTATTATAATATCTCCCCCTGGGAATATTCATCCTCGAATAAGACTGGTTAGACTGATAATACTAAGACAACAACAACAACAAACCCAGTGTATTCCTACATAGTGAGGTCTAGGGAGGGTAAGATATACGCACTCCATACCTCTACCTCTAAAGAAGTAGAAAGGCTGTTTCCGATAGACCCCCGATCGAGATACAGAATACTACACAAATACATAGTAAAGTATGGAACAAGATGGCATAACATAAATACGACACCCACAAGTAATAGAAAATAGAGAAAAGTAAACAGATTCGTAATAAAGCATGAAAAAAGGTATCATAACAAGAATAATACCCCCACCAAGTAATTCCCTATACTAGCGACCCAAACTGACCCTAACCTTCTGCCCTAATTCGCGTCTGCCAGATCTTTCTATCTAGGGTCATGTCCTCAGTGAGCTGTAACTGCTCCATGTCCCGCCTAATCACCTCTCTCCAGTACTTTTTCATCCTACCCCTACCCCACCTAAAACCATCAAAAGATAGCCTCTCATACCTACAAACCGGGGCATCCATTCCCCTCCTCATCACGTGTCTAAACCATCTCAATCGGACTTCCCACATCTTATTCTCCACTGGAGTCACACCAACCTTCTCCCTGATAGTCTCATTCCGAACGATAATACTAAGAAAAATGAGGTCATATTCCGAACATGCATAACTTGGAACTAGATTTCTTAACTAAGTCTGAAGCATAATACATGAACTGAATTGATTTCCTAGATGCATTCAATGATATGAGAATGGTTATCTTGCTGAAACTGAGAACAAAAGAGATTCAATCTAAGGTAAATCATTACCTCCAGATAAATCTGAGTTTGCGAATAAAAGATGAGGGTACTTGGTTTGTATGTCTACTTCTGCTTCCAAAGTAGGTCCCTCAACGAACTAATTTCTCCAAAAAAATTTAACCAACGGAACCTATTTATTCCTTAGCCCACGATCTGACAATCAAGGATCTCAACTACGACTTCTTCGTAGAAAAGGCTATCCTGAACATCCATACTTTTTAAGAAACAATAACAGATGAATCACTGATGCATTTCATCAATAAGGAAACATGGAACACCGAATGTACTGATGTCAAGTCTACAGGCAACTCAAGCTCATAAGCTACCTTCCCAAAATAGTGCAAAATTCTAAATAGGCCAACATAGCGGGACTGAGTTTCCCATTTTTGCCAAACCTCTTTGCTCCCTTTATAGGAGAAATTTTCAAATAGACCATATCAGCAACCTCAATATCAAGATAACTTCTCCTCATGCCTACATAGGATTTCTGGTGGCTTTGGGTTGTTTTTAGCCTTTCTTGAATCAACTAAACCTTCTTCATCACCTCAAACAATGACTCTGGCCCTATCAAAGAAACCTCATATAGTTCTAACCAACTAATGGAAGATCTACATTTCTTTCCATAGAGAGCCTCAAATAGAGCCAGTTGAATACTGGAGTGATAACTATTGTTGTAGGCACACTCAATTAAAGGTAAGTGGTCATCCCAACTAACTTTAAAGTAAATACACATACCCTCAATATGTCCTCTAAAGTCTAAATGGTTCTCTTTGCTTGACAATCTACATGAGGATGAAAATTTATACTGTGATGAACTTAGGTGCCACGACCTTCTGAAAAGCAATCCAAAAGGATAGGTAAACTGAGTACCTTTGTCTGAAATAATAGACAACGAAACCCCATGCAACTTCACCAACTAACAAAGATAAAGTCTGGCATAATTCTCAGCTGAGTACAAAGTATGAACTGGCAAGAAATGGGATGACTTGGTCATTCTATCTATAATAAGCTAAATTGAGTCATGATAATGATGCATATGAGGCAATCCTATCACAAAATCCATAGTCACCACCTCCCACTTCCAAGAAGAGATGTGAAACTCCTAAAGTGTACCACTAGGCGTTCGGTGCTCAACCTTAACCTACTGACAGTTTGAACACTAAGCCACAAACTCTGCAATATCTTTCTACATATTATTCCACCAATAGATTTCGAGCAAGTCACGAAACATACTAGTGGAACCTAGGTGAATAGAATATCACACACCATGCGCTTCTGCTAAAATTTGTTGTCTCAAACCATCAACACACAGAACACATAACATTCCCTAACAACAAAGCACACAATCCCCCCTTATGAAAAAACCTCAAACTTCTAATCTCCAACTGACTTCTTCAAGTTAACCAGGCTAGGATCCATATCTTTCTTTTGTTTTACTTCGGCAGCCAGTCAAGACTTAAAACCATTCTGAACCCATATGCTGCCTTCGGCAAAATTAACAAAGCGAACACCTAACCTAGCAAGTTGATGAACCTAATGGACTAACTTCTTCTTATCTTTCTTAGCATGAACAACACTACCCATAGACAATCTACTAAGGGCATCTGCCACTATATTGGCTTTGCCCAAATGATACAACACACTCATTTTATAATCTTTTAGCAACTCAAGCCATCTTCTGTGATGAAGATTCAAGTATTTCGACATGAACACTTACTGTAGACTCTTGTGATCAGTGAATACATTAACATGAACCCCATAAAGATAGTGTGTCCAAATTATTAAGAAAAAGGTAGCAGCTGTCAACTCAAGATCATGGGTTGGATATTTTATTTCACCGGGTTTAAGTTGTATAGAGGAATAGGCTATGAACTTGCCTTTATACATCAAAATACAATCAAGAAAAACTCTAGAAGCATCAAAGTAGACTACAAATCCATTTGAACCATTTGACAAAGCCAAAATTGGGGCAGAGCTGAGTTAAGCCTTGAATTCCTAAAAACTCTTCTCGTAGGAATTTGACCACTGAAATTTAACCTTCTTCTGAGTCAATCGAGACATGGGGGATGCAATAGAAGAAAACCCTCAACAAATCATCTAGAATAGCCAGCCAAACCCAAAAAACTCCTTATATCTGATGGAGAGATAGGTCTAGGCTAGTTTCTCACTACTTCAGTCTTTTAAGGGTTAACTCAAATGCTATCACTAGAAATAATATGGCCAAGGAAAGCTACTAATCTTAGGGAAAATTCGCACTTACTGAATTTGGTGAACAACTAATGAACTATAAGGGTCTGGAATATAATTTTTAGATGGTTTGTATGATCATCCTCACAACGGGAATAAATAATGATATCATCGATGAAGACTATGACAAATATGTCCAAGTAATATTTAGACACCCTATTCATCATGTCCATGAAACCTACAAGGGCATTCATTAGTCCAAAGGAAATAACTTGGAATTCAAAGTGACCATACTGAGTTCTGAAAGCTGTCTTCGAGAACTAACATTCTCTGACTCTGAGCTAATGATAGCCGGATCTGAGTTTTATCTTAGCAAAATAACTGGCACCCTGAAGTTGGTCAAATAAGTCATCAATTCTGGGGAGTGGATACATATTCTTGATTGTGACTTTATTCAACTTACGGTAATCAATACAGATTCTAAGAGAATATTCTTTCTTATGCACGCACATGACTAGAGTGCCCCATGGAGAAATATTAGGCTTGATAAAATACTTTCTACGAGATCTTTTAACTATTTCTTTAATTCCTTAATCTAAACTGGAGCTATTCTATAGGGTGTAATAGAGATAGGCTGGGTATCTGGAAGGAGATCTATTCCGAATTCTATTTCCCTCTCTGGAGGAACTTTGAGAAGATCTTTAGGGAGCACATCTGGAAATTCCCTTACTATTGAAATTGACTCAAGACTCAGAGTCATAGAATTTGAGTCTTTGACTCAGACTAGATGGTAAACAAACCCCTTAAATCTCACATTTTTTTCTTTAAGATATGAAACAATCTGACCCTAAGAACTTAAGTACTACCCTCTCTTTGATAACTGGTTCTTTAGGAAACTGAAACCGGACAATTCTATATCTATAATTTGCTGAGGCATAATATGAGTGGAGCCGATCCATACCTAGAATGACATCAAAATCATTCATCTCTAACTCTACAAAATCAACTAAGGTGATTCTCTTAGATACTATGACCGGGCAATTTCTATATACCCGTCTGACTATAATAGATTTACCCACTGGGGAAGACACTAGGAAAAGATCTACTAATGTTTTGGGGATGACACCGAAATTGATGGCTATATATTGAGTTATGAAATAAAGTAAAGCTCTAAGGTCTAATAACACATAAACATAATGATGAAAGACCTGTAACATACCACTAACAACATCAGGAGAACTTTCCTCATCATGCTAAGAATGGAGTACATGTAACCTGTTCTAGTGTTGCCAAGTGGTGGCATTGGACGTTGCACTATACTGAGTTGGGTGGCCTACTAGTGCTGTTGAATGATTACTCTACCCCTGTTGGGGATCACTTCTTCCCCTCTAAGCAACTACAAAACACTCCCAGATCCTGTGGCCTGGATTACCATATCAAAAACACACATCACTACCCACTCTACACTAACCCCATTGGTTTTTACCATATTTCATGCAAAGTAGATTTGTAAGACCACTGTTCATACTATCCTAGGACTTAGAGCATGGAACTCTATCCTGACTATCTTACTTAAATTTAGGCACTGGCGCATTATCTGAAGACGGAGCTTGTACTAAATTTTTTTGACAGAATTGTGAATGGTTACCATTTTTTGACCTTAGCTGAGAGAAGTTTAAACTACCTATTTTGGCCTTCTAATTCTCTATCTCTTTTTCCTTAAGCTTCTCCTCCTCAATCTTCTAAGCATGAATCATAATTCTAGATAGGTCCATCTTCTTAATCAACATTGTGGTCCTACACTCCTTAACCATACTATCAGCTACACCAAATACAAACTTACTCATTCTAGATCTATTATCTGCCACCATAGTAGAAGCATTAATCACTAACTGAGCGGACTTGAGCGATTACTCCTTCATGCTCATATTACTCTGCTTTAAGTTGATGAACTCCTGAACCTCATATTCCCTCTACTCTAGGGGAAAGAACCTATCAAAGAAAGTATGGAAAACTTTTCCCACTCTAAAGGCTCTACATCAACACCTGGGTCCTCCTTCCACTTCTTAAACCAGGTATGAGCTACATCCTACAACAGATTTGCAGTAAACTCTACACTCTTACTCGAAGTGATACCCATGATATCTGTCAGTTTTTGCACCATGACCAAAAATTTCTATGGATCCTTCTCAGACTTAGATATTGAAAACTGACATGGATTCATCTGAGTGATATCCCAAATCCAAATTGTAGTTGTATTTGCCACTAAAATAGCTGGAGCAACAACTTACTGGTTCTTCTAAGCAGCTATAAAACGGGTTAAGGTCATGAAAGAATCCCTTAATTTGACGTGAAAGACATGTTCATTCAGGGGATCTTCCTAAATAGATGGTGGTGTGGGCTGATCCCCGTATCTTTTTCTATTTTTTCTTTTAGGATTCATTGTATGTAAAAGAAATGAATGATGAGTTAGAAAGAGTAATAACTTTGAGCTCATGCTCTTTCACACGATATGAACATTGAAAGAAGGGAAACTTTCCTAAGAACATTTCATGGCCTCTCATCCATAAGTGTGGTGCACTTCACAGTCATGAACAAGACTCTACTCAACATGGCTTTCAAACTCCCTAGGATACTTTAAAACCTTAGTCTCTGATATAAAGTTTTTTCATGACCCGAGGCTACTCTATAATGGAGACAAAGGTGCTTACAGTCACAAGTAAACATAACCTAACTCATGAGCTGGTACCTACCATGAGAACTAAATAAAATTACACTAAAATAGCATATATGGAAGATAAGCTAATTTAATACTGAAAATATGAATACTGAGTATATGTAAATGACAAGTCTAAAAGATCTATAGCAACTAATACTACTAAAAATTGAACAACTGTTTACTGACTGACTGTCTGACTATCCAACTATATAAAAGCCTCTAAACATCATCAGGAGTTGATAGGACAAACTCCCAACTAACTTTGACTGACTGATCATAAGGGAATACTGAAATAACTAAAAAATTACATAACCTTGATAGATGAGGACTCATCACCACTGCTGCTGAGTAATGCTGAGTTATCTAATAACGGTGGGGAAACTGAGCGTCTGAACCTATGTTATAACAGAACATAACACAAAGAAAAGTATATAGTCAGTACATTGAATGTACTGGTATGTGAGATAAGGAATGAATGAAATACATAAGATAACTGATGATGAATGGATAAACATGTGATATCTGAGAATGCAAGGCAAAGTATAAGTATGTTACTGTGATAATCAGAAAGACTAAAATCTGTATAACTTAATAACTTATAAATCTGTACACTTGGTTAAGATAACCTGAGCTGAGACATGATGACATAATGACTGAAACTATTGGAGGTATCATATAATCGACATGCCCTAATTTGAGCTAATCGGGGTCCAACCTATAACTCTAGTTGGAAGGGTGTCAATTCCTTGCCACAGTTACTAACACTAACTGTCTGGATCAACTAATTGTTGTCCTAAAGGACCAGGGTGTCAAGCCTATACTGTCGGGTGACCCTTGAGAGAAAGTCAAGCTAAAATAATTGGTGACCCCTCGTATCCTACGCTGGTTATGTAGTTCAGGAACTCAGGGACTATTACTAACAACTCTACCTAAACTAACGGGGGAGCCTCCATACTTGCATTCACTTGGTGCTAAATCCTACTCCCAACTAAACTTACACTGGTAAAGAACTAGACTAAGTTTAACTAAACATTATTTTATATAGGGCTCATCATGATTGTATCAACTGAGTAAAATAATAATATCCATGATTTAACTAAATCATTATTTTAAAATATAAAATCACGTAAAACACATAGGTATTGAGTGTTCATAACCCACCAGCACTGAATTATTATAAAATACGATAGCAATGCTATAGAATGGGATCATGGTTCAAAGACCCCAAAACATAGGCATTTCATCAAACATGTGCAAATCATGAACTTGAACATGTGAATATGTTAAGTATGACAAAATCAACATGATTACATGGCTAAATTCATAAATTTGGGCATTTTTAACATGAAATTCACTTGAATATGACATGCGAACTGAAATTTAAAGCATTAAACAACCTAACTTTTTGTGATATCATACATGGACATGAATTGATTTTAAATTACAAGGGTCTACATAAAATTAACCCATTTGAATATATGAAATTCTATATTATAATAAAAACTCCATAATTGAATTAAAAGGAAGTTTTTGGGCTCAATGGGTGAAAGGGACCTATTGATGAATACCTGCATACCTTAGTGACTGGTTTCTTAAGGATTTCTTAAAGGTTTCTTGAACTTTAAAGCTTAAACTCTTGATTTCTTGAGAAAGATCCTGGGTTTTATTATTGGGAAAAGAGGAGGGTTAATGACCTTTTAGAAGTCCCAAATTGTGTTAAGGAAGAATTGGGTTATGGGAAATAACTCAAATGCCCATTGGAAACTTAAATAACATCACTGTGCGAGACATAGCTACGCATCATGCCTCTCTCTCTCTGTGGGAAAAAGCTACATGCTACGCCTATTACTATAGGGGATAAAGAAACGGATCATGGACCACCTCCCCATGGGAGAGACTAATGTGTCGTGGCCTTATTGAGTTGGATCTCTATTTTAGCCACCCAAACAAGTTCAAAACCTCATCCAAAAGTCTCGAAACTCTCTTGAGACATACTTTTAACCTCCCAAAACTTGAACCAATTCAAAAACCAACATTTTGGGGTCAGGAAGACCAAAATAAAAATCCATAAAATTTAGGGGTCATTAAAATGACTAAGTCCTCAATACTTAGTGAAATTTTCAAGCCTTGGACCCCTTAAGTATGCAACTAAGAGCTGAATCAAGCTTAGAATATTATGGAGTATTACATTTTGCCTTCCATATTGGTCAAATATAAATAACCATTGGGCAACACTTTCTTCACCATGAACGACCCTTGTTAATTTAGGAAAAATTGCCTATAGCCTTAACCTGATACAGGATGATATGCTTCAAAATTAACTGATCTACTTTAAAATATATAGGACAAACCTTTCTATTCTATGCTCATGTCATTATCTTCTGGTATAGTTGCCATGACATACAAATGTCACTTTTTTCATCAATCAAGCTCATCTACTCTAATCAAGTCTTAACCAACAAATCATAAACAATATCGGCTTCCATAATGACTCAGAGAAATTCATGAGTGGTGAATTTACCACTTATTTACACTCGACAACCATGCATATTACCACGTTTTGAATGAATAAAAGAGACCTATTTATGATTAAATACACTAATATCCATATTTTATAGGTATATAGGTTAAGAGATGGAAAAATATGGACTTGAGCTAAAAAGGATCAAATGAAGAGAAAGGAACTAGAATAGGCCTTAGTTATCATAATTGAGGTCTGAAGGATGTGATCACAACCAGTCAAGATGTCATCAACCACAATCGCATTGATTTACATACGGTTCGATAGCCATATTCGCGATGACTCTGGTGTGATCGCTATCACGCAGGATTTTTCTCAGGGGAAGTTTCATAATTTTCAGCAACCGACCCCAAGTCCTTTAAAAGCTTAAAACCCTTTCCCATTATGGGAATTCTAGAGACTAGCAACACTTTGAATTTAAAATTAAAATCCTAAATTGAGGAAGAATTGTAAATTTTATTTGGTAGATTTTGATTTTGGTATTTGAGAAGAATTGATGTCTGAAACAACCTATTTGGTATATATTTCTTTATTTTCTTCATGAGTAGCTAAATCTTTTAGTCTTGGGATTATGTTGAACTAAGGTGTAAAGTAGTTATGGGTTGTGAAGTATTTGGGTACATGCTAGTTAGATCATAATGGGTTATACTATTATTTAATTAAATTGGTTGGTGCTTGTGGGTGAAAACCTCAAGAAAATTTATTGCGTCATCATACTTGGGTGAACTTTAGGAATACTTATCATCCTTGAAAGAGGAATATGGGAACCAAGTCAATAGTATACAATTATTAGGTTTAGTTAACTAATTTTCACTATCTTAGACATAAGGATGACTTTGTAGTTGACTTTACCTTGGGTATCATCCTAGAAATAGGGATACCTAAATTGAGGTGGTGGGTAAATATGATTCTCATACTTGTTAGGCACCTGAAAGCGTCAACAAGTGAAATATTTGAGATTTTATTGAGAAATTAGCCTCAAGGGTCCTAGACCTAGCCTGCCACATAAGTAACTTAATAGCATATGCAACAAATCTCATACACCCACACCTAAGGTGACCTTAGGTAGAGATAATCCTAAGATTCTTCAAATATCGAAGTTAAATTAATGTTTGTTGGTTAGTTTGTGAAATCAAGTTATTAGTGATATACATTCTCTCTTAACTAGGAATACCCCCTCTTTTAATTATGTTGTTTACTTTACTAACACTTTGGGTACTATCTTAGTGGGACTTATTACCCATAAGATTAGAACTCTATCTTTTCTCCTTATGGATTCAACCTCAATGCAAGATGGGATATTAACAACGACTGTTCTCTACCACTGTAAATGGTATAGGTGAGCATTATCAAAATGGCATTGGGAGTGAAATTTAGTTTTTGTTTGTGCGGTGTTGGTCCTTACTGATGGTATACCCATAGTGAAATATATTTATTTTGTTGTTGATTTGGCTTCTTTATAGGTGATCTACATAGTATACATGGAACCATGAGCGACATTTCTAGTCTAGTCGGGTCATTTGACATCCATCTTGATTCAAGGGGTAACTCAATAACGTTGGTCGTTCAAGTTCCATCCAGATTCTACAAATTAATGGGAATGGTGTCTTTTATGTCACAAGTGCATGTTGCACACATTGTAAATGAAGGGGCTTTGGGGGCGATCTTATGAGGACCGTAACCTTTACTTGAATAATTTTGTAGAGGTGTGTGCACCCTTTGATATCACACACATAACCTAAGAGTCCATTCGGATTCACCTCAACCTATGTTGTCTAATAGGAGAGGCGGTATTACGGCTCTAATTTCTTTTGATTGGGTCTATCACTTTATAGGATGAACTCCACAGCCTTTCTTGAATGGTATTTCCCACCGTCCAAAATTTTTCAATTAAGAGATGAAATCATCAACTTTAGGCAATTAAATGGAGAGACTTTATATAATGTATGGGAAAGATTTAACGAAAAAATAATTCAATGTCCAAACAAAAATGTCCCGGAGAAGATGTTTCTCCAAATCTTCTACCGTTCTCTCGACGGGCATTCATGTGAAGTTGTATTATCATGCCGCAATGAATTTCCTTAAAGAGTTTACCAAGAAAAACTAAGGATGGCATACCCAAGATTTTGAGGTTCCTAAGAGTTCTCCCACTAATCCTTCATTGACAAGGAATAAAGGAAATAAGTTAAAGATAGAGAGGAGAATATGGCTAAGATAATAACGCAACTAGAGGTTTAGAGAAAACATATGATGGGTGCACCTGAAAAAGTAGGGAATGACATGGCATTAAAAGCCTATGAAGATGATGAAGAGGCTAAAAAACTTGATGAGGAGATTTGGTACTTGAAAAACTATCAAGGGGTTCCCTCCCTGCCTATCAAAAGCAAGGTGGGAACCAAGGTTGGACAGACCATGAACATGATCATGATTTAAGGGATATAGATCATGGCTATAAGCGCTATGTTTCTCCCTATGATTGGGAAAAGAAGAAAGAGTTGAATTCTATTAACCCTGACAACTACAAGTCAGAAGATGTTTTGCAAAAAATATTGATAAGAGTAGAAAGATAGGAAAAAATGGTTCATGAATAAAAAGGTGATGTTTTGGAACTTATTCAAACTTTGGTGTCCAACTCTGCCTTCATTAAGCAAATAGAGACTCAAATCAGGCAAATTTTCACCCAATTAAATGTTAGGCCAAAGGGTGGTCTTCCTAGTAACACTGTTATGAACCCGAAGAATGATGCTCAAGTTTTAAAAATAGTCTATAGGAGTGGGAAGACCCTTGGTAATCACTTAAAATAATAGTTTGGTGACAAGATGCCTAAGGTTGAGTCAAAAGAAGCACCACCGAAATCTCAAAATGAAGATGATTAAAAGGAATCGGTGGAAGTTAATAAAGAGATGGTGGAAAACAAGAAACCATAAACTAATGTTATGCGTACAATACAAGTTCCTTCCCCATTCCCTCAAAGGCTTACAATAAAAGAAGAGGGTGATAAACTCAAGAAATTCATGGCAAAGCTTAGGAACCTCTTTATCAATATCTCATTGCTTGAAGCAATCCACAAAACGCTGAGATACTCTAAACTTATGAAGAATTTAATTTCAAAGAAAAATCTCTTTGAAGAGGACATAATTGAAGTCACCTATAGTTGTAGTGCTATCATGAGTAGAAAAATAGCGGAAAACCTCATGTTTGAAAGCTCTATGTGATCTTGGTGCAAGTATAAACCTCATGCCTTTTGCCATTTATAAAAATCACAGATTGTATACTTTAAATCTAACATCTATAAGATTGTTAATGATGGACCGATCTATCAAGAGATCTTTCGGGATTTTGTTTGATGTTTTAGTCATGGTGGACAAATTTATACTTCAGGCGGACTTTGTGGTTTTGAATTAAAAAATGGACCAAGAAGTTTCTATCATTCTTTGTCGACCTTTCTTATCCACTGGAAGTGTCTTTGTTGAATTAGAGTTGGGTGAATTAAGGTTTAGAGTTCATGATTATGAGGTCTTTTTTTAAGTATGCAAAATAAAGAAGCAACCTGTGGAACTTCAAGTGATATCAGTGATTGATGTTTAAATTATAGAAACAAAAGAGGGGGCCCTTGAGGACCCAACTTAAGAAAGGAGGAAGATGTCGTGCCATGATGTAAACTGAGGCATTATGTGGGAGGAAACCCAAAAATACCACGAAGGTAGATTTTATCCTTTACTTTTGCTTTCGTAGTGCAGATTTTAGTTTTGAAAATTGAATAAGCCATGCATTTGTGGCACTATTGAGCATGTTTGAGGAGTTTAAAAAGGGTAAAGTGTAAAACTTTTTCACTATGAACTGAAAAGGGGAAAATTTGTCAAATTATGAATGAACCTGAATGGAGGAAAATAGGGGTTAAGAAACGCGCTTCATTACCGCGATCACATTCATATGCATGTCTGCAATCATGAGAATTTGACTGCGATTACGGTCACCTCAGCTATATAACCATATGACTCCCTTATTTCCCTCACACTTTCTTTTAAACTTTACTGTCTAATTGGACCCATTTCTAGGCAAGATTTTGAGCTCTCCAACAACACCCTTGCATCCCTATTGTATCACATACCTGGTAGGTATCATTAATGTATGCGTTTATTGTTGAAAATAGGCTATAGAATGCATGTTGTAGAGAAGTCCTAAATCTTTAATTTTCATGCTTAATTGTTTCAAAAATTGTGCTTGTGCAGTGTTTAGCTACAAGATTATGGTGTGCATGAAGTCTTGAATAGCTAAAATGTGTTAGGAAATAGCGACAAATGAAAAGTACCCACCAAGTGCTTGATATAATGGCCAAATGAGTGCTCACTATTGGTGTACATTTTAAGGGTGTAATCGAGTATCTAATAGTTTTGTCACGCACTGTTATGTGGACTCTCCTTGTAGAACATACTTGTGGCCTAAAATTTAAAAATGTTGAACATGGAAAATAGTTTAGAAGCTGGTGTCAGTTACCCCAATCATGGTCATCGGGATCACGATTGTTGTAACCGAGTATGATTTTTTGCCCTGCACAAAAATCAATGCTTTAAATTTTTGCATAAACACCACCAAGCAACTATCTAATAGGATTTGGTGAGAAACATAGCATACTTTTTGCATAGAAATGTCAATGATGGTTGTGTGAATTGTGTGTTGCTTTTTAGAATAATATCATTGACAAATACGACAACATTTAATTCGTGGTATTCAAGTGCCACACTCACTATAATGGTGATCTTCTGAGGATAAAGCTTCTACCGGAAAGAGGCATATATAGGATAATGTACCAGAAAAGCTCCCAACATTTCATGAAAAGCTTGAGGCTACATAATCGTGGTATTTTCCCTCGAATCCATGTAAGGGAAATGAGCAATGGGTCCGTGGATTCTACACCAACCTTAGCATAGTGTCTTTCTTAGAACCATCCAACATGACTATTAATATTCATGGGAGAATGGTAAACTTTGGGGCGGAGTAAATTAATGATATCTACAGGATCCCAAATGCAAATATGGGTGATATCAAGGAAAAAGGGTGTGAGATAGGCAGTTAGTTTGCAAAAAGATTGTGTCCCAAGAAAGGAAGTATCATGGGCGAAACCAAGCTAACATACACATGAATGACTTCACTTTCATGGCTTTGATTTTTTTGAACATAATATGTAGCTGGGTCTCCCTTTGTACCCACATAACACCAGTCCCAGATTTGTAGGCCCGAATGGTCGTATGCATTCTAGCCGGTTTTTCTTTGAATATTGGTCAGTTTATGGTTTCTAATATGAAATTCTTTAAGAACCAATGTGGTACACATATCTTCTCACCCTCTTTATTTACTAAGCTTTGTAGAAGAGCTGGGGTTGAAAACTATGTTTGAGATACTTAGGTACGCCCTGGTACCCCCATCTATTTTTTGAAAATTTGAGGAGAGCGCACACCAGGTAAAAGAAAGAAGAGAAATATCTACTTGGTAAAGTCAACATGTGAGGAGATTGAGACTTATAGTCCATCCACCGTTGGGCCTCTTAAGGACATTAAAGTTGATATTGCGTCTATCAAGGAGTTTGTGTCAAGTTTACCCTAGGTTTCGGGAGAACCCTCTACCACTCGACATTTATATATGTCACATGTCGATTATGGAAAGTATCAGTAGGACCAGAATAAATAGGGAGAAGCTATTATTAGGCTTGATAAATCCTAATCATCCTTAACAACGTCATATAGTAATATTTGAGTTACAGATGAAAAGATGGTCATATGGTAGAAGAAAAGAGATAGGTTCTTTAACAAGATATGGAAGGGGTGAAGGGCCTTTAAAAGGTCCTAAAACACCATGATCGACCTTTTTTATCTCGAGTGGAGAGTGATAATGAGGCCCCAACCAAGTTGTCTGATCCTGAGGAGGCTGACGATAAAGCATAGTCTGAGAGTGACAACAACTCTTGATGAGGTTTCAAGGAGAACCCTTATCTCTCTTATGCTTGGTTATTTATCCAGTGAGGACACTGCCACCTCTTTAGTTGGGGGTATCTATCTCTATATTCATTGATGTAGGCTTGTATTATTAATACTTTAGGATATTTTTCTATTTTTTATGACTTTTATTTTAATTTTATTTTGGTTGTAATATTCGGGCACTCTGATAGTTCCTACATTTGCATGGATTAGTTATTTTGTTCTTAGATTTCTACTTTTTCTTTAGATAAGGCAATATTTTCCCTATGATAGATTAAGTGATGACATTATTAAGGGGAAAGCATCTTGTTTGGGTTTGGAGACATGGATGCAATAGAAGTTTGAGTACCCATGGCATCAAAGTCATGAATGCAAGAGAAGTCTGAGTACCTATAGCATTTCAGATTTTGGGATCACATTTATACCTTTGGCTAATATTTATAGCCATATGGTTGGTTTGCCCTACGAAAACCACAATGGGAGATTAAGGCTTTGGTTGGTGCCATAATTAGCAAATCATTCCTGGTGCCCATGTGAAGTAAAAACCTCCCCCTGTTCAAAAGTTTTGGTAAACCTAGGGCACGGATATGGGTAACCTTGTAACAAATCTTTTCTTTTTCTGTGACTCTAAAATTTTGACTTGTGAAAATTGGGAGATACTCCATCTATTTTAACTCTATAGGGAGGGGCAATTGAACCTCCTTAGTAAACTTTACATTTTTGTGTGGTGAGATTATTTGTCCAAATCTTCTGTGTGCTTGTACCATCTAGAACTTTCCCAATTAGTCTCTGAAGGCTAATTTTGATTTTACTTGGTTTGGGAGATGATCTTAGGCCATATTTGCAACATTAGAAGTCCACTTTAGCCTAAACCAACTACCCTTGCTTTTATGTTATCCCTAGTCACCCATATTAAGCCTTTAGACCTTTTTTTGGAAAATACATTACAAGCCGTGAGGCTTTCACTCTTTATCCTTCTTTTGAACCCTACCCTCCATGAACATAAAATTATAACTTGAGGATAAAAGCCTAAGTTGGAGGTGGTGATGATTGGAAAAGGTAACTTTGGGCCATGAAGTTGTAAGTGAGTGCATATGAGCTTAAGCATTAAGAAAAAATAAATAAGAAAAAGAAAGGATCCAAGAAAGTAAAGAGAGGAACAAAGGGTGCAAGGAAATAAAAAATAAAAATGGATGAACTAAGAAAACAAAAAGTAGGTACGTATCTAAAGAGTGAAAATAAAAGAAGTGGACAATAATCAAAAGTTGGATGGAATAGTTTGATGTAGATGTTCAAGAAGGGTTTAGCCATGTTTTTCCTAAAATATATCCTACCTTACCCCAAACCTACATTACAAGCACAAAAAGCCTTTAGTGATTCCCAACCTAGTATTTTCATTATAGTGGCGATTGAAAATAGGGGCAAGCCTATGGATGGTACTTTTTAGAATTGAGAGTTCTTGGGAGAGAGAGTGTGTGTTCTATTCTTAAATTGCTTGTTGCATAATTGATGACTTGGTGTGTGAAATTTTCTTTCTTGTGAGGAGGCATGTAAATAAGTCGAGGTAGGTGATTTTGTCATCTCTTGAAAAAAGGAGTCAATTTTAGAGTATTAGTGATTGTTGCATAGTTGCTCTTTAAAGCTTTTCCATCCTTGAAAAATCACATTTTATGTTGATGGGTGATGCGAAAATATCTTTGCCTATGTTTGAAGAGCTAAATTGTGGTATTAACTAAGCTTGAAGTCATTAAGAACATTTGGGCCATTGAATGTGGGCATAAATATGCAGTCTTATGGTAAGGGGTAGTGTTGCTTGAGGACAAGAAAATTTTTAAGATGGGGTGTTGATGAGGAGTGAATTTACCACCTATTTACACTCAATAATCAGGCACATTACCATGTTTCAAATTAATAAAAGAGACCTATGTATGATTAAATGCACTAATTTCTACATTTTGCAGGCATACAATTTATGAGATAGAAATATGTGGACTTGAGCTAAAAAAGATCAAAGGAAGAGAAAGAAAGTGCAACCAGAATACCTCGAGCAGAAATAGGCCTTAGTTACCGCAATTATGGTCTGAGGGTTGTGATCGCAGGAAATCAATATAGTCAGCAACCGTGATTGCATTGATCAACACGCGATCATGATTGTCGCAATTGTGGAGAATCTTATGCGATCATGGCCACGCAGGATTTAGCTCAGGGGCAATTTTGTAATTTTTAGCAGCCGACCCTAAATCCTTTAAAAGCTGAAAGCCCTTTCCAAATTTGGGCATTCTAAAAAACCCTAAATTAGGGAAGAATAGTAAATTTGATTTGGGAGATTTTGATTTTAGTAATTGTGAAGAATGAATTCCTTGAACAACCCATTTGGTATATGTTTATCTCTTTTCTTTCTGAGTAGAAAAATCTTTTAGTCTTTGGATTATATTGAACTAAGGTGTAAATTAGTTGTGGGTTGTGATGTATTTGGGTACATGCTAGTTAGATGATAATGGGTTATAATATTTCTTGATTAAATTTATTGGGATTTGTGGGTGCAAACCCCAAATACCCATATGTGTTTGGTGGTGAAAACCCCATGCTTTTGAAAGTCTAAACCATCCATTTAGTCATTTTCCCTATGTTAGACATAAGGGTGACATTTTAGTTTACTTTACCTTGGGTATCATCCTACAAATAGGGATGACCAAATTACGGTAGTGGGTGAATATGATTATCACACTTGTTATGTACCAAAGAGGGTCAACAAGTGAAATCCTTGAAGTTTTATTGAGAAATTAGCCTCAATGGTCCTAGACCTATCCTACCACATTAGTAACTTACTAGTATGTGCAACAAATCTTACATACCCACACCTAAGTTGCCCTTAGGTAGACATATCCCAAGATTCTTCCAATATCGAATTTGAATTAACATTTGGTATTTAGTTTGTGAAATCAAGTTACTAGTGATATACATTCTACCTTAACAAGGAACCCCCCCTCCCTTTTTAATTATATTGTTTACTTTACTAACACTTCGGGTATTATCTTAGTAGGACTTAATTATCCACAATATTAGAACTCTATCTTTCTCTCCTTGTGGATTTAACCTCAATGCTAGTTGGGATATCTATATCGATCATCCTTTACCACTTTAAATGGTATAGGTGAGCGTTATCAGGAATTGAATCTCTATTACTGTAGTTATAACTACTTTTGTACCATATACCAAAGAGTATGGAATTGCACCTATTTAAGTGAAAATGTAGTATGATAATTCAATAAAGCAAAAGTCAAATTATTTTTGCCATTGTCGAAAATCATGCACCATCTTGTGGAGTATCTTCTTTTGGTTCTTATTGGTATTCTCTACAAACCCATTTGCTTTTGGGCGATAAGGAGTTGAATTCTAATGCATAATCATAAATTGTTGGCATACTTCTTGCATTAAATGACTATTGTGATTTGTAACATTATGCATTATAATTATCCTTAGGATACCAAATCTGCAAATAATGTTAAAGTGAATAAAATTTATCACATAGTTTTTGCTTATCAACTTCAAATTTAATGTTTCCACCAACATTATAAAATAATCAATGTCTACCAAGATGAATCTATATCCATTTGATGTTTCCAATTTAGTGGGACGATCATGTCCATTTCACACACCACGAAAGGCCATAGAGAAACCATTATATGCAACTTAAAATAAGGGAAATGTATTATTTCTCGTGTAGTTAATGTTTATAAAACTTATGAATAAAACAGATGGAATCTCATTCCATGGTGAGCCAATAGTAATCTGCTCAAGGTATTTTTATGCCAAAACATACATATTTAAATATGGTACTTAAACCCTAAAATTTATTTTTGTCATGATACTTTAATCATTGTTAGCATTTATAAACATATTGTCAAATCTGGAGTCCTCTTTTACCAGATTGCCCCACTTAAGAAAATTCCGCTTGTCAATCGCCAAATAGTTCTTTGTTGGTTACCATAAACATGTATTTGATATGCTCTAGATTGAATATATTTTTTGATTTCATGGATCCAAGGTTCCTCATTGAGTTCTTTCTCAACAATATTACAATATGCATGATGATCACAAATTTGTATATACAAGGGTCAATATTAGTCTTGTCGGGATGTTGGACCATCAAAGATATGTTGCCAAGGCTTTCTAATCTCACTATGAATTTTGGCAATGTGTCTAAACTTTATTAATACAAATCATTGAAAAATATCTTGAAAACAATTTCGAAATGGTATGAGATTCGAGTCATGAGTTACCCAATCTTTTTTGATTTGGAGGACTATCATGTTTGTGTTACCTAATAGCAACAGGTCTTGGATTCCCATGTCAATAGTTAGTCTCGAAACCATGATTCAAGCTTTGTGTTCTTCCTTCTTATTGGTAAAATAGAATGAATTTGGGATTTTTACAGGATAATATTATTCTAATTTAGAAATAAGAACTTCTTCTATTCTAACTCCTTTCACATTAGCATCTCAATCAACGAACAACTTCTAACCCGAGCGGTAATCATCAAAAATAAATTCAACACATGATACCTTTTAATTGGGAAAATAAGTCTCCAACGGTTCATATCTCTCATAAAATGGAATTTTTGGCAAATGATTCACTAAAGATTAAGCTTTCATTGCAATCCATAATATATAGACAATATTAAATTTTGTGAGCAATATTTTCCATTTTGCAAGTATGACTGTGGGCATAGGCTTCTAAAAAAATGTACTTTAAAGGGTATATATGGAAAAGAGGTAAGTGGTGTAACGTGAAAGATAATTCTTCAACTTTTGTGCCACCCAAGTCAAGGTGCACCATGTCATTTACAGAAAAGTATACTTAGCCTCATAAGTGGTAAACCTTTTACTGAGATAGTAGATGGCCTACTTTTTTCTTTCTATGACATCAAGTTGACCCAATTCATAACCAAAAGAGTTTTTGAAAATAGAAATACAATATTAAGGGCCTTCTTGGCTCTAATGGAACCAACACAGGTGGATTCAATAAGTGGCTTTTGACAAATATTCTTTAGTCCAATCAACTATAGTTTTCTTCTTTAGCAACTTAAAAATGGGCTTGCAGGTTGTTGTGAGTTTTGGGGTAAATCTACTGATGTAATTCAACATTCCAAGTAGGCTCATCACCTTTTTTTTTCATTGATAGAGAAAATTCTTGAATAGCTCTTATGTTTGAAGGAACTAACTCAATACCACACTGACTGACTGTAAACCCCAAGAGCTTTTTGAAGGGACTCTAAATACACATTTTACTGGGTTATGTTTGAGATTTTACCAGCAAAATCTTTCAAAGAATTTCCTCAAATATTTGACATGGTCAGACTACTTCTTGACTCCATAATCACATCATCCATATAAACTTCAATCACTTTATGCCTCATGTCATGAAACATAATGATTATTACTCTCATGTAAATTCTCTAGAATTACTTAGCCCAAATATTATGACTCAATAACATAGTCCCCCATAATGTGATAAATGATGTTTTTTCTACATCTTAGTCCATAATGATCCGGTGGTACCCTGTATAATAATCCACAAAAGATGCAAGCTCATGCTTGGAAAAATTATTCAACAAAATATGGACTTCGGGAAGTGTAAATTCATCATTTGAACTTTCTTTATTTAGATAACAATGATCAACATACATTCAAAATTTTCCATCTTTATTTAGGATAGGGACAATATTTGCTAACAAAGTAGGCTATTGCGGGACTCGGATGACTTTAATCTAAAATTCCCTTGTAATTTCCTATTTAATTTTTACCCTAATTTCATTTTAGGCTTCCATAACTTTCATTTGATGGAAAGGAATATTGAATCAGTTGGCCACTTATGAACTACCAAATTAGAGTTCAAACTAGGCATATCATTGTAAGACTATGAACAAATATTAACCAAGCAAGGCTTAGATTATAGGTTTATTTTGTTGTGGTCAAGTATGTACAATTATCTTAGTCTCCTTTGTATTTTTAATAGTCTCCTAGATTTGTTGCCTTAGATTCATCCATATTAGGCCTTGTCTTATTCTTAGGTTGTTTGAAATTCTTTCTAATTTTCTCAAATACTTCCTTTTCATCATATTCAACTTCTTTATTCATTATTTCTTAATTAGATTGATTTTTATGATTAGTTTAAAATTTTGAATGCATGTCATATAACTAGAATCGGTATAGAAAAAACTATACAATAGAAAATAATTAAGTAAATATTAGATTCAAAATAGAACAGAAGGAAACTGCATTTTGTTAAAAGTAAAGATTGGGGGGTTTGCACATATAAAAAAGATGAAGATTTGAATTACAACCCTAAAATAATTAAAATTTCAAAAACAAAAAACAAAACAGACAACAAAGACTTCTTCTTAGTATGGAGAGGAGTAGCCTTCCAATTGTTCAGTTGTAAATCAGGGGAAACTACAAATTTGTTATTGGTACCTTCCTCAATTTTAACAAATTATAGAAAGGGTCGATCAACTCTGTATTATTATCAAACATTCTCACTGAGACTAGTAATATAGAAGACCCAAAAACACTAATTCTGATGAAAGACTTATTCAGTGGCAGTATTAGCTTGGTAAGTGACCATGAATCTTTCTTCTGTAGATTATCCATTTTTATATCTTCAAAAGTGAGTTCTTATCCCAACAAAGGAAAATTGTGGTCTTGGAATGATAATCCCCTAAAGAGTATGCTCAACAACTACTACCTAAAAAATTTTGATAAATTTATGCTCTATCTGTATTGCCTACTGATAAGTCATCAATTTGATGACTTGCTAGAACCATTTAAGCTTAAATTATCATGATTTCCAATTGAATTGATATTAATCTCATACTTAATGCTCATTTATGCAGGTAAAGGTTTAAAAGTCAAGATGAGAAAGTTGTTCAAGTCAATGAGAGGATAATGAATAAAAGAGCACTAAAAACCACATGGGTATATAGGGAAACCACCAGCGCAAGTGAGTGAAAAAATGACCAAAACAACCCCATCTACTCCCAATTTGCTATCGATCCACTTATCTTCTATTAATTCGCTCTCTATCTGCTTAAGAAAATTAAGATTAAGGTGACATTTTAAAGTATTTGGAAAATATGGAATTTAGGCTTAAATAGGCATTTTTAGCTAATTTTTATTATCTTTGCACATTATTGTACTACTTTTGAAGGAAAAACCAATTTTAGAGTGATTCCCAAGGGAAGGAATAGTGCTTTACATTGGAAATTTATTGGAAATTGAAGCTTGGATTGTCATCCGCTTTATTTTTTATGGATCAATTTAATGGGAACTTTTGTATATTCTTACTTCCTCTCTCTCTCTCTCTATGAGTATCTAATTCTTCATTATTGGGGTTATGCTTGAATTGGTTGTGATTAGTGCATGCGTGTTGTTTATTTATCTTCCTAAATAGCTAAATTTTATGGGTTTTGCATTTATTTCATGATTTAACTAAGAAATGGGAGTTTTCAAACCCCAGTTACCCTTGAACCCATATCATCTTTGAGAGAAAGGGTATGGGTAAGGAATAAATATAAATAATAACTTGAATTACTTCATTTAACAACATCTCTTAGACATAAAGATGTTAATTGAGATAATAGATTGGTGAAATTGTTACACTTATGAGGTGTTCCAAAGAACCCATTTGTTAAATTTAGTGTTTTATTGAAAGATTGATAATAATACCTCTAAATCTAGTCTACCCATGACCCCTATCTATATTTGGATAAATTCCAAATTACACATGAATGTGTTTACACTTATAATGGCATAACACCAAGGTCTATTCCCAATTATTTACATTCTAAGTATTTTCAACCCCGTGATAGTATTCTAAAAGCAAAGAAATTGTTACTTTACAAACATTCCAACTAATCCCCCCATTTTGACATTTATGATTGTTTTATACACATTATGAGTTAGCTCCTTGTTGACTTCTAACACTTTCAAACCTTGAATTTTGTGTCTTCACTCCCTGTGGTTCGACTCCAACTTCTTGTTGGGTAAAAATATAAATATTGACAACATTCGTTACACCTATTCAAGAATGTAATTTGAGCATTACAAAAAATGGCTCCATTGCTGGGGAATGGAACATAATTTTTATTTTTGTGGTGGCTTTAGTCACTTTGGGTTAGCCATAGTGTTTTAGTTTACATTTTTTGTGGTTTTTGCTTTTTCTCTGGTGTGGATAATAGTATATATGATACTATGAGCCAACACGATAGTAATACCGGTACTTTTGAAGGACATCTTGAGGATGAGGATCACCTAAAAGATATGGGTCCAGTCATTGTTATTTATATTCTAAAAATTAAAGGAAATGGACTATTTCATGTTACTAACATGATGCTTCATTTCCTTTAAATAAAAGTGTTATTTGGTGGCCAAGCATATGAGCATTCTAATCTACACTAAAAGAATTTTGTTGATGTGTGTTTTATATTTGACATAGCCCATTTATCTTAAGAGTCAATCTATTTGCGTCTTTTCCCATTCTCTTTAATGGGAGAAGCAATCCAAGTCTGACCGATCTATCACTTTATGTATTGACCTCACGGAAGCATTCTTAGATAGATACTTTCCTCCTTATCAGATGTTGCAACTAAGGGATGAAATCATTAAATTTTTCTAACTTAATGGTAAACAATTATATGAGTATTTGTAATGATTTAGCAATAAGATAATGCAATACCCAAATCATGATGTTATGGATAAAATTCTTCTTCAAATTTTCTATAGAGCATTGGATCAATTGAATAAGATGGTAGCTGATATTGTGGCTAGTGGGTATATTGTAAAAACAATCTTTTGTTGTTGTGGTGGATTTGTTAGATCAAGTGACCAAGAAAGTAGAGGATGGCTCACAAGAGATATCGAGGTTGTTTTGGGGGATCCCTTCACATATTTTGTGAGCCAAGATCAATGGAAAAAGGATTTGAAAAGAGAAAAGAGCATGGCTAAAGTGATGACTCAACTTGACCTTCTTACCAAGCATGTAATAGGATCTACTTCTAAGGCGGTCAACTTCATTGCTTCTAAGAGTGTTAAAGTTTAAGATGATGAAGAAGAAGAGTCTCTTGATGAAGAAATTCAGTTCTTGTCTAACCAATTGGGGGTCCTCGCCCTACTTATCAAAGGGAAGGTGGGAATCAAGTTTTAAAGAAAAGAGATTGTTATAGAGACTGGTGTGATAGAGATCGTTATAGAGACTAGTATTAGAGAGATAAGGATAAAAACTATGACTGGTTTGTACGTCTACATGATAGGGCCAAAGGTAAAGAGTTAAGCTCCATTGACATGGAGAAGTTCAAAACTAAAGATGTCTTTGCTCGTATTTTGATGCATGTTAAGGGAACTCATAAGATGGTGAGAGAGATGAGAAATAATTTCTCAAAACTTAATAAAATGGTGAAATCTAACTCAGAGTCTATCAAGTAACTTAAAACTCAAATGGGTCAAATCTCAGCTTATATCAATTCAAGGACAAAGGGTGGATTGCGTAGTGACACCGTTATTTAATCCTCAGAATGATGCTCATATCTTGGCAATTGTCACTAGGAATGGTCGGACTCTTGTAAAAGATGCTGTTGATTTTTATAAAGGCACCAATAAAAGAGGGAATGATGAACAAGAGAATGAAAAGAATAAGTGGCAAAAGAAGTCTAATGATGAAGTTTGAAACATCAATGAGTCAATTATTTAAAAGTCGGTGGTAGTTAAAGAAAGGGTGAAAATTAGGAAGCTCCGAACACGATTGATGGTGATGCTCCAAAATTGGATAAAACTTTGGTTATTTCTTTGTCTGAAATCAAAATTCCTACAAATCTCAAGAAGAAGGAAGATGATACCAAGTTCAAGAACTTTCTTGCAAATCATAACAACCTATTAGATAATATTCCATTTTTAGAAGTGTTACAAGAGATGCTTGACTATGCTAAATTCATAAAGAAATTTGTTACAAAGAAATAAGTCATGGATAATGAAACTATAGAGGTAACCCATAATTATGGTGCCATATATCTAGCACAATGGTAGCTAAGAAGGAAGATTCAGGTGCATTCACTATTCCTTACACTATAGGTGTTCACAAGTTTGGAAAAGTATTGTGGATCTTGGGGCAATTATTAATTTGATGTCATTTGCTGTATTTCAAAAGGGTTGACTGTTCTATCAAGAATCCCATAGAACTGCTATATGATTTTCTTGTGAAAGTGGAATGATTCATCTTTTAAGTCGACTTTACAATTCTTGATTGTGAGATGGATCACGAGGTCCCCATTATTTTAGGTAGGACATCTTACCTACCGAAAGGGCCTTAGTAGATGCTAAATACTGTGAAATAAATTTTCAAGTGAATAATTAAGAGGTCACTCTCAATGTGTGTAAGTCTATGAAAAAACAAAGTTTTTTGGTGATCGATAGCATTGATGAGGAGGTAACTAACACCATAAAGGAGAATCTTATGGATTACCCTTTGGTGGGTGCATTGCAAAACATAGGAAGTAAGGTGATTTAATAAAAGGATGGGGTGATTAATTTGATAGTGATTCTTGGCTCTTATAATAGAAACCCTTGAGAGAACAACACTTTGTCAATGGCTGTTATGGATGTTCTATCTCCTCGACAAATGAAATCTTCCAAATCTATGGTGAAAAAGTTTATTCATGATATTGGGTGGCCCCTAGTGGACATAGAAGACATAATTCTTGGATGTTGTTCAATAAAACAAAAATAAGAGGCGGTATGAAGTTAATATATTGAACCGACAGTTATGTGTGGGTGATGATATGTTCTTTCTTAACTGAAGGGTGAAACATTTCAAACAAAAATTTAAGTGGTCAGGGCTATTCATGTTCTCGAATATGTATTCAAATTAAAAATTGACTTAAAGGATCATTAGAAAAAGAAGTTTATGATGAGTGGACAAGTATTGAGGTATTGCAACGTGGGTGGACTCGAAGCGACTACAGTTGAGTCGCTTCAATTTAAGAATTCAAAATAATTATTAAATAATGTCGTGTCGTAATTTTAACTTAGGCGCTACTTGGGAGGCAACCCAAGGATATTTTATTGATGTTTTAAAATGTTTTTAATTCTAATATTAACTTATCTTTGTTATTTATAGTGACATCATAAGTTGGGATGTATGAATGAAGATTTAGAGGCTCAAAACTACTCCTCGAGCAGCTATTTATTTGCATTTTTTCTCCAAATTTGATCGTACTAAATTGGACCTGTATTGGATATTCTTGAGCAGTCCAGGATCAGTCCAAGAGCGGCTTAGACACAACTGAAAAAAACTTTCAGTGGCTAGACATACTGCATCAATTGAACCGCAGTCCAAGCAAATCCTACATGCTACTAGTAGTAGCAACATTGCCTGGACCGACGCTGGACATGCTGGAGCAGTCCAAGCATAAGCTAGGAACATATTGAATGTAGGATAGAACAAATGAACTTGGAACAAACTAATCTGACTTGTGTTGGAACTTCTTGAGCATTCCTGGCGCAGGTCCAGCAATACTGCATGCATATGGGCTATTTTTTAGCCAAATAGCTAAAGATTTGCACACTAATTCTACCTAATTTTAATTACATTTGACTGTACTTCCATATATTTTTCTAGTTAGTGAGCTTAAAAGACATGGTCTTTGATAAAATTCTCTTTGGAATACCTTACAATTGCCAATGGTGCTTCACTTCTATGTTAATTGTTCTTTGAAGTTGAGTCACTTGAGTTTATTTTTGTAAATTGTGATGGTTGTAGTGAAAATATTGGAATGTATTTCCTTTCTTTCATGTTTTATTAGAAAATTTTCTTTTCTTAAATTTGTGAACACTTCTATTCGATGAAATACTCTCTCAAATTTTTGTTGCTAAATTGAGCGTGGGTGATCTAATTGAGTTAGTGTGAGTATCTATGGTGTGTTTGGAGATGATTTGGTGAATTTTTTTTTCACATGTACATCTATTCTTTTTTTCCAAGCTTTTAGTTTGCATGAACACTGTGTTTGTTGAAATGTCGATAAGACTGAAATGCCTTAAACTCTTGTAATGGTTTATGCAATTCATCCTGGGGCATAATGTGATCATTCTTGTAGAATAGTATTAAGTCTAATTTCTACTTACTGGTTGAAAACCGTTAATTTTTGGTTGATTTTATTGATTAATGTCACTTTTAATTCGAGAGACATTAATGCTTTCATTGCCCTATGATAGATTGGGTGACACCATTCGTAAGGGTAGGGTAATTTGTGTTTTTATTGGTTGCATGAATGTTTTATGATCCAAATGGGTGATATGTGAAGAATGTATGACAATGTCAAGTTCAAAGAGTTGAATGTTGTGATAAAAGCGTACCTTGTCTCATAATGATGAAGTTACCTCGCTTCCACCTTCATTTTTCTTTACCTTTATTTTCTTTCTTCATATACGAAAATCACAAAAACATGTTTTATACTTTTTATTTTACATTGGTTTTGGTCTTTTTATTTTTCATAGGCATGTCTCCAAGGATGACCTTTCCACATTATGCTAAGAAGGTCACCCCTCTGGATAAGGATAAGACATGATATACGACCAAAGTACAGAAATCAAAAGCTAAACTAAGATACAAATATAAAAGATAAAGGGATAGATAGAAAAAAATTAATATACAGACATAATGGATGAATGAATACCAAAATAAGGGTGTATCAAACCCCTAAACATCTATTCAATATCAAACAAAGCCCCTAACTCCTACGCAGACCTCAAGGGAATTGGATTCCTGATCAATCCACATTTGTAAATTATAAATTATAAATGAACACAAGTAATTCCACGCTTGCCATAAGCTAATCAAAGCTTTTATCACACTCTTAATAGAGTTTACATTTATAATTCATCAATAACTACTTACAAAATTAAAGAGAAGTCCTATTTATAGTCTAGGCTAAGTTATTACATCATATCGGCCCAAAGGTGACCCATTTAGGAAAGACTAAATATCGAAGACCATTAAGCACATGCTTGAGAATTTGTAGAGCATATGTGGCGCAACCCAAGGGTATAATGGGTTATTTTGCCTTCCCATGGCTTCTTTAACATTCCTTGTATCTCCTCAATCATCATAATCATCAACTTAGCACCCTTTGGATGGCAACAAAGAGTCTCCAAGTGCTTCTTAACCCATAAAAATCCTCTTTAATGATCCGGAGTCCATTTGGATTGTATCATCCTCTCCTTCCTGAAGAAAATTTGTCCTCTAATCTACAATCTTTAAACACAAAAAGAGAACACACAACCAATATTTCCTCGAGGCCCGAGGGTTAACATGAGGGTTAAAATCAAAACATCCATGCCAAGAAGGTACATATTTGACATAAAACCAACGATCCTTTGTCATCAATAAAATGAATTCATCATACATTACACAAAGTTGTTGCATATAAAAAGCCTTATGAAACAAGGAAACTACCAAAGTCGTAAGACACAGGTGTTTCTTTATTTCAACATAAGACCATATCCAAGAACTCCCGCCTCTACCTAAAATAAATCCAACATCAATATGGATGTCATCAAATTCATGGAGGTAGTAATAAAACGTATAAAGAAGATGAGTCTCATCTAACGTGTTTCCATACTTAAGTGTTGCAAGGTACTCAAGAAAGCTAATCAAGTCACTAGAATTTGGAATAACCAATGAATGAGTCAATTCATTAGAATGCACATCACCCTTCCTTCTAAGACAACCCATGTTCACACAAAATGCACTTTTAACACAAACAGGGTCATCATCATAAGAAAAAACATAGAAAATAAAAGAGTTAAGAACATTATCTCAGCTAAATTACCCTCAAACATGTGCATAAATAAAGTTGAGACAAGATCATTTAAGCACATTGTATCTTTTCCCTAAAAACAATTTCCCACAAGAAGTACATTCATAAAGTGATTTATGTAATTAAAGGAATCAGGGGATCTATAAGAAACCAATTCACTCCAACCCAAGGGTATACCCAAGATGTTGGGTAACTTCTTATCATGGCACTTAGCATGTCCTCAAGAGTCCTTCCTATTACTTTAACTTGTCCAACCACATAAGTGTGACAAGGATTAGTAAACCAAATTTGTACATCAAGAACAATCCAAGAACTTTTCCCTAAGCAACAAATAGATTGGATATTAATATTGTAAAACCCACGCAATTCAAGCACCAAAGAAAAACACTATAAAGGATTCGTGAAGACACAAATACTCTCATGGTGTGACATGATTTCAAGCAATTTTAAGGATCTATTCAATATAATGAAAATATGATCATCTCTCCAAGGATCACTAGGAATAAGAGGTGGTAGGTACATACCTTGGAAGCAATGCCTTGACTTTGTTTTCTTGTCCTCCATAGATTCTTTATAAGGACCTTCCCTCCCATACATAAACTTGGACCAATAGGCTTGATCCTTTTTCCTCTTTGTTAGAATTCCCTTGGTAGGTAACTCCTTCTTTAAATCCATGGGTTAGATGCTTCAGTCCTTGTCATAAAGTATCCATCAACCCATTGGAGTTTAATTAGGTTCCTCCTTTGATTCAAGTCTTCTTCAACCTTGGAGTCATTGAATAAGAACTCATTTAGGCCTTTAAACTTATGCTCATAAGAGGTCTTATTTGAGACCTTCTTTAGAAGAATTAGCTCATGAACCTGTAAGAGAGAAGTATTGGTACTAGGAAAAATGTTAGTTCCATGGTTAGCATGTAACAAAGGCTTAGTTTAAACAAGTTCCACAACTATATGTTCCTTATCTCCCTCATTTAATACAACCTGTGGCTCAATATTCTCACACAACTCTCCTTATTGAATAATGTTTTTCTCCCCATTCTTAGCTTCTTCTTCCTCTTTATCCTTAACTCGATTAGGTTAAAATTCATTTAATAAAGGTTGGGTATTTTAGGGAAGGTAGTTTGAGCATCTACACTCAAGTGGATTGGGAAGGGTGGAGTTAAGGAAGCTTGGATGATCTATCATGTTATCCATCCTCCTTGATAGAGAGTTTTCCATGCCTTTTATTCCTTGATATTGGTCCTTTTTATACTCAATATGGATGCCAATAAATCTGCCATGGTTATCTTTCCCGAAGCCATAGTACCTAATAAAAGAAATACTAATAAAACAAAAACACCAAATAAGTTAAAGTTAAGAAATCAACCTCACAAGTTCTCAAAATTCACACAATTATTTTTTTCACAATTGGCATCTAAAGCATTGATAAATCATTTATACTCCAATGAGTTTCCTTGGTACCAATTGTGGTTTGAGATAGAAATAGATTCTTGTTTTAAATAACTCAAATAAACAAAATTATGTACGGACTTGATTAAAGAAGTAACAACAAATTGAAAATAGAAAAGCTTAAATAAAATAGGATGTTGAAGGAAATAGGACTCAACAACTAATTGATCAACTTAGTAGATGAATTACTAATTGATGAGTAGTTTTAAGAATAAAAAGAAGATTTTAGGAATCAAAAATATGAAACATAGGAATCAAAGCTTGAACAACATTGAATCGGAGAGCTTTAGATGTGTTTGGAAGCTTGTCATGCGTTTAATTAGGCTTGATCTACATAGGGGGTAAATTGGGACATAGTCCAGTAGGTGTGGCATACCTTGAACTTAGGTGATAAGCCTTGGATACTATTTTGAGGTTCTTCATCACCTTGGGTGCACCTCAAGGGCACTTCAAAGATAGATCAACCAAAAATCAGTTTGCATTGTACCACTTGTTCTTCTAAATAGTCCCCTCATTTGTCACTTTCTTGGAATATTATTTTTTAAATACAAAAGGTGATTTGTACCAACACTTTTTTACACATTTTCTTACTCTTTTTAGGATCAAACAACACTTTTTGATAAAAATTCAGCTTGAAAATTTGAATTCCTCAAGAATACTGACTTCTTCTCCGGAGCTCAGAACGAGTTGAAATTTTGAACGTAAGCAATTTTCAATATTCTTAACTCATTTCAAATGTGTTTTTGCCCAAATTATCAACCAATTTTTCCATATTTTTGATCCTCTTCACTTTCTTGAAGTTCAAGTTCTTAACAATGGTATCTCACTCAATTTGACTCCGATTAAGCTCAAATTTAAAACCTAGACTCCTAATAGTGTTGAGAGCACAAATAAAACACTATAATAATAGGAAAATCAAAAAATTTATGACTCAAATTTTGATCTAATACGAAAAATATGAATAGTGATTTTTTTTGGGATATTTCATTTTGACACTTTTTTTGTTGATTTTCAAGATAACAAATCAAATATTGACTTGATAGGAATTAAATCAAGCTTGGATTTGATATCAAATGATATAAGAGCAAAGTATGAAATCAAAAACTAAACTGAGATATGAATATGAAAGTTAAAGACATAGATAGAAAGCAAGTAACAAATACACACAATGGATGAATGAATAGCAAACTAAGGGTGTATCAAACCCCTAACCCTCTGTTCAATTTCAAAAAAAACACTTAACTCCTACGTAGACCTCAAGAGAATTGGATTCCTGAGAAACCGACATTTGTAAAAGATAAATTAACACAAGCAATTCCATGGTTTCCACAAGCTAATACAAGATTGCCTCACACTCAAAATAGAGTTTAAATTGATAATTTGATCAATAAATACTTAGTAAATAAAAGAGAAGTCCTATTTATAGTCTAGGCTGAGTTATTACATCACATGGGCCCGAAAGTGACCCATTTAGGAAACACTAAATATAAAAGGCCATTAAGCATATGCTTGATAATTTGTAGAGAATATGGGTCATGTACCAGGGGTATATTGGTATATTTTGACCTTCTATAATGGATCTAGAATGGGTTGGATACACCTCCAAATTGGAAGGGGCACATGTCCTCTTTCGGGGGTCTTCTAGCCCCGTTTTGGCTTATCGTCACTTCTTTAACATCCCTCGTCCCTTCTCAACCCTCATAATCATCAAATTTGCACATTTTGGATAGCAACAAAGAGTATCTAAGTGAGTCTTGACCATAAGTATTCTCTCTAATAATCTTAGGCCATTTGGATTGTATCAAGGCACAAGATACAACCAAAACGGGAATAGAACCAACCTATAAAGTGATCCAACAAGGCTAAACCAAGACGAGTTACCTTTTATAGTGCATCCTCTTAAAGGAGCCTAGTATGATTAGGCTCCTCCTAAGATAGTACAACCATTAGCTGACATGGACCAGAGTACCTTGTGCACTATAAGGAGTCTTTAATCTCCTCCACTCTCTTTCTATATTGAATTAGGACAATGCAAGGATTTTTAGCAGGGGAGGGGGGGGGGGTTAAGGAATTCTTAGTATAAATTTGATGGACTACACGTACTATTTAATTTTATGGAATTGGCTTGGTTGATTGTAAAGGCATACTCTATTTCATATTTTACATTTGTATTATTTATTACTTTAACCATTGCGGAGTTTGCACTTTGATGCATATTTACTTTATCCCTCATGGGGCTTGTTCCATATTATCGACATGGGTTTGTAATGGCCTTTATTGGGTAGACTGATGATAATGTATAATGGCACCATTTTTAGGCTTTTATCATGCACTTAATATTAATGTAATAATTGAATAGTGTGTATTTCTCTTGTTTCCTTTTGTATATACGTATCCAATAAACTCCAAAGATTTTTTTCAAAAGTTGGTTCTTTCCTAAGAAGCAAAATTTTGCTCTCTCTTTCTTTTGATCTTCTATTTCTTTTATTTTAATATAGTTTCTTTATCGAGCTAAGTAAGTGTTCACCCATGATGGATGATAAGGCGACAATCTTAGGTGAAATATCTAGTCATTGTAATTGCTTTGAAATAGGCAAAAGTTCAAAAGCACTTTCTAAATGGAATTATCAAGGAATGAAATAATTTTGAGAACAACCAAAATAAAATTTCTTTTTGAAAAAGAACAAAGATGTTTATGAGCTTTCTCTTGAATTAGTTCATTATATTCAATTTTTTTATCTATCTTTACATGGATGAGTTTTTGGCACGGAGTAACTTATTAAGCTAAAATTTCTCAAATTAATTGAGATACTAAATTTTTGCTCTATAAGTATGATGCCGTGTGTGGTGAGATTTTTAAATAATTATTGTACATAAATGTAGTCTATAACTTTCCTCCTGTGTATTCAAAGAAAAATCTTAGGCAAGCTTGGTTTCGAGGATGACCCAACGCTATTTTTGACCTATCACATAACCAAACTCCAACCTTAACATTGTTCCCTATTCAACCCCTTTGAGCCTTTTGCACATTTTTCTTTCTTTTTGTTATAATAACCATGATAAAGCACCTAAACCCTTTTGAAAATCTTCATTTTTGGAACTTAACCACTTTGATACATTGCATGGTTCTAAATAATAAAATTTAGTCAATGATCTAAGGTGATTTTATACACTTTGATATCATTATTCTAGCTTATTTTGCCTTGTTTTGAGAGAAACTTGAGTATTTAACTTGTTGATATTGATATAAATGAGCATTTACGTGTTAAAGTATGTGGTTACAGTGTTTAAAGTGTTTTCTAAACAAGTTTACACTTAGTTGAGTTATTTAGAGTTCAACCAAGAAAACTAGTTTTACTAGCTTGAGCTAGGTGTTTGTCTAATTGGTTTTAATGGATTCTAGTGTGTTAAATTACTTCCTTATGATTTGACTGTATAATATTATATGGAAAAACTTATTTAATGTGTGCAACATTCAATTATAATGAGTCAAGATTCAACAAATGTTTGTGCATAAATTATCGAGGCTAGTACTTTGCTTGAGTTTCTAGTGTGTTGTTCTTAACGTATTGTTGTATTGAACTCTAATCAATGTTGTTTGATGATTTAGGATGATTGTGGAGTTGATTATGGTGATATACGCATGTTGAAAAAGCTTGAAATAAAAGGGAAAACAACACCAAAATACAAGTGATAAAGTATGGGATGATAAAGACTTAGCAAAAATTTTGGATGCAATTTCAAATGTGTACGCGCAATGAGCATGTGCTGCTACTCCAATACGGTGATCCATTGGCTTAGATAAATTTGAGAATATGAATTCCAGTATCTGCATACGATTTTCTAGTGAAGCAGTCTTTCTTTCACTGCAGCCATACATGCGTCACACACTTTATTCCACTGCTTCAATATGTGCGTCGCACCATGCATTTCACTTCTTTAATTTGCACATCAAATTCCCACCTATATATGGATTAGGTATTTTTCTAATAATAACATAATATTGGCCCATGTGTATGTTGGAATCTTGGTATAGGAGACCACTATTATAATTAATTTTAAATCCTTTTAGGATTAGGAGTATGATATTACATATACACACGTTGCACACTATAAAAAGAAATGTAGATCTTGTTACACGGGAGGGGCCTCGTGGAGAGTTTTGGAGGAGATGCCACACATTATTTAGGTTTCTTATATTTTTAATTAGCTTTTACTTATCATATCATGTAATTAACTATTTAAATCGTGATTATGAATATTATCGGCTAAAAACCTTCTTTCCGGGGTTAAAGCTAAGAACATGAGTACTATTGTATTAGATTAATTTTATTTAATTTTCTTATAATTATTGGGGTTTTTTAATTCTTAATTTAACTATTTTAAGGATTAGCTACCCTTAGAATACATCCATTGTAAACATTGTGATCTAGGGAGAGGGAATAGGGAACTAGAACATGGGAATAAACAAAGTATGGTTTGTATTCTTTTATAACATAAGGAATTCAAATTAGCATTTAGGACATGGATGTACTTAGACGCCTAACTTGATTCACATGTAGGATGATAGCTTAAAGAACTTAATTGGATTATTACATCCACACTCAATGATGAAGTTGTAATGTCAAAGTTAGGTAAACGATTAAAGGTCAAGAGACCATGATCATGCAATTAGCCCTAAGAATCAACAACCAAGATAAGTGAATTAATGAATGAAGTCCAATAACATAGTATGATTGTTCAAAGTGCTTTAACCATGGGATTTATCCTATTGATTGTCCCAAGACTTCTATTTTTATGTACTGTTTACTTTATTTTTACTGTTTACTTTATTTTCAGTTTAAAATTCTGAAACTTTATTGGTTACCTATCTCAATTTGTTAAAAAAGAATTGGGTAGTTGTTTAACACAAGTCCTTGTGGGATTGATATTCGGCTTTCTTTAAGGCAACTATATTACTTGGTAGACCACATACACTTGGTTGTGCGTTGTCATGTTTTTGGCACCGTTGTTGGGAAATTGTAAATTCGAAACTAACTTATTTTTAGTTTAGCTATATTGAGTTGTAAATAGTTTAGTAATTTTTGTTTTTAGTTTCTTTATTCTTTTTTATTTCTCACACTTCTTGAGATGTCAGCCTAGGATAGATGGTTTTCAAGTGATGAAGATTCTTATTGTTTTTTTAGGGGACCACATCATGAGGCTTATTGTCTAGATTTTGATGGAAGTGCATGAATAGGACCTTCGCAATAGGATGTGGATAATGTTCTATCAGTGGAGCACACAGTAACTTCATACTTGGTTTGTGGTCAAAGTGGTCATACTACAGCTATGTGTGTTGTCAATCTAGATTTAGAATTATTTGTGTGCTATACTAAAAGGCAAAATTATATAAATATCTACAATCAAATGGTGCAGAATCAGCAACATATTCAGGCATAGAACAACCAGCAACAACTGTTTTAGCACCAACAACTAAACATGAAGGCTACAACTCAAATTAGCAATTTGGAAAAGACGCTGAAACAACTTTTGACATCTTAGGACCAGTTTAGGAAGACATGAAGAACAAATAGGTGGTTACAAAGCAAGTGTATATTTAGCTGGAGGTAGATGCAGAGTTGGCTCCCCAACAAGTGGCAGATAAAGATGCTGATAATTTGAGAAAGTCTGAGTACTCAAAAACTAAAGTTGCTGAGAAGGTTAAGGAGATACCACCACCACCATATGAATTGAAACTATTTAGTTGTCATCTTTCTTTTGAGACTGAAATTGAGAAGGCGAATGAGACTTAGTGAGTTATTGATAGAGCAAATTTTGAAGTGGGATTAGTTGGGCCTTACTCAAATTACTTTTCTAAATTATGCTTAGATGATGTCTTATCAGTGGAATAATCTGAAATAGTAGAAGAGTATGAAGATAAGAAATTAAAATCCTATATTCTTAATTTTGCACAAGAAAAGCATTATACAAACACACCTCATTTCAAGGCCGAGTGGTTTACAATGCATATTTCATTACTCAGTTCCTTAGTCTTTGTACCACCACTCTATGAGTGAGTCAAAAAGATAGATGTGATGTTGGGGGTGAAATTTCTATCCTCAAGATGTAGGAAAAAGCATGATTGTGTCATGCTATGACACTAATTAGGCGCTTCTCTAGAGGTAACCAAGTTAAGTTAAGGTATGTTTTATTTTTAGTTTTTAGTTTTTACTTTACGTAGTTTTTATTTTTTATTGAGTCATGGGTTGAGTGGAAGTCTGAGTATCAGAAACCAGAGCAAAAGAGCATGGCAAAGACTGAGTATGGTTTCTCCGAACCTTCTTAATGTGTAAAGATGCTACTAACTAAGACTAGAGGCCTCAGGAAGTATTTCTATCTCTTACTTTAAAAGTGTACTATGGGGACAAAGTAGATTTTTAAGTGTGTTATGGGGAAATTCCCAATTTTGGGCTCAATTTAAAAAATTTTAGGTTAGGAATATGTGACATATTTTTTTTGGTTCTAGTTTTGATGACATGGTGTAAGTGTTTTCTTCGGTAAAAGCATTTTGATTGAGTGAATTGCTACTTTTGAGACACCTAGTCTCATATTTGTGAATCTCATACTTGTGGCATAAAATTTTGAATTTGTGTTATTATTGGTTAAGAGTCTATGATGATCCTATGTGATTTGATCATGTGCCATTTGTGTGTGATGGATTTGTATATTCCTTATTGCATGTGATGTCTAAAACTTTACTAGTGTATGTACAAAGCAAAATAAAAATATGAGAGTTTAGGAGATGATATAGGTGTTTCTTTGATAGCTTCATTTTACACCATCTTTGTGACCTACCCTTTGTTCATAATCTTAGTCATCCCCATTGAGCCTTTAGCTTTTCCTTTGTCATCCTCATATATAGCCTAATCCCTTCTTTTAAAGACCTTAATTTGATCCAAAAGATCCTAGTTGCTTTAATGTAAAATTGAGTATGTAAGGAGTTTGAGAAATAAGAGGAGAAAAAGGTAAAATTAATTCCCCAAAGTCTAGTTATTGGCATGTATAATTGTTGTGGTTGGGAGTAGCAAAAATTATTTAAAAAATTTCCAAATTTTAGCCTGAATGTGTTACAGTGACAAATCGCTTAAGTTGAGGGTGGCTATCATAGGGGTGCATAGCGTAATATGGTGTAAAAAAGGGAAAAATTGAAAAAGTGGTATACTTCCACCATGTTTTTCTGAAAATACTTAAAAGAGATGGGGAAAAATAAAGGTGATGGGCGGATGAAAAAGTTTAATTTGGTTGTTTGAGATTGGTTTTAAATGTATAATGTAATATATTAAAGAGTTTAGAGAGGTTAGTCACTATTCTTGGTGTAAATAGTTCCTACTCGTCCATTAGCCTACATTACAACTTGAAAAAAACCTAATTGATCCTAAGTTCATCATTCTGATATTAGTGGACAACTACAATAAGGGCAAGCCTATGGTTCATTATGTGTAACTTGTGAATTCCTTGTGAGAGTGAGCGTAACTTGATTCTTGTAACCATCTTGTTCTAATTGCATTCTTTTGAGTGATCTTGGATAACTCTCCTTATTTAAGGGGCACATTTTTGAGGAATATAGGTGAATTGTATGATGTCTTTAGTTGATCAATAGGTATTAGTTTTCCACTAGGAGATCAATTCTTCAGGCTAGGGTGTCTTGAAGTAGTGTTCTTGAACTTTTAATTGTACGTAACATGCTTAGTGTAGAAACTTCCATTCTGTGTTGTCATTGTAGTACTAGCTTGAGTGTCTTAGTTTTAGTACAAGTGTAGTGTAACCTTATCTTTTGATGCCTAGTGTAAAGAGTTATTCGAGGACAAATAAGGGTTTAAATGTCAGCTATTGATCTGAGGCGATTTTATACACTTCGACATCATTATTCTAGATTATTTTGTCTTATTTTGAGAGAAATTTGATTACTTAACGTATTGATATTGATATAAGTGAGAATTAAGTGTACAAGGACGTGATTACTATGTTCAAATTGTTTTCCAAACAAGTTTGTACTTAATTGAGTCATTTAGAGTTCAACCGAGAAAACTAGTTTTACTAGCTTGAGCTAGGTGTTTGTCTAGTTGGTTTCAATGGATTCTAGTATGTTAAATGAGTTCCTTATGGTTTTAATGTGTATATTATGTGTAACAACTTGTTTAACATGTGCAACATTCAATTATAATGATCCAAGAGTCAACAATAAGTTTGTGCGTAAATGATTGAGACTAGTACTTTCCTTGAGTTTCTAGCGTGTTGTTCTTAACATGTTGTATTGAGCTCTAATCCATGGTGTTTACTGATTTAGTATGATTGTGGAGTTGATTATTCTGATATACAATGTTGAACAAGATTGAAATAAAAGGGAAAATAACACCAAAATACAAGGGATGAAAGATGGGACGATAAAGGCTTATCCAAAATTTTTGATGTAATTTCCAGTGTATATGAACAATGAGCATGCAAAACATACTCCAATATGGTACTCCTTTTACTTATAGAAATTTTAGAAGATTAATTCCAGTATCTGTATATGATTTTTATACGACGTAGGATTTATTTTTGTGCAGCCATGCGTGCGTCGCATGCTTCATTCCATTGCTCCAATACGTGCATTTCTCCATGCATTTCATTACTTCAATTTGAATATCAACTAGGGACCATATGGATTTTGTAATATTGGAATAGATGTAAGACCCCATGAAACTTCTGAGCTTAATTCAGTCCTTTAAGCTTGTCAAGGGTCCCAGACTTAAAAAATTCTAACCAAGTTCCCAGACTTAGCCTATTTTGACCTTCAAAAGTTGGAAATCTCATATAGATATCTTAATTTCCTTTAATGGCCCATATTTTCATTAATTCACGATCAAGAAGGTCAATAGGTGTTCCCAAACAAGTTTCGTATTATTTGGAACACGTTTAGATCATGTTCGAAGTCCCCAATAATGGACCAACGCGATCTTGGTGTGCCGCATCGCCAATCGTGTTGGCCAATATTTGTGCAAGTTGCCAAATCCAAAACATCTGAGGCTCGACGCGATCATGGCACGATGCATCAAGTATAGCATCGTAGCCATCAATGCACCACGTCGCTTATAGCATCGACACCCAATTTTAGTCATTAAATGACCGTGTCCTCAAGGGCAGAAGGGTCAATTTTCCACCCTTATGTAAGTCACAAACACGTAATTCATCCCTATTTCTCCTAAATTATAGGGGTTTCTCTATTAAATCCATCAAGAACAAGATTAGGGTTTCATATTGAGGATCCAATTTCAAAAATTTCACCATTTGTTTTCAAGAATCTTCCATCCAAGGTATGCATAGTGTTGATTTATGGATTCCTTTCATCCATAAAGCTCAAGAACCCTATTTCAAATTATAAATCATGATTTTTATGTTGTGGGTTATTTTGTAACCATGTTTATCTAGTTGTACCATACCCAAGTTGGAATCTTTACGTGTTTTTCATGAGACTACGTTTGCATCCAAGTTGAAATCCATGAATAGAGTTGTTCATAATGTGTAATTTGATGATTATACCTATGTCCTAAGTTGTGCATTTAAGGTATTTGATAAAATGCCTTAGAAGATAGAAATTGTGTATTATGGCTCAATTGTAATCCATATGATAAATGCATGTCTTACCCTTATGTTCAAATGAGTCCCATGCTATTGATGTACAATGTAGATGTTTGTTGGAATGCTCATGATGTTAGATTATGAAATTATGATACTTATTAGATGCATTCCTACTTTCAACAAGTTTATGATAACCATGTGCTTCATGAAATCCCTAACATATTATATTGTGCATTGTTGATGTTGGTCATGTATTCAAGAACGTTATGACTTGTAAGTTTTCTTTGATCGAGTTCTGAGGGTAATTGTACCCGATAACTTAGTTGTGTGCCTAGAGCTAGTGTCATGTTTTCATGATACTCTCAGTTAAGCCATGGTCAATAGAACTCAGTCAGTCATATGACTCAGGAAAGCTTAAAAATTCAATAATCTCAATAGTATTCTGTCAGTCAATGGAACTCAGTTAACTCAGTGCAGTTCAACTCAGTTAATTATGTTCAGTGTCTATTCAGATGGAATTTGGATTTAGCACCGAGTGAATCCAAGGATGGGAACTAACCTGCCAGTAGAGGGTGTGCTTCGTAGAAGCAATCCTTGCATTCCATTACTATGTAGCCAGCATAGGTTTGAGATATCTAACCTGCTAGTTGAGGGTTGATGAGGTGTCTTACCTTTCAGTTGAGGGTTCCCACCATTCTTATTTGAGTACCTGCCAGTTGAGGGTCACATACAGCTTGTTCTTACTGGTGGCGCGGTATTGACACCCTTCCAATTGGGTTTGCAGATTGGACCCCAACTCAGCTATATTGCTTTAGTTAGGGCATGTCGGTTAGATGACTACTTCCCAGAGTTACAGTTTCACTCTCAGTCTCAGTAATAAAACTCAGGTAGTTCTACAGAATTCAGGACTGTCAGATATAGTCAACTCAGAACAGTATGAAACTCAGCTAGTTCTATCAGAAACTAGATTGTTAGATACAGTGACTTAGTATCAGTTATTAGTAACTCATGTTATTAGTATTCAGACTCATAGTCAGTATCATCATGAATTTAGTTACAGTCATTTATTCATGTATGCATTCTCACATTCATGTTATATAGTCAGTTAGCATTTTTCATGCATTTGAACCCTCTGTATTTATCCTACCTCATTTGCATACCAGTATATTCAATCATGCTGATGCATTTGCCTTATGGTATTTTATACCATAGGTCTAGAAGCACGAGTTCCAGAGCATCAGTAGCACTCAAAATATTAGCTGTCGGATTTAGCAGTGAGTCTTCATTATTAGAGGATGATATTATTATTTATTTCATTATTTCAGTTTAGCTTTTAGTAGATGGATTTAGTTGGGGACATGTCCGATCAACTCCTTATTCAGATAGGTCAGTAAGTTAGAGGCATTTCAGACTATAGTATGTTCAGACAGTTTATTTCAATTCATGTTTTGGTATTGATATACCGTACTCTCAGATATTATGTTTATCTATTTTGAACCTTATTGCATGTTTCCGTCTATTACTTCTGCATTTTAAATGATGTTATACATTATTCAGGAACAGATATCAGTTATGGGTTAGATTGTGGTCCTTCGGGGTCATGAGCACCGTGTAGAGTTTTGAGTAAAAGATTCAGGGCATTACAATAAGGTATCATATTGATAATTTATTTTAATTCCAATTAGGATTAGGACTATGATATTACATATACACACTTTGCACACTATAAAAAGAGGTGTGGATCTTGTTACGTGGGAGGGACATCGTGGAGAATTTTGGAGGAGATGCTGCACATCATTTTGGTTATAATATTTTTTTAATTAGCTTTAAATTATCATATCATGTATTCAACAATTTTTATCATGATTATTAATATTATCAGCTGAAAACCCTCTTTCTGATGGTTAAAACCAAGAACATGAGTACTATTGTTTTGGATTAATTTTGTTTAATTTTCATATCATTATTGGTTGTTTCTTTATTCTTAGTTTAACTATTTTAGGGATTATCTACCCTTAGAATACATCAATTGTCAATCTTATGATCTCGGGAGAGGGAATAGAGAGATATAACATGGGAATAAACAAATTATGGTTTGTATTCTTTTATAACATAAGAAATTCAAATTAGCATTTAGGTCAGAGATGTACTTAGATGCGTTACTTTAGGATGATAGCTTAAAGAACTTAATTGGATTATTATACCCCACTCAATGATGTAGTTGTAATGTCCAAGTTTGGTAATTGGTTAGAGGTCGAGAGATCTGGATCATGCAAATAAACCTACAAATCAACAACCAAGATAAGAAAATTAACGAATGAAGTCCAATAACATAGTATGATTGTTCAAAGTGATTTAACCCTGTGCTTTGTCCTATTGATTGTCTCAAGAACTTTATTTTTATGCACCGTTTACTTTATTTTTAGTTTATAATTCCAAAACTGTACTGGTTACCTCTCTCAATTTGCAAACTAGAATTGGGTAGTTGTTTAACACAAGTCCCTGTGGGATCTTTATTTGGCTTTCTTGAAGGCCACTATATTACTTGGTAGATCACGTACACTTGTATGGGTGCTTGGGCACTATCAGGAAAATGCTTATGTTTTTTTTTGGGGGGGGGAAGGAGGGGCATTGTGTGTTTGGGAGCATACGTAAAGGTGATTTAAACTCCAAGTTTGGGGGAAGATTGTGAAATGCTAAGATGTGCCAAGAAAAGTGTCTATATGGTTGTCAAATCAAGTTCTGAAGAGACAAGTTATATTCTTGATGATAAATTTGTATATCCTTTCCCATAGAACATGAGGATAAATGAGACAAATGAGGTGCTAAGAAGAGCTTAAAGTTAGAAAATATCTTGAATATGTCAAATAAGTGAAGAAAGAAAATGGTGGGTTGGGTTTGTGGTAAATACTAAGCTAATGGTTAAGGGAAGCAAAATAACTGATTTCAAGTTGAATAAGGTAGATAACTTGAAATATTTTGGGTAGAAGGGGATAAGCCATTGAGTTGAAGGAGTTCTTTTAGTCACTTGATCCATATATTCCTTCCGACACCTTGAAACTTTATCTAAACCCACAAGACTTTGGTCATTTCAAGCTAGGCAAGTCTACATTAGTGGGAAAAAACAAAAAGGGCAAGTCTACGGCTCTACTCATTGTACTTGAATCTCTTTGTGAGAGTGAGTGTGAATTCTTTTATTATTTTGAGCTTCTTTAAGATTTGATTTGTCTTTTGGGTGTGGATCTAACTCTTGTATATGAGAAGAATCAATACTTTGTGATTGAATGTGAAGTCTTACTCTCGGTTTGAGTAAATGAGTGAGGTAAGTTGGATTGTGAAGATTGAAATGATCTTTCAAGATTTTGTGTCAACTCTTATTACGACCCGACCCCGGGTCTTGCCGTGATGGATATCTCAAGCCCACCATTGACTAGAGACCACCCCTTTGCTTACCCTCAAGGGCACAATAATAATAATAATAATAATAATAATAATAATAATAATAATAATAAAGCGGATGCAAATCAGGATAGTAATAAAAGATGAATAGATTAATAAAATAAAAACTAAGAGTCAACACAACAACCAACCCATACATGTCCACAATAACCTCTATAACTAGAATAGAAACTAAGTCGGTACATGCCCATGACTATGATGAAAAAGATTCCAAAAGTTTTATGAAAATAAAGAGAGAATAATAAAATGGGAAGGCTTTCTGAAGGATGGAGGCTCACCATTTAATAACAACTCAATAGACGAGCTCAACCACCTAACATAGGAAATGAGCAATAGAAAATTTCTCAAACCGTACATCATGAAACGATGTAGTGTCATAGGACGGTCAGTGGTATAATCACTGGCTTGTAACTTAGGGAAAGTGATAAAATAATTCCATGTCCAAAATCAGTCAACCTACATGCACACATTCATATATAAATATATCGGATGTCGGGATAGGGTAAAGGGTCATGAATATGATTGTTTAAAGATTTAACCTGAACTATATAGCTCTATCCATCTTAAAGGTACCTATGGGCTATATGCGTTCAGGTCTCCCTATTGAATAAGACCTAGTGTGTGTTGTCAACACAAATTGAGGAAATCCAAGGGATAAATATAGCCACCAAGGCAATATCCATCCCAAAATATATACATCAAGTGTGCATCAAGCAAACGGTCATATAAACCCCCAACGCTTGCAATCATGGTTTTCAATTTTGTCTCCCCGGGACTTAATCCTTAATGGTGAGCTACACAATTCCATTTAAGACCAAATTAAAATAATTTGCACATAAACCAATTCATAAAGCCTAGGTGTCACTAATTAAGGCATTTACCACTTGGTATCGTCATACCAATATGCTTGCAAGCTAAATTACTTATGCCAAACCAATTTAGATAGCTAAATTGGACTCCCAAGTTCCATTAAAATCAAAATACCAATGCCACCAAGGAAATCCCAAACCATATTCATATCGATTTATCCTTTAACACAATGTAATCGGTTTAAAATAAGTCAAACTATGCAATTATTCATATTAAAACAAAGATTATAATATGGGTTGAGGTTAATGCCAATTCAAAGCCAAAGTTTATCCAATTTGGGGAAACCTATGTCCCCAATTCTAATCATTAAAAGTATGCACCAATTCAGTCCTAAAAAAATCAATTTAAAGAATGAAAAATTAATTTACAACATGGAACAAATAATTCAATCGGTGGTAACCAAAACCCCTCAACCCAATTTCAAAACCCACTGCTTAAATCACATCAAAATCCATCCAATTAATACCATAAAGTAATATTTAAGTTTAGGGAAAAGAAACATGCTTAAAATACACAAGGTGAAAATAATAGCCTAGATGATGAATTCTCTGTAAAACCCTTGAATGTTCTTGGATTTTGAGTTAAAGAGAGAAAGAGAAAGATTTGATCTTTGAAAATTGAAGGGAATGGGGTTATTTTATGTTATAGGGTCGTACAAGTGTAAGAAACTAAAAGCACCTCCCGCCAAATGAATAAAACAAAAATTAGAAAATATTAAAACATTGTTGCGAAATGCCAATATTATTGAGGTTAGCCTCTATGCCACACAAATATCAAAGAGGTTAACCTCTGTGTCACAGTCTTATCATGGAGTCTCACTGCCTCAGGGTCCTAAAATGACCCTGAACCCCTACCATAAAATCCAAAACTTTCCCAAAACACTCTTTTAACATCCCTAAACATAATTCATGTCAAAAATTTACATTACACATGTGGAAGCATCAAAAATAAAATCATTGTAGTTTAACGGGGTCTCACATTAACCCCCCCAAGGATCATACGTCCCCAAATAATGAGTTAGGACATTTTTAGCATGAGAATAGAAAAAATACATTAGAATCAAATAACGAACTAGGAAAGTGAAAAGGCCAAAATGAAACTCATAACTTAAGTATTTTCATCTACCCTAAGGAACAAGAACGGGTATTTTTCCTTCATATCCTCCTTGACTTCCCATGTAGCTTCTTCAACCTTTGGATTTCTCCATAGAACCTTCACTGAAGCTATATCCTTGGTCCTCAAACTATGAACTTTCCTACAAAATATCTCAACCAAACTTCCTCATACGGTAAGAAATCCATAACACCAACATCCTCAATAGGAACTATCAAGGAAGGATCACCCACAAACTTTTTCAGCATAGACACATAAAAAATAGGATGAATACAAGTTAAACAGACAGGCACATCTAACTCATACACAACCTTACAAATCCTCCTTAAAATTTGGTATAGACCAATGTAATGGTGAATGAGACTTCCTTCTTCCCAAACATCATGACTCATTTCATAGGATATACCTTCAAGAATACCCAATCACTTTCTTCAAACTCCAACTCTCTTCACCACACATTGGTATAAAACTTTTGGTGACTTTGAGCAGTCTTAAATCTTTATTTAGTTACCTTCACCTTCTCTATGGCTTGGTTAAAAAATCTAAGATCAAACAACCTAGTCTCACTAACCTAAAACCGTCCAATAAGAGACCTACACCTTCTACCATAAAGACCTACTATGCTTAGCCTAGTTAATCTGTCCATGGTATAGTTCATTGTATGGTTTAGGGTACTATTCATACCCTAAGGTATGAGTTATGTTACATTGGTCGTATGATAAAAAATTTTGGGGTCCATACCCTAGGGTATGGCTTAGGTGTGGAACACATATCCTCATAGGTACAACTTTCAGTTTTTAAGCTAAGGGCATTTTATACATTTCCCACCCCTCAAACCTTATAACCCATGAATTATAACCTTCTTTATCCCTTCGTTCTTCACATATAAAAGTTCTAAAACATCCAAAACACTCTCAAAAACTTCTTCAACAAGATTGGAGACTATGTTTCAAGAGTGTTCATCTAAAGTCTAAGGGGGTCAAAAATCATCCGTGAATCATCTTGTATAAGGAATGTGACCTTTCACTTATTATTATTTCTCAAATATTATACTATTTAAACATTGTTTATGAATCTTTAATGGTGGTTTTTGAAACAAATATTGAGAGTTTTATGTGTAGTGATAGGTAATGTTTACTCTTTTTTAAACTTGTGTTTATATACATATTTTTGGTGATTATTGGCATATATGGGTGCTTATTTATTTTAGTTTAACAAGTTTATCTTGAGTAACCCTATTATTGATGGTTTTCACTTGGGTTTGGTCATGGTAAAAGTATGCCCTGAAGATGTTTGTGAAAATGTCTATTAGAAATAACTAGTCATATGTTGATTGTTAATTGAACTAAGATAATGGCTTAATAAGGAAGAATAATTGATAAATTACCTTATCAAGTCTTTGTTGGCCCTTTATTGAGTTAATTGGTGACCTTGGTGGTTAGTTTGGTTAAAAATACTAATGAACAGTTTGATGAAGGTCTTGATAACCACAACTTAAATTTAATGGTATTTGAAACTAAGTCATTGGCCTATTAAGGTAATTAATTGACAAATAGTTCATAAAGACCTTATGGTCATGTATGGTGTTAAATTGTGGCCTTAAATTGTGGCCTTGATAGCTTAAAATGGCTAAGTGGGTTAAATTTCTTAAATGTTGAATTAAGTAGATGTGAATTCATGGACAAAGGGTTGGATTCCCAATGTCGACTTGTAGTGGACACGATGGCTTATGGTTAGAGTCCACTTTCGTAATAAGATGTCTTGTGGTTAGAGTCCATTTGTTTGATAAGATGGGTAATGGTTAGTATCCATATGTCTAACTAAAAAGTCTTGTGGTTATAGTCCACTTTCACAATGACACGGCTTTGGGTTAGAGTCCTCGTGATTCATATAACCTAAGCAAGTGGAATTTTAGAGTCCTCAACTTCATGGTTCATTATTGGGTGCATTGAATTACATGCTATGGCCTTGTTATCTTTTTGACACTTGATGTATCTATATATATCTACATGTATATGTGTATAAATGTGGTGGATTATGATTTTTTGACTCGGTATTGAATAATGACACTATTTTATCCATACCCTTGAGTTACATCCTAGCACCCCAATCGCTGACCATCTTCGGATACTATGTCCCCATATGACACAGCGGAGAAAGCATTTTCTTCTCTTTCTGTGTAGTGACAGGTGCTCGAGCGGATCATATTTTGACTTTAAAGTGGTTATATTCCATAATTTAGAAGACATACATTTTATAGTCTTTCTATCTTATGTCATAGACATGTATTAGACTCGATTTTTGGCTATTGGCAGGGATATGTCCCGACATATTATAGACATCGGATTGGTAGAGGCTTATGGATGACTGTGGACTAGGTATGTTGTTTAGAATATTGATATTAATGGTTGGATTATAAATTTCTTAACTAATGATTGGTAGTCTTGTTTCAACTATTTTGTGATACTATCGGAGTTCGTTCAATACATGAGGACTAATGTGATGGTTAGGTTGGGTTAACAGGGTGATATACGGTCTAAGTTGAGCTTAAGATGACCATATGATAACGCTTGATTTTAGGTCATTTCACTTCTTGCACAACAAATAAAGTGTGACGAATTCTGCTACTATTATAGATAAGGCTATACATGACTGTTTTTTTGCTATTCCATGATATGGTGCCATAGTTAAGAAAGAATATATATCCAGAGGTGGACCTTTTTTCTTTTAAATCTCCTCCTAATAAGCATCAGTGTAGCCTCTGAGTTCTAGATCATTTCCTTGATAACATAAAGAATAGTTGACTGTGCCTTTGAGATACCTCAATATTCTTTAAATTTCTTTACAATTATGTTGTCCTAGTCCTATTAATGTCTACTAACTAACCTAATGGTATAATAAATATTAGGTCTAGTACATATCATAGCATACATTTGACTTTTGACTGTGTTGGCATAAGGAACCTTTCTTATTGGTTTCTTCTCTTGTGGAGTCTAAGGGCACATCTTTGGGTACAAAGCTTTAATTTTATAAACTGGAGTGTTTACGGTTTACCAATCTTGCATATTAAAGCATTTAAGAACTTTCTTAATGTAAGATTCTTGTGAAAGAGACAATAATCTCTTCTAACGATCTCTTGAAATCATAAATTAAAGAATGCATGATGCTTGGCCCATGTCTTTCCTCTCAAAAGTAAATGATAGCTACTCTTTTATTTCTTTTGCTTGCTCGATGCCACTTGCAGCTGTAAGTATGTCATCTACATATAATGATAAAATCATAAACATATCTCTGGATCTTTTGATATATACACAATGATCTTTATGAATCATAACAAAACCATACGATATTATCGCATTATGGAAATGTAAGTACCATCCTATAGAAGATTATTTAAGGCCATAAATAGACCTTTGAAGTCAACATATTTTATTTCCATCACCTTTTTTCATGAAATCAATAGGTTGTTCCATATCGATTTCTTTTTCTAGTTCTCCATTGAGAAATGTAGTTTTCACATTCATTTGATGAAATTCAAGATCCAAAATAACCACTATAGACAAAATTAATCATATTAAAGGTAAATGCACAACAGGTGAAAACATTTCTTCATAATCAATTTCTTCTTATTATGTATATCTTTTAGCTACTAGGTGAGCTTTAAATCATTCAAAACTTTCATCTTCCTTAAGGATGATTTTTAGAAATCACTTATTTCCAATAGCTTCTCATAATATAGGTAAATCAACAAATTTCCACACTTGGTTAGATTTCATTGACAATATCTCCTCCTTCATTACTTTTAACCATTTCTCTTTGGTGAGGCATATAACAGCCTTATTTATATTCCTTGGCTCTTCATCATCCGAAGCAACTATAAATGCTTCTTCTACAATCTCAAATTGATGATAAGAAATTTGGGGATGAATTGTTCTTTAAGGTTGAGATAGAAAAATTGATTTATCAATCGATTAGTTTCCAGTCAAACCAACAATATTACTAGAATTTGTAGAAATAGGAGTTGATCCATTATCATCAACATGACTCCCACTAAAATCCATTGGAATGTCAATAGAGAAAGCATTTTGGTCCTTAGTTTCATAAAGAGATAAGTCTTGACCTGTCATGCCCTTCTTAATAAAATTATTCTGTACAAATTTAACATCACGTGCTTGAATTTCAGTTACAGTGCCACTATCTTGTTCACTAATGAACACATAATCCCTAGACTATTTAGAGTATCTTATAAAGTACCCTTCTTTCCCCTTAGACCTAATTTTTGATATTGGGAGGAAGGGTTATAATAAAATCAGCACTACCCCAAGACTTTAAAATACTCAAATTTTGCTTTCGTTTATCTCATAACACATAGAGCATAATTATAACTAATTTTAAGGGTACACAGTCAGTAGAAATGCACCAGCGAGCAACATATTAGCCTATTAGGTGATCGGAAAGTTTGCATGCACAATCATTGAACTAGCCATTTGTTATGAGTAGTTAATTATCTTTGAATTCTCTTTTCATCACACAATTATATAAAATCATCTGACAAATACATTCTTCTTCGATCAGTCTTAGAGCTTTAATTTTATAATTCAGTTGATTCTAGACTAAGTTCATAAACTTAATGAAGCAATTCAAAGCTTCAGATTTATGAGAAATCAAATATACATAACCAAAACAAGTAAAATCATTAATAAAAGTGATGAAGTAAATAGCACCATGTGTTGTCCTTACATTCATTAGATCACAAATGTTGGAATAAATTAATTGCAATGGAGTATCAGATCTTCTTCTTTTCTCCAGTGATTTTCTTGCAGTTTTTGACTAGGCAAGATTCAAAAGTAGATAATTGTACTTTATTTATTGTGCCAAGCAGGCCTTTCTTATCTAAGCAGTTCATTCTTTGTTGACCAATATGGTCTATCCTAACATGCCATAAATTTATATCATTATCACTATTAGAAGATGATGTAAATAAAAGAAATTAATATTATTATTATTGGGATTAGAATAACATCCAATACAAAAAATTGATAGTAAAAATGACTAGTGTCATATTTTATCTTTGCAGAATACAAATCTACATCATGTTCATGAAAGAAAAAAAATTAAATGCTAACTTAATCAACATTCTGAAAGAGACTAGATTTCATCATATTGTTGGGGTAAATAGTACATCATGAAGATATTAAGTTTAGCAACCACACATTTCTAGTATGCAGGTACTAATTCATTTGACCTTTTCTTTGGAGTTATTTCCTTCATACGCCCATTTCGATCTTTGTGAGATTCATCAAAATCTATGAAAACATCTCTATCCATTGCTATGTGTTCGGTGGCTGCTGAGTCTATAATCTATATAGGAAGTGATTCAGTTAAAAAAGCACAAAAAGAATATTTACATCACTATGTAAAATATTAATAAGGTCGTGTACCTTTTTAGGCTCAGGGGAATGACAAGAAAAGTGTGCCTTATTCTTATAGCTGTACCACTTGAGCTTAGCTATTTTCACCTTTTCATTTTTTTAAAGAAGAAATATTTTCCTCTCCTTCATGATTATTCTCAGACTTCTTTGAGATATTTCTTTTTTCCCTTTTTAAGAAAATTCACCATGCTTGCGTTTGTTATCAAATCCACATTTTGGATCTGAGTCATATACACATTGTATTGGCATTGTCTACTCCAAGAAGCTCTTCGTATAGTTTCAAAAGATACTTAACATTGTTCATAGTCTTTATACTAACATTATAGGTTAAGTGACTTTTCATATTTTTCGAGCTTTGCGATAGGAAGTATTAACAACTTAGAGTTGTTTCTCTTCGGTCAACAAATGACCAATATCTTTCAGTTTATTTATCGTATTTGTCATATGGTGTAAATGCTTACATATAGTATGATCAGGACATTTCTTATAAGTGTCAAACATAATAGTAAGAACCCTTAACTGAGCAGCTGAAGTATGACAAAACTTTTCTTTTAATGCGGAGCACATGTCCTTAGCATCGCTATACTGTCGAAATTCTCGCATGATATCATCATATATATTGCTCAGCAACATTATGCGAGCTAGAGAATTCTTCTTTTTCCAAGCTTGATATGCTTTGAGATGTTTCACATGTTGAGGGGTATCATTATTTTCAGGAAGTGTCATAGACACCAAAAAGTTTCAAAAGCCTTTTACTCTTCCAGGACAAATTGGATTCCATGTTCCACATTTCATAGTTGTCACTATTAGGCTTATCACCTTTAGTAATCTCTACAATGATATTTTTGCAGCAGTTGACATACTGATTTAAATAACTATAAAGTATAGTAAGATAACTACATACATTATTATACCCTAAATTCATATACATAATAATTCTTGAAATAATCAAATATATCAATATTTATTTCACATCAGGTTCGAATTCAAAAGTTCATTAGTTTCTCAATCATCAACTGAATTTTAATATGTCATAAATCTAACACAAGCAATCATTTAAGAATCATTTATCTTAAATCACATAAATTCAAAATTAAACAAGCATAAATTTTATAACAAATATCAAAATACTGAATCAACAATATAGTTGCATAAAATAATAAATTCAGATGCATGTTAGTCATGTCTCATTGAAATAATCATTGTACAAAATAAATGCACATTGGTATGGCAATATTTATGTGAACAAGAAAAGATAGAATAAGATTTATTTTCAAGTCCAAAGGCAAGTAATTTCTCTTAGGTAGCCAATGATAATGACATACGGTCTTCTGGAGCTTCAAGTAAATGTATTTTTATAAAATCTTATACTAATGACTCGTACGATCTTGATATTTTTAGACCCAACTTATGCCAAGATTTTTCAAGTAATTCCTTTTGAAAATTATTAGGAAATAAAGACATAAAGTCATATATTTCTTCTTTACACTTAATAGACCCGTTGCCCACACAAATTCTTGAATTAACTTGTAATTTCTCGTTATGTGTTCAATTAAGATTTTAAGCATTTTGAATATTGAATTCTGGTGAGAGATTAACCAAATTGTCCATCAAAATTTTCACCCTATACTTCTTGTTGCTTTGTGAAAACTCGTCGGCGTGTCCTTATCATCATCATGATTTTCTAACACATAAAAAAAAATTAGGATTAACCACATATACAAATCCAAACATATATATATATATGTATATATATATATATATATATATATATATATAAATTTGTGAAAATAACATTATACCAAAAAACTTTATATTGATATGACTTTAAAAAAAGTAAATTTTACCTATATCCCGACATGTTTACCACTATTTACCTAAAATATCAACTTTTAAATTTTTTTAAACAAACTCAGTTTTTAGACATTGAAGATACAAATAATTAATGTTAGATACATATACCAGATGCATTTGATTAGTAAACTAATTTCCTTTATTTAAGGACTGTAACAGTCAAATTCCCATTAATGTAGTAACTAACCTAACTAATAATGGTAAAGGATAAATTAAATCCCACAAAAACAGGTCATTTGTTTTTTATTCCAAATTTTTAAATAAATTATTTTCCATTATCAATTTTAATTTCAGATAAAACGGTTGCTTTTTTTCTTGAGATTTTGTTTGATGTACTTGTAATGAATATTTTTGTGTTGTTATGTCATTTCGGCATTTGGGTTATATGTAGCATATGAGAAGTTTATGGTAAAATGGTAAACTGAAACGGTTTAATTTGATGTATATGTACCCGATCCAATAGATGTTTCATCTATTATATATGACTTATATGTTTTCTTCCACCTAATTTACTTATATATTTCTTCCAACAAATAAATTGTCTCTAATCCATTAGATACAATGTTATAAGTTAGGAGGAAGAAGAGGATTACGTTTGAAGGGAATTGATTCTTTATTTTATTCTTTTGGTTAAGTCAAGTCACATAATTCACTTTAACTCTTTTTTAAGAAAAAAATATTGAAACCACTTATTTGAATAGGTTAATTTTGTTGTATTACACCTATAATTTTTATAAAATAACAATAGATACATACGCTTACATTAACAGAACATCATAGATACAAATTGTATTAAATGTATCTTTTGTTTTACATCTATGTTTTACACCTTCAATTTTTATAAAATAACAAGATATACATACACACACATTAACATAGAACCATAGATACAAAAGATATAAAATGTATAAGTTATTTTACACCTGCTACAATTTTTATAAAGTAACAATAGTGTAATGCCCCGCAAAATCCTTTTCCAGTCTAAGCCTTAGAGCGTATTTCAGTAAAGCGAAAATCTAAGTCTAGATGTTTTAGAAATATCATCCTAAGTATGGAATACTTTGAATCATGTGGGAACCAATTTGAGCATTAATTAAGATCATAGAGTTCCCCTAAATCATGGACGAGTTGAAAGCTTTCCTATCGTTCAAGTTTTAGTGATCGTCAAAATTTGGGTCAACTTTAATCAACTATAAATCCTTGTATATATCGAATTAGTGGAACTAATATATATCAAGTAAAATCTCTTTGAATTATCTTTCCAACTATACCAATTTCATCCAAAATCGATATTGGAGCAAAGAGTTATGCTTATTTTACTTCAGTGTGTCATCCTGGAAAATCCGTAATGACCTTTTGTGATGACTTGTCACAAGCTTGACTGCCTAACACAAAATGTCGTCACCTTAAGGCAGAAAGTCACAAAATCCACCCTTTTGTGACAATAATTAGTGACAGCCTGTCACAGGCCGGACGGCTTGTCACGGATGTTGTCAGCTTATTTTTTCAGCAATTTTAGAACATTTTAAAAAGGGTATTTTGATCATTTCCCACCTTTTGGGAGCCTCTATAAATATGAGAACCCACTTCCAAAGCCTTACTTTCATTATTTTCTCTTCCAATTCTCTCAAGAATATCTATCTACGGTTTCATCAAGAACCCTAATCTTTCAAAAATCATCCATAAATTCTTCAAGATTTCTTTAATAATCAAGTTCCTCATACTGTGGGCTTCAAGAATTATTTATTACAAGTGTGGATAGAGTCTCAAGCATTAGAATTTATCCAATTTCAAAGATTAAGGTATGTATATGTTGATTTTTGGGTCCCTTTCATCAAAGAAGCTCTAGCACCCTTTTTAAAACTCAAAGATTTTATGTTTATGAGTTATTAATGATTTGTATGAGTTGAAATGGATGTTCAATGTGTTGTTGTGTTTTGATTTATGTTTGTCTATAAAATTTATGAGCTTTGACCCTAGTGTGTTGAACTCATGTGATAGAACCTCTTGAAGTTATTTTTTCATGCGATGTGTTCATGACTTTTGAGTGTAGAAATGTTTGAATAAGCAAAGCATGTCCCCCATAGGTTTGATAAAGAGCTTAGGAGAAACATAAGGGCCATTATAGAATGTTGAATAGGAAATCCAAATTATGAGTTAGTTTGTGCTTAGTGTTTGATAAAATGCCCAAGGGAATGAATTATTCCACGGTAGTAGGAAATTCTTAAATAACTGTGAACCCGTGCATGTCTAGTGTTTTTGTTGAAGGACCTTGGTGAACAAGTGGAGATGTGATAGTAGTAAATTTCCCCAATTATGTGCTCCTGATATATGCTAAGTTTTAATACATGCCAAGTGGTTAGCAAGTAGGTTATGACGTGATAGTATGAAGTTTCTCCAAGCTATGTGATATCGAAACACGTGTCAAGATTGATATACGTATGAAATAGATGAGGTAAAACCTTGTTGAATGGAGTAAGATTTATTAGCATGTTTTCCCTACGTTACTATATGATTATGATTTCGAGATGCCTAAAGTAACCCCTCGGCAGCTGTGAAAATACTTTATTGATTATGATGATGCTTTAATGATTATGAGATGTTTTAATAATTGTGATGAGACATGAATGATTGTGATGATGAAGGGATACTTTTAATGATGAATGAATGATTATGCTTTACTTTTATGCTATCAAGTTTTGGGGGTATTTATACCCGACAATAGAGCTATTGTCTAGAGCCTGTGTTAGTTTCTCGATAATTCCGGTCGATCCATGATTCTCAGAACTCATTGAATTATAGAACTCTGTATCCTCAGACAAGTACAGAACTTAAGAAAGCTCAGTAATCTCATCTATCTCTGTAATCTCTGTATCGCTAGTAATCTAGCCTCAGTCCTGTAATCAGCTCAGATCTAATAGTATTCAAGTGATGCAATTCTAATCTTAGAAGCGATTTGAGTAATCTATTTAAGTTCTGTACCATCAGTTAGATACCATGATTCGATATCTTTTTCGTCAGATACGGAACTAAGTAATCTCAGCATAACTCAGTCAGATCTTTTGAGAAACATGATCAATATCAGATTCAGCTTTGTCTAGTACAGTCTAAGAATCAACCCATAGTCTTTCAGTTGGGAGTATGATTCAACACCGAGCGAACCCAAGGATGGGAACTCACAGCCTAGTAGAGGGTGTGACTCTTAGAAGTAATCATTGTATTCCAGAACTGTGTAGCTAGCACAAAAAAAGAAGACACCTATCAAGAAAGCATGCCGTCCTATTGATGGTCACCTCTAGAGAGCCAAACCTTAGAGAAAAGATAATGTCTTTACCCATGGCACGGTATTGGAACCCTCCCAACCGGGGGTTGAGGTTGGACCCCACCTGTGGTAGGTTGGGGTGTGTCGGTTAGATGATAATTCCCAAAGTTTTAGTTTCAGATTCAGTCTCATTTTAAGAACCAATCTTTAGAAGTCAGGACTGTCAGATACAGTTATCTATCTTTATGAGGAACTCAGATAGTTCCATTGATTTATGGACCATCCCGTCAGGTAGGCTTGGTCTTATAGACTGTTGTTTGATATCATATTCTGAGATACGCCACCAGACAGGCTTGATCACAGTATCATATTTCTATTGAATATTCTTGTCGTCAGATTTAGATAAAATCATATTTCTTATCATTGATAAAGATTCAAAAGTAATCGGTTTGAAAAGTTGATCTCAGTCTCAGACCATGTTGAGTATTCTTATTATCATATCCATATCCAAAGATCTCCCATCAGAGAGGTGTGATCTCCATCTCAGATTCTATTAAGTATTAATGTTTTCAGATTCGGACATGATCATACTTCTTATCATTTAGAATCGCTCTGGAATAATCTGTTAAAAAAGTTGATCTCTAATTCTGTGTAATGCCTTGATTTTTTGAATCGGAATACTACACGGTGCTCATGACCCTGAGGGACCACAAGCTAGCCCATGACTGATATCTATACCTATACACTACATAATATATATATAAACATAATGTGGAACGTATGCTGGCTACATAGTTCTGGCAGTGTTGATGTCTCAACCTATGCTGGCTACATAGTTCTAGAATGCAAGGATTGCTTCTAGGAATAACACCCTCATCTGAAGCAGGTGAGTTCCTATCCTTGGGTTAAATCGATTCTAACTTCTACTCCCATCTGAAGAGTCTGAACATGATTGACTAAACTGTACATGAGTTGAGTTTCCTGGATTCCGTTGACTGATGGAATGTTATTGATATTTGACACTGACTGATTTCTGAGACTTTCTGAGTCATATAACTGACTGAATTCTATGGAACATGGCTGGACTATAGATATCGTGAAAACATGACATTGCTCTAGGCACACATCTATATTTTTTGGGTACAAGTACCCCCAGGACTCGATGAAAGAAAACTGACACACATGACTGACTTTTTCATTGGAATAAGTCCACAATTTACAATATCATAAGTAGGGGATTCAATACTAAACATGATTCTCAATATTTCATACGTAGGAGGAGATACATTCAACGTGAAAATACTTTCTTAACTTCAACATCATGTTCACTACATATCACAACCACAATACATATCAATAACGTAGAATTCATGCAGAATCATAAAGCATAGAGCATGGAATTGTTACTTGGTACTCTTAAGTCATGAAAAGATTATTATTATTCTAGGCATTTCATCGAACACCTTTCATGCACAATTTAGGCATAGGTTAAACCATAAGATTTTACATCATGAAAAAACAAGTTTTACATGTTTTCAACTCACATGGTGTCATAGATTCATAAAAACATATAAAGATTCCAACTTGGGAATCATACAACATCAACAACTTGATTATCAACATCCAACAATATAGATGTCATAAACAACTAATTTCATAGATTTCAACTTACATACTAACCAAGCTTTATGAAAATACATAAATATACCAACTTTAAACCATACAACATAAACATAATCATACCACAACAAAGTATTCACAATACATGATTTAAAACTTGATTCTTTAGCTCCATGGATGAAAGGAATCCATGGATAAACACTACACATACCTTAGATGGAAGATTCTTGATGATTAACGGTGAAATCCTTTAAACTTGGGTCTTTAAATTGAAACCCTTGCTCTTTATTAACCCTCTCTCTTCAAAGAGAGAAAGACGCAGCTGTGTCTCTGTTGACAGTTTTGATATGCTAAAGTAAATTGATCATAAATTTTTACTCCGCTATTGGATTTGGATGAAACCAATTGCATTGGAAAGAAGACTCAAATATATTTCCATTGATATATAGAATCCCTACCATTTCATTATATATAGAGATTTATGATCATTTGAAGTTGACCCTAAAATACGCCAGGAATGCGGGAGCATTTCAATCCAGTGAGTTCAGCCACTGAAATATGCCCAAAATACGTTCTAAATATGACCAAGACATACTAGGGTCTTTTCCCATCTCAAATCAACTTGAAAATAAAAAAACGGAGGTCGAAAAGGTCTCCAAATAAATCCCCGATGTTCGGAGGCGTGAATTATGAGTAGTGTGGAACACTTAGAAAAAATTCTTCTAAGTGTTAGATTTTCTCATCAAGCCTTAAGGATTTGAGTTAGACTTAAAATTTTATGGGGTCTTACAATATCTCCTCCTTGGGAACATTCATCCTCTAATGAGACTTGACTGAGAGGAGAGAAAAGACTATCTGAACATGAATGACTAAAACATGATCTCATGACTGACATGACTAATAAACTGAATATATCATACTGAACATGCATATTTGATGCATGACTGATGAGCTGAATTAATGCATATCTGATGCATAATTATATAACTGAACCGATACATGAATGTATGACTGAATATGAAATAGTAATAGATACCAAATTTATAACGGGAACATGAGCATGAATTTGGATATCAAATTTGTAACTGAAATCTAAACATGAAACTGACTAAGCTTAAGGAGAACTATTACCTTGAGCTAGATCTGAGTTTACAGAGAAGAGGTAAGGGTACTTGGTTCGCATGTGTGCATCTGCTTCTGAAGTAGCTCCCTCAATGGACTGGTTCCGCCAAAGAACTTTAACTAGAGGGATTTCTTTGTTCCTCAGTCAACAAATTTGATAGTCTAGGATTTCAATCGAAATTTCCTCATAGGAGAGGTTAATATGAACATCAATGCTATGAATAGGGACTACAATTACTGGGTCACCTATGCACTTCTTCAGCAAAGAGACATGGAAGACTGGATGAACTGAGGCTAGATCTGAAGGCAATTTGACCTGATAAGCTACCTTGCCAAAACGACTGAGAATCTTAAAGGGATTGATATATTGGGGACTGATCTTCCTTTTCTTGCCGAATCTCTTCACTTTTTTCATGGGAGAGATATTTAGATAGATAAAATCACTAATCTCGAACTAGAGATCCTTTTACTGAACAAGCATGAATAGGAAACGGAGAACATGGCTGAGTTTGAAATGTGATGCATGAACTGAATATTATGAATTAGATATCGTGACTAAGTTATAACATGGTACATAGACTGAGTATCATAAACTGAACTGAGCCAATGAGTACCTGGCTTACGACTGAGATTAAAGATAGAGGGTTACTTATGGGTACCCACCACTCCAAACTGGATTCATTACATAAAAAAAGATTAGCATGTTTAAATCATGAAATTTTTGGGGTTATAGTGTATCTCCCTCTTGGGACACTATGCCCCTTAAAGAATGATGGACTTGGAAGAGATAATGATGGAAATTGGAGACGGTGTACAAGGCACCTAAGAACTAAATCATGACTGAATATCTGAGATCTAAAGCTGAGACATGATACCTGACTAAGCTGACCTTAGAGCTACTTTGGCTGGTTTATCTAAGAATGGTTACACTCTTCCATGAGATTTTGGCTAGTGCAAAAAGATAAAGTTGTGGGAAGACCAAACTATATGAACTTATCTATATGAGACAGCTGAGTAATAAGATCGTATCCTGACTAAGATTTAGTAAGATGAGTTTAGGCCTATGAAAATCATCTAAGATAAAGTAACTAAGCCTCATGTATTGCAATTGAGACTACTTAAAAGATTCACATGGGTGCTGAGTACGAGTGCATAAATATGCTAAATTATCTGATTAATTTGATAGCTAAAAGCTAAATACTGGGTCTGCTAGGATAAACTGTGCTTAGCCTGAATAGTTAAACAGAAACTATAAAGTATCATGCATAGAAAGTAAGGACTAATTTAGTAACTAAGGACTAATTTAGTAATATGATGTAACTAATCATGGATTCATGAGATATGTATTATTTGAGAATGTGAGACCAAACATACCGCATAATTTGGAAATTAAGGTATTGGAATACCTATAACTGAGTAACTGATAATTGTACACTATAGTCAAGCAAGTTTGAACCTGAATTGAGTTTTTCTAATCTGGTTGCTCAACTAAAGCTGACATTATAACTTAATCTGTAACTAGGACCCATACTGGAGCCATTGTTAGGTTCTGGTAACTTATTACTGATTGTTGAGGTTTAAGATGATACTAAAGTACTGAATCTTGATGGATAGGTAACTGATAACTGATAGGCATGGTCCTATAGGACTAACTGAGTCATTTACTGAATACTGATTACTAGGCTAACACTGTATCTGAGGACTAGGGGACGGAACATCGATCCCAAGGATTCACTGAGAAATCCAAATTGAGGTTATATGTGACATATTATGAATTCGTGTGACCATTAGGTGCATAACATGAATCATGAGAACAAAGCAATCTATAGACTGAGATACTGGAACACTGATAGCTGAGTAACTGGTAACTAAATTTTAATAGTTACGTGATGGGGCTGACATAAGTCAAACATATTAACATATATTCACACTCTATACTTTCACGTCTAAATACAACCTCTTTCTAGCCATCTACCAGCACACTAACATGATATTTAAGCCTATCTTCATAACTACACCTACGTGTAAAACAAGCATACAAAATCTTTTCTTAACTATGAAATTTTTACTCTCCCCCATTTAAGCAATAGCTCATCACTACACTATTTCACAAGGAGAGCTTACTAAAGGGTTTAAATTAGGAGGACCTTGAGCATGAATGGATACTAACTAAACTTAACACATGACTAAAACCCGAGGAGTAGAATATCAACTGCATGGTTTGACCCAAAAGGTTTGAACTGAGAATATACATGACATAGTCTGAATTTATCTGATATGTAGAGGCATAACATGAGTCATGGAAATGAAGTATATTATAATGTGTGATGTGAGTATGTGATTCATGAGCTGTATGACCTGAGTCTAGAATTTTTATATTCGTGAGACCTGATTCATAATACCAAGTGAGCTGGCACTATACACGATTCTAGGAAATGTATGTGAATAAGCTGGGTGCATGGAACTAATTCGTACTGTGGGGTAAAATGGCACCCCTTATACTGGGAACTAAAACCGTATATGATTTATTGAAAATGGAAATGCATGAGCATGATTCATGACCATAGAGTTGACATACAATGCGTGAGTGGGTTTTATGATAGCTAAAGTGCAAAACTCTACACTGAGATGAGAATGGGTCGGGAATTATCTTCCCTTACTGCTTCTCTAGATAAATAGGCACTAATAGTGGAATCTGAGGGACCGACTTGGTCACTTGATCTACTATAAAAAACTTACATTTTTCCCATACATGCTTGCCTTTCTAAACACATCATCTGTTACTATTTCCTCATATTCTACTAATATCACATCCACACCTTCATACCTAATTTTAGGTCAATAGACTAAAATTCTTGCTTGCACTGTTCATGCCTACTGATTGGTACAATATCCCCATGAATTCATAATCTGATAAATTCGAATAATATTATCCCACTCTACTATTACTAAGATCTTAGATGCATGCTTCTAAATCTAGGTCATGTGCTATCATAGGATTCTGAGAAGAGATCTGATGATATATCTAAATTTAAGTTATAGAATGAGTTCTTATCATTGTGAATAAAATCCATATGAATTTGAAACATAACGGGACTGATGGGGTATTTCTGAGTCTGTGGTCAATCCCATAACTAACTGTAGGGATTATCTGGGAAAGCCCTATCGGTAGGACTTGAGCTTCACTGTTTCTGTTACCTTAAAAGTAAGGTGGACTTGGCATGAGTGAAGCAAAATGAGAATCTACATGAGTTTTCTTAGAAAACTTTTCTATAGCACGATCTGAGACATGAAAGAAGGAAAACTGTTCTTAAAACATCTTATAGCCTCCTCCACATAAATGTGGCGCGCAACACACCCATGCACAAGACTCTACTAAATGCGACTTTTAGACTTCCTAGGACACTACTGAACCTTATGCTCTGATACCAAGATTGTAACGCCCCGATTTTTTGAACCGGATTGCTACACGGTGGTCATGACCCCGAGGGACCACAAGCTAACCCAGGACTGATATCTATACCTATACACTACATAATATATTTATATATATATATTTATATATATATAAAAATAAATATAATGCAGAATAAAGAATGATATATATATAAATATATTATGTAGGGTATAAATACCCAAAAACAACCTGAAATACTATCTAAAAACATGATAGTCTAGAAAACCTCTAACTATTTGAAAAAAGAGTTGATGGTACATGCCCCCAACTAACTCTGATAACTAAATAAAATTAAGTACTGCAATTATGAAACAGAATAATATGTCTTCGCATGATGAGGGCTTACCACTGACGTTGAAAGCTAAAACTGATCAACTACTGCTGCTATGGATCTCGTGTCTCGAAACCTATGGTATAATATAAAATAAAACACCATAGTTTAAATGCATCAGTAAAACTGAGAGTACTAAGTATACGAGTGAGGTACACTATATGCAATGGGTTATATACATAAACAATGCTAAATAATTGACTAATATAAATGTGAGTGTTCATGCAAAATTATGAGACTGAGACTGATATCGTGATACATGAATACTGAATTTGATCTGATATGGTATTGATAATTGATAACTGATATAACATGTGCAACTATGTCTGACAGTGCTGATTCTAATGGAACGAGCTGAGTTCCGTACTGTATCTGTATTGACTGTATCTGATAGTCCTGAAGTCTGAAGAACTATCTGAGTTCTTTTACTAATGCTAAGATTGAAACTGTAGTAAGTAGTAGCTTAACCGATATGTCCCATGTATGTTATTTTAGCTGAACTGGGGTCCAATCCTTGCCCTGATTAGAAGGGTGTCAATACCGTGCTACTGGTAAAGACAAGCTGTGAGTGACCCTCAAATCTGGCAGTGTCCCCAAAAGAGAACGACGGATGTCTGCCTCATCAACCCTCAAGCTGGCAGTGTTGATGTATCAACCTATGCTGGCTACATAGTTCTAAATGCAAGGATTGCTTCTAGGTATCACACCCTCATCTAAAGCAGGTGAATTCCCATCCTAGGATTCACTTGGTGTAAATTCTACACCCATTTGAAGAGACAGAACATGATTGACTAAACTGTACATGAGGTGAGTTTCCTAGATTCCGTTGACCGAACGAATGCTACTGATATCTGACACTGACTGACATCATGAGATTTTTGAGACTTCCTGAGTCACATGACTAACTAAATTCTATGGAACATGGCTGGACTGAAGATATCATAACAACATGAAATGGCTCTAGGCACATAGCTATATTTTTCGGGTATAAGTACCCCCAGGACTTGATAGAAGGAAACCAACACACATGATAGACTTGTTCATAGGAATAAAGTCACAATTCAGAATATTATAAGTAGGGGATTCAATACTACACATAGTTCTCAATATTTCACACATGGGAGGGGATACATTCAATGTGGAAGCACTTTCTTAACTTCAACATCATGTTCACTTCATATCACAACCACAATACATATCAATAATGTGGAATTCATGTAGAATCGTAAAGCATAGAGCATAGACTTGTCACTTGGTAATCTTAAGTCATGAAAACATGATTATTATTATTCTAGGCATTTCATCGAACACCTTGCCTGTATAATTTAGGCATAGGTGAAACCATAAGATTTTACATCATGAACAACTAAGTTTTACATATTTTCAACTCACATGGTGTCATATATTCATAATAACACCTAAAGATTCAGACTTTGGAATCATTCAACATCAAAAACTTGATTATCAACATCCAACAATATAGATATCATAAACAACTAATTTCATAGATTTCAACTTACATACTACCATAGCTTCACGAAAATACATAAAGATCCAACTTAAAACCATACAATATGAACATAATCATACCACAACAATATAATCATAATACATGAGTTAAAACTTGATTCTTGTGCTCCATGGATGAAAGGAATCCATGGATGAACACTACGCATACCTTAGATGAAAGATTCTTGATGATTAACGGTGAAATCCTTTGAACTTGGGTCTTCAAAGTGAAACCCTTTCTCTTGTTATTGAGAGAAAATAATGAAAAGAGATATATGTTGGTCCAAATTAGCGTTAATACTATTTTTGTTTATATATATATAGGGTGGATAAAAATACTAAAATACCCCTAAGGAAAGGGAAAAAGACCGAGATGTCCCTCTGTTGATAGTTTTAATATGCTGAAGTAAATTGATCAAAAATCTTTACTCCGATGTTGGATTTGCATGAAACTAATTGCATTGGAAATAATACTCAAATATATTTCCATTGATATATAGAATCCCTCCCAGTTTATTATATATAGGTAGGTATGATCGTTTGAAGTTGATCCTAAAATTTTGGCCCAAAATCGGGAGTATTTTAAACCAGTGAGTTCAGCCACTGAAATGTGCCCAAAATAAGTTCTAAATATGACCAAGACATACTAGGGTCTTTCCCCATCGCAACACAACTTGAAAATTAAAAAAAAAGTTCGGAGTCTTGAAATATGACTAGTGTTGAACACTTAGCAAAAATTCTTCTAAGTATTGGATTTTCGTATCAAGCCTTAAAGAGTTGAGTTATACTTAAAATTTTATTGGGTCTTACATTCTGTTAGTCAAAAATAGTAAGCTCAGAGTTCAATCCTTGATGTAAGTATATCCAGATCCTCAATTATCAGTATCAGGTAAGTCAGTGATTTTGTATCTCAGTTTTAGTAGTGAGTTCAGTCTGCAGTAAGGTGGTATTCGATTTTCAGTTTTCTGTAGTATGAGTATTCATAGATGTGTTGAACCTTATGGCTAGTTTTCATATTTATTTCAGATATTCTGCAGTTTGCAGGTATAGATATTAGTAAAGGGTTAGCTTGTGGTCCTTCGAGGTCATAAGCACCGTTTGACATCTCGAGATGGGATCTCAGGGCGTTACAAATAGATATATACACCGACATTAATACAGAATCATAAATACAAATTATATAAAATGTATAAGTTTTTTTACACTTATGTTTTACACCTATAATTTTTATAAAATAACAATAGATACATACATCGATGCTAACACAAAACCATAGCTACAAATTATATAAAATGTATCAGTCATTTTACATCTATGTTTTATACCTCCAAATTGTACTAAAAAATCATAGATACATAGACCTACATTACCACAAAATCCTAGATGCAAATTATATAAAATGTATCTTTTATTTTACAAAAAAAGAAAATTTGGTAAATACATAAACATAGCACCAAAGATATAAGATAATGCAAAATTATAATGTATGAGAAAATATGTATCTCGACATATTGTCGAGATCTGAACATGCTTTTCGCGCAGTTTCTTTTTTTTAGACATTTTTTATTGTTTTTTCACGTAATTTCTTCATCATAGATGGACCGTTTCTATGCTTGGATCTATTTTCATTAAAATGATCAGAATCTTGCTAAAAAATACTAGGAACAAAGTTTACAACTTCTTCATATAATCTGTTTCTTTAGCATCTATTGTATTTATTTCTATTTCATTAGTTTCTAATTTTTTATGTTCTAATTTTTCTAGAAATTGATTTATCTCAATTAATAATTTTTGTTCTTTATCTTTTTCTTCTTTTTCTTTCTGTCTTTTTTCATAAAGATCATTTAGCATTTACAGTTCTTTTTCTAATTCAACAATCCTATTATTTTTCGTTTCTTATATTTTTCGTATTCCTTCTATAGTCTATTGTTTTATTTTATCTATTTCTTTTTTCCTGTCTATTTCTTCGTTTTCTCTTACTTTTCTTACCATGACTGTTCATATATCTTCTAATTTTAGTTCTTCTTTTTCTAGCATTAAGTATTAATGTTCACCTATTTTCTTGTATCGTCTTCCCAGATTAGAAAATACTATTCCTATCTTTAATCCTTCATGATATTCATATGTTTTTCCTTCTATTATAAATTCTTCCTTGTTCATTTTATCTACTTGATAGTGTATAGATCATGTTGATAAATGTATTCTAGACTATCTATTTGTGATTCTAAATATGATATTTCTTCTTTTTGTGCTTTTATTGATTTTTAGCATACTACAACAATCATGTTATATCATAGTCTTTTTTTTTTCTTATTTTTAATTCTTTTCATTTATCATATATTATTTTTTTTAGTTCTTTATATTTTTGTTATTTTGTTATGTTATTCATCTGTACAATATTTATAATATTTTGGTGGATACCAAAATCTGATTTTATCATAATTAGGTGGTATGTATCTTATTCTTCTAGATTTTCAATGAATTATTAATTTTGCCTCATTGCTAAATACTAAGGTAGTTAAGTAAGCTAATCTGTGGGGTTTTTTTTTTTTTTTTTTATTCAACTTCTTAAAAGAAAAAAATAGGAACTTAGCTTCATGTATGGGTTTAACTTGTAGAGGAAAGCAACTATTAATTCTGATATCAAAATTCTTCTAATTTGAATCATGTTGAGGCTCACTGCCTTTAATGAGTACGGGTGAACTCTTGCAGTGACATATGCACGTCTTGGTTTTCACTTTTATGAATCGGATATTTTTCCATGCATAAGAAGCGTATACCCACCTTTTTTATTACAAGTCCCAATCCATTTATTTTTGGATTTGACTTCTCTTCATTAAATCTTTACTTCATTTCCTTAAATACATTATTCTATGCGTGATACGTATCCTATTTATTTATTTATTTATTTATTAAGAGTATAGATTATATTATTTTAGTAAGCATCTTAATCATAGTTAAGAGAATAAGTTTTGGAAAATAAAAACTTAATTTGATAAGAAAAGAGCTATATCTCTGCAAATTTTGGTAACTATAAACATCATTAATAATTTCATTTTACTATATCTTTTACCTTCAAAATATAAAAACTATGTATGTATAAGATCATTGTATACCAAGAATATTACTCCCTCCATTCAGTTTATGTGGCACGCTTTTCTTTTTGGTCCGTCCTGAAAAGAATGTCACCTTTCTTTGTCTGATAATTATTTAAAGACACATTTTCTCTTCTATCCTTATTGGTCCCACCTGATTTTAAAGATAGTATGCCCTCTTTTTTTTGTTTACTTTTCTAAAAAGGAAAATTTAGCAAACTTTAGAAAATCTTAACATTTTTTAAAACTCTATGTCTAGCTAATGTGACACATAAAATGGTTCAGAGAAAAAATTGAATGGCAATCACCACCCTAGAAAACAAAAATTTATTGGACTTCTGTTATTAATTTTTATAAATCTTGATTTAATCAATACTGACATTATTTAAAATTTTGGGTGTAAAGGTGATAGAATCGAGAAAATGTTGAAGTCAAAAGAATAGAGAATCAAAGATAAACAAAAGATAAATGTTTAGAAAGGTACACACGAAAGTGAAATCAAATGTGACTGAAATTATATAAAAATATAGAACTCATTTGAGTATCCAATTAAGCACCTAAAATTATTAGAAAGACCTCAAGAAAATCAGATACTCAAGGAATCTATTTTTACCAAGCTTAAACATAATCAAAAGCTTCATCAAATTCTCAAACACTAGAACTTTCAAAAGATTATTTAGCCTTCAATATAAATATAATTTAACCTTCAAAAATAATAAGAAACCACTACTTATACTAGTCCAGAAAGGAAGATACTACTATTACAATTTTAACCTTAATGAAGTAGGGGCTTTATTTAGTTGTCTTCCTTTTGGTTGAAATCAGGAGAATTCATGAAATAGCTAGTGGCCTCTTTTCTCCCTCCTTTTACGTACTTCTATTTAATAAAGTTGTTGGACTTCAAGTCATTATCTCAATCACCCTCCAAGCCTCCAAAGTAGTGATGCAATGAAAAGTCTACAAACTCTTTCTCTTGGGTTTGTGAGCACAATTTTTGTGAGATTCGGCTTGCATCATTTTACTTTTCTTGCAAAGGATTTATCCTTGAATTCAATAATTGGGAAAACAAAAAATAACAAGATCCTTATGATACGAGGTTTAGTGTTAGTAATAATAATTTTATTATCGTCCAAGAATGCAAAAACTTATTATTTAATCAAGCATCTAAATAGTCAACAAAGGGTTTGCAACCTAACAAAGCAACAAAGGTAATCCCCACACAAGTTGGAAAACATATCACATGGTAGTTCATTATAAAGTCAATAATAACATAAATCGGGAATCACATGAATGAAAATAAATATTACTACTATACACATAAGAATGTAAGCCAACACTTGGCTCAAACAGGAATGAATAACATAGAATTGAGTTAAAAGAACTCCCGTTTAGCCTATTAGCCTATAGGTAATCCTATCATCATAATATATACTCCTCATGCAAGTATGAATATCATCATATGCAAATAGATGAAAAAATAGGTGTTGTTTGAAATAACTTTATCCAAGGTTCTCTCACATGTAAGACCACTGTTAAACTCAATGTCATTCATTATACCTTTAAAAACTAGGATTCTCAAAGAAAAAGGTGCAATAGGAAAAGAAATACCACGTTCTCTTTCAACATTATCCTACTTCATAACTGTACTCTAATATTTGAAGAAGAGATTTTCATCTTTTGAAAGAATATTTTAACACCATAGTTGGTTTTTAAAAAAAGCATAGATCTCAATAACTACATAACTATAAAGATTTGGACCACTAGGCATTTAGCTAGGAGTGATCTCATCATCTTCAAACAAAACCTTGTACTTAAAGAGAAGATAATCAAGAAAAGAAAGACAATTAAATTATGTAAATTCACTCTCAAGAAAACAAATGTCATCTTTCAAAGAATTTTCATTCACATGATCTGTGTAAGCAAAAAAGTAATTGAATATTCGATAATAGATATACTCAAAGAGTCACTCCTATTTAAATGACCAACTTTGTCAGCATCATCACTAATTAAGGATCCTTAATCACATTAAAAAAATTCTGAAATAGTGAACCACAATCACATGCAAGTTGATCAACACAAATATCACATGGTAATGTGATTCCATTGAAAATACAAGTGTCAACTCTAGGGGGATATAAATTAATATTATAAGAAGAATCATTTGGATCATCAATAGGACAACTTGTATATAATCAAACTCAATAATAAAATTATTAACACATGGTAACGATGTATTAGGTTCATATAGGGAAGAGCTATCACTAACACTTTATTCATTAAAAAAATTAAAAATGTCAAATTAAGATATTTTACCTTAAAGTTTACAGAAAGATCATTGTCATCTTGTATTCCTCCACTCGTTATGCTTGTACCTACAAAAAAGTCATCATAAAGAGGCCATTTTTAAGATGTTATATTGGTATTATAGAAACTCTCTCACTTCATTCCATACATCTTCTCCTTCTTCCACTCTAGAGTTGCAACTTTGCACACCCTTACTCTTTTTAATCATTTGCCTCTTATATTTATGGAGCTTGCAAGAAGTACCCAAAGTTTCATAAGAGGATTAGGAAATTTGGTCTAAAGTTAAGTTACAATAGATTTTTTGAGTACTAAATTGATTAATTTTTCTTTTCATTTGGGTTGAGAGGGTGATGAACAAGGTTAACAATTCACGTAAAGTGGGTTTTCAAGTGGTAACACGGTTTTTGTTTTCATGACCCACCATTGGTACCTATTAAATCATTTAACAAAAGCAAAAAACCTATTATATTAGTTAAGAAAATATCACAGTCAATTAAGAAATCACAACTTTGTTTGCCTCACAAATTGCTGTACCCAATGATTGAAGTTGTTTAATCTTATGATAGTTGCAATGGCTTGATATCTAGTTGAGGTAACGAATGAAATTTTGATGAATAAATAACAGAAGCGCAAAAGCTAAGAGATGAGAATCAAGAAATTTTAATAAAAAATGACCAAGAAATTGTAAGGAAGTAATTACTTGTTAATAGTTGTAAGAATCAAAGAAATGAAATGGAGATGAAGAATTAGTTGACAAGTAACTAAAGTCATATATTAGATTTTATGTAGTTGTGAAATTGAAAGAAAAATTGAGTGCAAAAGAATAATTAGAAAGCTTTGAAACTTTGAAAAAATTTAGGTTTTTTTTATCTTTAAAAAACTTACTGATTTGGGCATTCTATTAAGCTTTTGCCCTTCCTAGAAATCTGACTTATCAGCTATTATGCTTGTTGTTGATGTGGAAAATGTACGGCATTGACATGGCAGTGGATGCTAGCGTGGCTTTTCCACATGAATTTTTATTTTTTTTTGAAATTGAAATGTTAAAATACTAAATTACATTTGTGGACCCAATAATCACGTTTTGGCAAAAATTGACTTGTGATGTGGATCAAATGTGCATTTTCGAGTCTTCTTCTTCAAGAATAACTTGAAGAGCTCCAAGAACACCCACCACTTTAAATCTTCTCCAAATCACTCCAAATTTTTTGTGTAGCTTCCCCTCTATCTCAAGAACAATCCTAATAAGTTTTAACCTTAATCAATACTTAAATCAAGAAACTTGCTTAATCTTTTTTCCATGTTTCAAAGCATCAACATCTTTAATGATAGAATCTTTTCCAAAACATAGGATTGGATAAAATTCACAAATTTGGACTAAAAAAACATCAAAAAAAACAAAGAACTAGAGTCTAAAATAACAAATTGAAACCAAAAAAATTGCTTTTAGGATGATTTTTGATTTTTTTTATTTTTAAAATACCATAACCCTAAGACTTAGGCTTGTAGAAACTAACCTCAAACACAATCTCTGATACCAAATGATATTGTTGTGTTCAAATGCACACGCAATTGTATGCGATGGTAGAAGTAATATAGTGACTTTGATAGTCAGATATCGTACCTACAAGGACTACACGATTAGTTATTGAATCAATATTAGTTTAAGACAAGAAGATATTAAGCGTTGAAAGTGTCAAGATAATTTAGAGGTTTTGAGAAAAAATATAAATAAGTAAGAAATAAAATTTGTTACAATAGTAAAGCAAGCAGAGGTTGTGAACAATAATGATGAGAATTCCAGGGTTGAGGCACTTCTAACAATCTTATAGATACCTATTCTCATCATATTCTAGTAGGTTATTGGGTTGTTGATTTGCAAGGTTTATAGTATGATCTTGGTCTCCCGACCTTAAATCTTTTACCTATCTGAATATTGCAAATACATTGACTAAAAGAGATGCAATAATCTATCTAGATGCATACAACTATCTTCTTGCAATTGAACCAAACAAGACTTCTATATATATCCCTATCCTAGATGTTAATTCAAACCCCTTATTTTATAAATAAATAAGAACCTTACTCCTTAATTTCTTCATTCTATCCCGTCATTCTCCTCCCGGATTCACATAGAACTATAAATGTATTCTAATGGTGGCAACTCAGTAAAATAGTAAGCTCAAGAAATTAAGAACAACCCAGATGATAATCCAACAAGAAATTATGATAAAGAATATCAAAGAGTAATCTTGTTCTTGGTCTCAACCCCAGAGTAAGGGTGTTCATCCACTCATGTCTGAATTCAACATAGAAAATATAGAATTAATCATACCAAGAATTAATCTTGAAGTAAAAAAGTTCAAAGAATTTCTAAGAATCCTAAAATAGAGAATTTTATGTGTTTCCTCCATTGCTTTCTTTTTCTAAACAAAACTGTAGCACCTCGAGTCTGTACCCCGGATGCTATACGGTGCTTACGACATCTAAGGACCATAATATAACCCATGAATGGTACTTACTGAGAGCACTAAATAATAATAATAAAATTATATAGAAGTTAGGCTGTAATGCCATATGGTTCATAAAGTAAATACTGATAAATATAGCAATTGCTCATAACATCTGGCAAAAAAATTGAATACTGTCTGAACTAGTCTAGTATGAAAAGCCTCTAAGTGAACTATCTGAATGTGGAGTTGATGGGGTAACCCCACAACTAAATCCGAATTATAAAGACACTAATTCTACTGTAATACTGAAATAAAAGAATATCCTTAATAGATGAGGACTCACTACTAAATATGCTACGACTGACTGAATCTGGCTAAGCACGATTAGGAACCTAGGCATCCAAATCTATAAAGTAAGACATCATAGCGCAAGAAAAGAGTATATGATTAGTATGTGGAATGTAATGGTACGCAAGATAACATAAGGCTGAATGATGGGTTCATATGCAAGAACAGTAACTGTCTGAATAATATGAATATAACTGAATGAGAATACATGGATAACTGAAGTTGCTGTAAACACTGAGTATGCAATACTATGCATATACATATATATATATATTATATCTCCAATTAATGATAACTAAATTATTGATAACTGGGTGACTGTTACTGACAGTCCTAATTCTGTAGAACTAAACTGAGTTCTATACTGAAGACTGAAACTAAAATTGTAGGATGTAATCATCTAACTGAAATGCCTCTCTATGAACTGATTGGGGTCCATCCAGTAACCCAGTTGGAAGGGTTTCATTACCGTACCATGGGTACAGATATAGGCTGTGTTGATCTATTGAATAGTTGCCCCAAAGGACGAAGGGTCACCCTCTAATGGCAGGTTCCCTTAAACACCTTATCAACCCTTGACTGGAAGGTTGATATTTCCACCTACGCTGGCTAGATAGTTCTAGAATACAAGGAATTCTACTAAGGATCACACCCTTTACTGTAAATTGAGCCCCCATCCTTAGGTTTGCTCGGTGCTGAGTCCTACTCCTAACTGAATGACACTGATTATTAAGCTGAACTGAACTAGGATGAGTTTCACTGAGTTCTGTAACTCACTGAGTACTACTGTTTATGACCTGACTATACTATTTGGTAACTACTCTGATCTAGGTAAACAACTAGATTTTTTGGGTATTGAATACCCTCAGGACTCGATAGCACACATAGTAAAACATTACAATCTTGTATGCATAAAATCTAATCACTTTGTCACAATTCATACATTGAGGCAGTTCATCAAACACTTACATAGCATGAACTTGTACATCAATGAAACACTAACATGTCATGGTTGCACTATTCAACTTACATAGGTATTCTATCAAACACTTGGAGAGCATGATTATTTGTAAATGCAAGGATTAAACATAAAAATCACATAATTAATTACACATGCTATCTTAATTTTATGAAACTTGTAATTAATCATGGATTAAAACCCAAAACAACATCATGAACATGGTTACAATCTACATCAAACATGTAAATCATGAAATCTCAATCTTGTATTTTTAAAAGAGATTCTTGGGCTTCATGGGTGGTAAAGATCTATGGATGAATACCTAACATACCTGGGAAGATGAGCTCTTGAAGTCTCCTAGTGAAATTCTTGAGGATTGCTCTTGGTTCATGAAGGCTAGGGTTTTGTTGATTGAGAGAATGTTCTTGATTTTTGGGAAACTTGAACGAAATTGTGACTAATTAGGTTATTAGGGATTAAATCTCGTGTTTAGGGCTGATTAGCATCATGGTAAAAGACCCAAATGCCCTGGAAAAGAGATAAATTTTGTGTTACTAAAAGTCCAAATTTTAGCCTTCACCGCGATGCGATGGCATCGTGGTGAGCCACTGGAAGTCGGTTGAAACTATTTAAAAATGGACAACGGCAAAATTGACTTTTGGCATGACATGGCGTTATCACAGAGCCACACTGGAAATGAAAATTCTAAAAATAAGCATTGGCGCGACGCGGGACAATCATGGTACCCTACTAGAAAAAGATAATTGGGAATTGTCACTTTACCTCGATGTGCTAAAATCGTGTTGATACACTAGAGAATGACGATTGAGACCAGGAAATTCACCGCAATGCGGTGATGCTAAATTTCATATACTATTTTACTAAATGTGCCATAACTTCTCACCCAGTTATCAGATTTGGGCAAAATTTATATCATTTGAAAACTGAATGAATTACCTACACAATGATAGGTCTTAAGCTGGTAAAATTCTAAATATTTTGAAATTTTTGTATAGGAATTCTCATGTACTAATACCTAAAATGATTTAGGAGAATACGGGGTATTATAATATCCCTCTTAGGAACATTCATCCTCGAATGAGACTGATGAAACTGAAAAGACTGATAGACTGCATTAATACAAACACTGAACATGAAAAGCTGAAGCATGACTAAGTTGAGATTGATGATAAACTAAGTTTTCATGCTGAACATGCATAACTGAAGCATGAAATACATGACTGAACTAATTCATGAATGCATGACTGTCATAAAGATGATATGCAATGGTAACTGATACCAAGTTTGTAGCTGTAACTGAATATTCAACTGATTAAATCTAGGAAAAGTTGTTACCTCAATTTGAGTCTGAGTTTGCGGAGAAGAAGTGAGGATACTTCATCCACATATCTGGTTCTACTTTCCAAGTAGCTTCCTCAACGGACTGGTTCCACTAATGAACTTTGACCAAGGGAACTTCTTTCTTTCTTTGTTTACAAATATGATGATCTTTCGACTAGGACCTCTTCGACAGAAAGATCATTCTAAATATCTACACCCTCTAAGAGGATTATAACTTCTGGGTCACCAATGTATTTCTTTAGTAGGGAGACATCTAATACAGGGTGCATTGAAGTTAGGTGTGAGGGAAACTCAATCTCGTAAGCTACTTTTCCAAAATAGCTGAGATTTTTGTAAGGATCGATATATCGGGGACTGGGTTTTCCCTTATTGTTGAATCTCTTCACTCCCATTATGGGAGAGATTTTCAAGTACATAAAATGATTAATCTCAAACTTGAGATCCTTTCTCCTCACATCTAAATATGATTTATATGGGTTCTGGGCTACCCTAAGCCTTTCTCTGATAAACTAAAACTTCTTTAAGGCATCAAAAAATAAGTCAGGCCCTATTACTGTAGCCTCACCTACCTCAAACCAACCAATTAGAGATCTATATCTCCTACCATAAAGAGCCTCAAATGGAGCCATCTCAATACTAGAATAATAACTGTTATTATATGTGAATTCGATCAAAGAAAAGTGGTTATCCCAACTACCGTTAAAATCAATAACGCAAGCCCTTAACATATATTCTAGAGTCTGAATAGTCCTTTTTTCCTGACCATCTATCTGAGGGTGAAAAGTTATATTGAGGTGAACTTGGGTACTAAGACCCTTTTGAAAGGCTTTCCAATAATAGGAGGTAAATGGGGTACCTCTATCTTAAATAATTAATAGTAGGACTCCATGTAACCTAACCAACTCTTTGATATAGAGATTGCCATAGTCCTTGGCTGAATAGAAAGTACGACCTAGTAAGAAATGAGCGAATTTGGTCATCCTATCTATGATGACGCAAATAGAATTATGTTGACGATGAGTATGAGGGACACCTGTCACGAAGTCCATGTTCACTTTCTCCCACTTTCAAGTGGGAATACTGAACTCCTACATAGGCCCACTAGGTTTCTAGTGCTTAATCTTAACCTATTGACACATATAGCACTTAGCTACAAACTCTGTGATATCCCTCTTTATGCCACACCACTAATAGATCTCCCATAAGTCGTGGTACATCTTAGTTTCCCCTGGATGAATAGAGTATTATGCACCATGCACTTCTACAAGAATTCACTATCTCAACTCATCACACACAACAGACACAGTCTACCCTAGCAATGCAACACCATATCTCCCCCTGGGAGAAAACCTCTACCTTCTGTTCTCTGACTGACTCTTTTAACTTGACTAGGCTGGGATCTCTTATTATTTAGTTCGAATATGTCTAACTTGGATGATAAGGTCAACATCAGTATTTGATATTAGGTCATACTTACCTCAGTATTTAGTTTGATGCTTCCAAATGGTGATTTGGAAGTTATGATATATTTGGAGAGAATGATTACACATCTTCACGTTTGGTTTAGGTAGTTGAGATCGAGGGGTTCAGCTTTAGTGTTATGATTTCAACTTTGAGTTGTCGAACTTCAGTGAAACCTTTGTATTAAGATTTTTCATAGATAGGATTTCATCTATATGATGGTTGAGCCCACCCCGTGATTACCTATTTGGTCTTCTTAAGTTCTGATGGATTATGGTTTATAGGTGTTCAGATGATAGTCCATGGACACGGTATTGGTTCCTTCATCTTTGACCTTGGGTTTATAGTTTTCATTGATATTTTAGGCTAGAATATTCTATGGGCATAGTATACTTGAGAAGGATTCAGTGTGGTTTAATTATCGGTTGATTGGACATCCTAGAGCAATTTGTTCAATGGATAGTAGTTGTACTTCAGACTCCTGGCTGGCAGTTTTAAGGATTATCCAGACCAGTTGTAGAATTGGTATAGATTATAGAACTTGGTTATCTCTATTTGTGGGCCTACGTAGCACCTAATGATCTTATTATCATATTTTTCAAATGGAATATCAATGGATCAACTTTAGATGCATTTCTGGTGTTTCAAGCTTAACCATAATGGCTACAGGTCATCTATGACTTGTCGAAACTATTGGTTCGATGATTGGAGAATTTATTTGGAATTTATGGCCTTTTGCTTTTTAAGATTTGGTAAAGGACAAAAACTTTTAGTCAATGACCTTGGATGAGAATTTTGATAGCCCCATCAACTTCAAAACATTTGATTTTAGGCTGGGGGACTCTTGGTTCAGGTCTCGAGCTTCCAAAACTATTTTGGTCTTTGGATGGATTGTACAAACAATTGAACTAAAGGTGTGGGCCCCATATTTTATAGAAGAAATCTCAGATGAATGTTTCAATGGTTTCATTGAGTCTAGAATGACGAATTACGTATGGTGGCATATTTTTTTTGCATGCACAGGTTTCCAAATGAATCACGAGCAACAGATCAAAGTCAATTCCAGACATAGAAATTTTTATGCATCATGACTGTTGCAATCATGATCAAGATAAGATATAAATCGTGATTGCCATGTTTATTTTATGTCTTAGAAGAATTGTGATAGATATGGGCATAAGTAGCGATTGCTAGGCATGATTTAACCTTTGCAGATCTTTGTAATAATTTAAGTGTCGCGAGAGTGACTCTCGACCCCATATTCATCCCTCTTCTTCCTCCCAATTTTCCATCATTTTTTCCAACATTATTACACAAATTTTAGAGGTCAAAAAGAGTAAAACAGAAGGGAATCATCCAAATAAGCTAAGGGAAGATAGCCTAATACTTTTTGGTCATTTCCCATAGATTTTCCCTTTGTTTTCCATCAAAATTCATGGTCATCCTTAAATTTGATGGTTGATTTGTGTTCCATTGGTGCCCAATATTTTAGCATATATTCCTTATCCCTGAAGTACCTAGTGACCAACTAAATTTTAGACTTTTTTTTGGACCTCACAGGCCCGTTTGTAACCTGAAATTTGACCCAACTCTTAATATAACAATATGAGTCTCGTTTTATGCCTAATGAAACGTAGATAACTATTTTTATAGTATGACAAAATTTTGTAATCATGGACTGAAGGTGGACCTTGGGTGGATGATTTAAGGATTTAAAGTTCATCATCGAGGTAGACTTTTTTCTACACTTCTTCACCAGATGGTGTATTTTATATATTTCATGTGAAATAAAAATGTTATGATTGATTGTCGGTAGAACACTGTTACTTAGCCTAACACTATTGAGTTTTGTGATTAGATTGGTGAATTGACCCTTAAGGTGAAATACTTATTTTCTTCCTATGAACCTTTTATATTCTTCATAGATAGACATGGGATTAGCAGTATGTCTATGATGTTGTGATTGATGTAGGACTAGTAGTATGACTATGGTGTTGTGCAAAGATATGGAATGGGATTTATGTGTTGGAAGCATGATTAGTATGATTAGCCTTATTTGGGCTATCTAGCTTTCTTGAAACCATGATTTAGGAGGATTTGACTTACTTGATCATATTCTTGGTGGAATTCCTATCTAAGGGAAAATTATGGCTTATATACCATCTAGAAGTCAATTTATATACCTTAGCCTAGTCAAGGGTAGGATTATCCTTTATTATGTGAGGTTACTTTTTTACAATAAATTATGATTTTTTTCTCGGATTATGATATATGGACTATTGGTATAATATGCCTCATCGTTATTATATAATGCCTATAGATATAATATGCCTCATAGATATAATATATGGCCTATAGATATGATACACCTTAGAGATATGATATAGTATATAGAAATGAGATGGCTTATAGGTATGGTTATTAACATGGGCCTGGTTATATATATGGGCCTTGATCATAATTATGATGTTGTAGTTATTTTGTACATATTAATTGGCCCAAGTTCGTGTTATAATATTGTTTAAATTCTAGAAATATTTTATCCTCGTAAAAGATATAGATGTGGCTTGTTGACATGTGATGCTTATGATTTCATTGTTTGAATATTAGTGATGGCATGCATAAATTTTGTACATTCATGATACCTAACGTGGTAAATAGTATGATACCAGCTAGAATGCGATTTCCACTCTTTTTCCAAAAAAGGGATTTACTTCTTTTTTAATTTTAAAATAGATTTCTTCATAATGAGAATAGTACCATCTTAATGAATAACTTAAGTTCATTAAGACTGAAATTGATGTTTTAAAGAGTCAGACGATATAGACTCAGATCCATATATTTACTACTATTATTCACTACGATCTAGAAAGAGATTCCAACTTTTTTTAAACTCCTATGATGATGTAGTCCAGGAGTTTACCCTGTACAATAGATTTACAGACTTCTACTTTTTTTACCCATTGTACTAGCGGTGCATTCAACATATATATACATTTATATATACATATACATATATATATATATATATGCACACATGTACATCCCTCCACTACTAAATAGAGTAGGATGATGATGATTATAAATATGATGCTGGTTATGATGATGATGTGTATGATATAAGCTTCCTTTTGAGTCTTGAAATTAATTATGGCATTGATGTTGTGAGGTGATACACTGGGTTACATTATGATACTTAGATCGGTAATGGAATTATGTATTTTATTTGCATTCATCCTTGCATAGATGTTGCCTATCATTAGTATGCACCTATATATATCAGCTTTATGGGGTGTTTCATAGGTATAGATGATGAGTGTGTATTGTGATGTGTTGTGTGTTAAGTGACCCTTTTCGGTCCTATGGAGATGGGAATTTATAATAGGCTCGATTAGGTATTGGTTATCTAGACTAAATGATTATTTGCATTGTTATTGTTGTTATTATTATGATGGCTTGTTCATGACATATTGATTATTGTTGGGTATTGATATTTGCAGTATCATTCTAACCCATTTATCTTATATTTATTTTGTTGCACATGATTATTCCATGGTTAGGCATTATTGTCATATATCCTGATTATGTTAGTATTATTTTCTACTCTGAATTTGAAGCCATATAATGCTAGTATGACTAGTTTAGGTGATACGTTGAGTTAGCTCTGTCATGTATGTATATACGGCTATATACATATACATATGTTGCTATGATATTACCATATATCCCTCCTTCCCTTTATTTGTGTTGTTTATCCATTCCTTGTCCTTGTGTGTATATATATATATATAGGTATATACCTTTCTCGTACTCATTGTCTTATATTGGCAAATGATATATGGTGCAGTGCTTAGTTTCCTCTGTATGCTTGGATCAGTATAGTTCATCCTTAATACCTCCTTATCCTTACGAGGTTAGTCCCTTGGATATGAATAGGATAGTTAAACATTAATGTCTCCTTAGCTTTACCGTGTTTTATATTTTTGTGGAGTTTATATTCTTGCTTGCATGTTGTGTATATTTATATTATCTTTGGAGCTCAGTCGGCAATTGCCCACTTAGTACCGCGTGTTTGGTACTTATAGTACACTTCTGTAGTGTGCAGATCATAGTATTAGTTGTTGTTGTTGTTGTGTGCAACGTGTGGAGTAGCTATGGTTTGGAGATATAGGGTGTGCTCCTGGCGTAAGAAGTTTTACTTTCTTCCCCCCTTATGTACTAGACTAGTCTCTACGTTGTATTCACATATGGTTATATCTATATGTTCATTTAGTACTTCATTTGTATTCTCATTAATATTGGAGGATCTTATACTGATTCCATAAGATTTTACAAACATCTTATGGACGTTAGTCTTTTATTACATCAATTCCGCATTCTTTCCTCCATTCTTTTGGTAATCCATTATTAGTAGTTTCGGATTATGGGATTGGTTTATCTGCTGGTGGGTTATAGTAGGTGCATCATGACCTGAGGAATTGGTTCATGAAACCTAGGGGGTTTGGTAGTACGCATATACACCGACCAAGTCTCGATCTTAGATTTCCAATAATCATTATCATCATCACTCTACTCTGTTTAGTACCTGAGATAGGTATATATAATAAATCAAGGGACTTGAATTGTGTATAAAAGAATGTAAGTCCATAAATTAATTGCCCAAGATAAACTCTGGGAATAAATCATCCTAAAAATATGGAAATAATCAAAATCTCTCTTGAAAGAAATAAATAGTTGTGATAAAATCATGGACCAAAATTTATATCAATCAAATTTCATAACATCACTTTTAGTTCCAAAAGCTCTTAAATCATCCATTAAGGTTGTAAAATTCTCGTTATGAAGAAAACTGTTATAAAAGTGAAAACTGGGGATAAATCCCTATATCGGAAAATAGTAGTAAAATCATGTTTTTAGTTGGAATAATACCCTTTAGTAAGAATGAAAGTACTTTCTCTCTTCAATGCCATAACTAATATCCAAACAATACAATTAAAAGAATCTAAATCTTAATATACTAAAGCACATCCTTTAAAAGGATAAATCGCTCTATCAAAATCTAACTAATATAATAAGCATGACCTTGGGCCCAATGATATATAACTAGGATAACCGTATCAAAATCCACCGAGACAAGTAGTAAAGCTTATATTATTGGTTTATTAGCCTCAACTATACCAAAATAGCTAGTAACATAGGTTAATAGGATTCTAGAAGCTCAATAAGTATTTCATGGTAAGGCTGGATTTACCCTTCAATGTCCCAAAATTATAACTTAGGCTATGTCACGGTGTTATACCCATATTCATATCCTAACATTCTTATTTTACCTGGAACATACATAATACACTATCTCATGAAGAATAATAGGAAAAAGCCTACCTAAATGTTAAACTGTGTGTCCTTGAATCATCCACAAATCATCTACCTTTACACTACAATCCTTATATAGTGTAAAGTTATCAAAAGAGTTATATACATATCATAAATAGTAAAACAAGATCCATATTTCCATATAAAAAGTCGGGTCAAAATATGGGTCAATAATGGGCTGCAGAAATGGAATAAAAATTTTAATCCATCACGAGGTCCCTTGAAGGACAAGAAATGTGGGATCAAAAGTTAAGCACAAATGATATATGAAGTGGGTCCTAAAATAGACTCTAAAGTTTACAGATTTAATGACCTAAATTAAAAGAATTTACGATGAAATAGGTTAGAAATTGATGAGAAAAATGACCAAGGAGTGCTAGGCTCTTTTAAATTAGCCTTAATGGATGATTCCACACATTTCCCACTCTTTGAGCTCTCAAAATGGTGTGAAAATGGTGAGAAGTATAGGGGTAAAAAGGATTTAAAATCTCCTAGGTGCCTCTTAAGCGACATCCAACCGTGAAAGTGGTCTAAAGGCTTGGCGCGGGTACCATTAAAACAACCACCCTTGTGCTACAACACGGTCAACTTAAGTGGCCCTTAGTCTCTTATGAAGTTCATAGGTGCTAAAATAGCTCCATGAGCACTAAAGTAGTCTTATTAGGTACTAGGTACTAGATTCTGCTAAGTCCAAAAATGGACTCCAACAGAGTAATAAAGATTCATTCAGAACTTCGTACGTGCAAACAAACTATGCTACTTGACCAAATTAAATGTTTTGGACTCTATGGAGCCATCAAAACTTTCATCTGAGATTGATTCAACTCAATAAGAGTCCAACCCCTATAGTTCCATTTTTCTTATAATGCGCCCAATATCCCAAAATGAGTCTTGAAGCCCTGGGACAATAACCAAGAGTCACCCCTAGCCTAAAATCACAGTTTTGGAGTTGCTAGAACTATCAAAATTCTCATTTAAGGACATCTACTAGAAGTTTGGTCTGAGACCAAATCAAAATAGCAAAAGCTTCATAATAGGGAAATAAGCCTAAAACCCAAACAAACTATCCAATAACCAAATCGACAGTTCTAGCAAGTCATAAATGACCTATAACCAATGTGAAAGAGCTCAAAATGCTATAAATAAACATAAATCAAGGAAATGACCTAGAGGGTCATTACTTAAAGATATCTTTAGCCTCTCGAAGATAAGTATGGATGGCTATGTATCAATATATGAGACTCTATAAGACACCTTACTCTTATACTTATGAGACCAATGATCTTGACTCTAATACCAATTAATCATGAACCAAAAAATAATTTCATGATGGCACCTATCACAGATAAGCCTTGATAAGTAAGAAAATCACCAAAAGATATAAGTAAAGAGAAAACAATACAACAATTCCCAAGGTGAGAATTCTATTACAAAGTCAGACCCACATAAGTTCAACAATATTGGATGTCTTAAAAATAAATATTGCATAAATTATTTCCAATAACCTAGTGTCACAATGTAAGAATAATCAAAATATAATAGAGAACTTGAAATACAACAAATCCAAACAATTGTAGGTTTATCTTTGAACACTAAATATGGACATCAACTGGATAAGAGGAGGTTTGTGGTCCACTCTGAAGGCATAGAGCAACAATTACATAAAAAATGTCGTTGATCAGCCGCATGATCACAACTTCTATGCAACATACTCGGACATAGATTTACACCAAAACAACAGAGTAGGGATGTGTATGGTCCACTTATACTCAGTATATATCATACACCGATAGAAAAACATAAATACATAATATGAGTAGGTCACCTACAACCAAAAAATGTCCCATAAAGTAGCTCACACTATCTCCACTAACAGTTCTAAATGTAGTACATAAATAATAAAATAGGTACACAAAAATAGAATGAATATTAATAGAATAAAACAAAAAAAACACAAAACTGGAGATGTATAATATATGGAGAAAAATGATGATAATGATGATGATGTGATATGATTGAGGTTATTGAATTACCTCTGCATACACCTACAAGCCTCAGCATTTCAAATTAATACCCAAGGGGGGTTTGCAACCTATATACTTTCTAAATACTCAATACAAATATCAATATCAATAACTTCTCTCCGACTCATGGACTATGATGGAGAGTCTTGTAAGAGTGTCTCATATTGAACAAAATTAGTGGCTCCTCAATATTTGCAATGTCTCATGAATGTATGTATGATATAAGGATAAAATGCTCACAACCAAACTTGTATAAAGAACTCAAACCCATTTAATACATGTACATATGACCTCAAAATCTACTCAATGTTTCAACCATCTATTATTTCTTATAAGAAATATATCATTTGAATAAATATGCATGCATATAAGGCGTCATTAATATCATATTACCCCATCTTGGGTATTTCTATCATGAAGAAAGCAACCATTTCCATACAAGGCAAGTTATTATTAGTTTAAGCCTAAACAAGAGCATTATATCAACTACGAAGGCCTAATAAGCATATGAAATGCCAATGAAGTTAGATAAAGCCCCCACATGAGCAATATGTAGTAAATATCATTTGAAGTCACCAACAACAATAATATAATCTCCCACATGAGCACAAATATAAATTTTATCTTTAAAAATGCAGTCACCATGATTATAGCCATACACATAGTATGAATTTATATATATATATATATATATATATATATATATATATATATATATATTAACTACCTAGCCTAGTCTAAAGAATTTTAAGCCACAACCTACTTTGTGAAATCAATATCCATGACTAAAGCCCTACAACATAGATTTTTCCTATTTTTAACGGTCTTGTAATCAACTAAATATCTAAATATGGAATCATGAATTAATAGAAAAAAAAATAGTACCCATATTTCCCATATTTAATTCAGGATCAAAATTGACACCCTTTCAAAATGAAGAGCAAAACTAAAATTTTTATTTAGAAAAAGGTTATGCACGATTAATGGAAGCCATAGGAGAAAAATCTAGTGTAAATGAGATAAATAGAAGGTTTAATCAAAGAAATCCTTTTTAATGCCTTCCGAGCTAAAAATCATCATTTTTAAATTTAAAATAAAAAAAATTAAAAGAGTTCTAAATGACACAATTGAAGTAAAATAATTGCAATAGTTATTTAGATCTTACCAAAGATTAATAATGAAAGAAATCGTCAAAATATCCCTCAACCCAAAGCTCAAATCATCAAAAATGGAGGTAAATTTATTAAAATAGGTTATTATATTATAACAACTACGATTGCTATAGTGGTCAAATGACTACTTAAGTAGTTATCGCTTAAGTGATGGGTTGATCACTTTTGTGGTCCATCATAAAAGTGTGAGGATGATAAAGCGGTCCTCTACAGCTAAAGCAACGATTGCTCAAGCGGCCAAATATCTATTTTAGTGGTGGTTGGCGAATCAATGGGGTTGGTTAAAATGGTGCATGGGTCACTAAAGTAGTTATGCTTAAGCGGTCCTTTGGCCTTTAATGTAGTTACACCAAACTTTAGTTACATTAGCTACTTTGCTAATTTGCAAAGTAGTCAAAATCCTATGAAAGCAAATGAAATATGAAACTAGAATAAATTTGACATTTTAGAATCAATGGAAATATTAATCTTTTGAAAAGAGATTATTTAAAAAAATTAATGTCGGAGACCCAATTTCAGTAACTTCTAAATAAAGGGTCAAAATAAGATCCAAAATCCATGAAATCAGAACCTAATTATGCTACAAAACCAAAATCTATATTTTTGATTATTGTTTTCATTTATTTTACCATCTAACACATAGAACAACAAATCATGATGAAGTCTACTAGGAGGACTTTCTGACCTCTAAAGTTTGTATCACATCAAAAATCATGCAAATGATCCCTATACATAAGAAACAACAAATAGAAAACAATTAAAATTCACAAAATCAAATCATTAAACTATGTGATCTCAATACTAGCATCAACTTAATGGCTTTCACAATCTATCAATAGTTGGGCTTAAATACCCCTCAGATGATGTTTATACGGTTATTGATGGTTGACAATTCAATCTAAAGGCTAGTGGAATATTATATAATGTGCTTGTAACGGTGGAAAACTTTATATTTCTAATAGACTTTGTAATTTTTAATTATGAGATTGATTTTGAGGTACCCATAATCATGGGTAAACATTTCTTAGCCACTGGAAGAGTGTAGGTTGACATGGAGCACAATGAGCTGAAATTTAGATTGAATAACAGTGTAGCAAAGTTTAAGATGTGCCAGTTGACGAAGTAACTGAGGGACCTGAGTGTTGTCTAGATTATTAATTTTTTTGATGAAATTAATATTGAGGTTCCTATTAAAGAAAGGTTTGCTTTAGAAAAATTGGTTGCAATAATGATTAATTTTATGAATAGGATATCAAAGATTGTGATGAGACAATTAGTTCATTGACTGGAATGGGGACACATTCTTATTTCCCAAAAAACATCGACCTAAATTTAAAAATGCACTTACCCTTCTAGGAAAATAAATTACAGGGAATCCACCAATGTTAGAGGTTAAAGAGTAGTTGGGATATCTTGGATATGTATTTCTTTGTGAGCATAACACATAATCTATGATTATAGATATATAATTAATAGAATGGTAGGTGTAAACATTTGTTTCTATGTTGTGAAAGTACAATTGAGTAATTAGTTAGACAATTATTAATATTATTAGGTGTCTGCTAATCATATATACACGAAAGATTTAGTTTGGGAAAGACTGTATTCTCATTATTGAATATCATCAAATAATTTATCCACCAATGCAAGAGGTGGCAAAGAATTAATTAATCAAATGGCTCAATGCATGAGTTATTTACCTAATATCAGATAGAAAATAGGAAAATCCTATTCTATGTCTACAAAAAAAAGAGGGTATGACAGTGGTGGTGAAGAGAAAAATAAGTTTATTCCACTTAGTCCACTCACTTGTTGGAGGATTTGTAAAGATTATATAAAGTATAACTCTTGCACTCTGTGAATCACTATATAATGGTCTTCATGGTCCAAAGGCTTTAAAAGTTAGCAGGAAAAGAATGGTACTATTTCCTAGATGGTTATTCAAGGCATAATAAACTATCCACTGGACAGAAGTTTTGAATAATATGGCATTCACAGAACCTTTTGTGAAATATTCCATCAAGCGCATGGCCTTTGGGTTATGTAATTCTCTGATGACTTTCCTAAAGTGCATGAGGTCAATTTTTATTGACATAATGGAAGACTCATTGAAAGTGTTTATGTATGACTTCTCTTTAGTAGGTGATTCTTTTGAAAAATGCTTAGCAAATTTGTGCGATGCTTTTAGGAGAAGTGAGGAGTTCAATCCTATACTTAACTAAGAGAAATTCCACTTTATAGTTAAAAAGGAGAATTATGTTGGGACAAATAATATCAGAAAAGGAATTGTGGTGGACTGTGCCAAAATTGAGGTAATCAAAATACTACTTCAGCCAATCTCAATGGAGTGAGTTAGAAGCTTTCTTTATAATGCAAGTTTCTATCAAAGGTGGCTTTAGGACTTATCAAAAATTGCAAATATATTATGAAAATTATTTGAGAAAGAAGATAAGTTTGAGTTTTATGGAGACTATTTTAAGGCATTTGAATGCCTTAATGAAAAATTTATAGTTTCTCCTATAACTGTGGGCCCATATTTGTTCAAATAGTTTAAAGTTATATTAGATACAAGTAGGGTTGAACTTGTAATTATTTTGGATATAAATGAGAGAAGTTTTTCATCCAATTTACTATGCTCAAAGGAACCAAATAGGGCACAAAAAAATTATATGGTGACTGGACAGGAGCAACTTCTATTTTCTTATGCCTTTCAGAAGTTTCAAGTGTATTTACTTAGCCTAAAATTTTATTACATACTAATTATACTGCATCGAGATATTTGATAGTGTAAAAAATGCCAAGAATCAATTGATTAAATGAGTGTTGTTGGTACAAGAGATCAACTTTGAAGTAAATAATTGAAAAGGGTGTTAGAATCGGGTAACTAACCACTGCCTAGACTTGAGAATGGGAATAGAGCTTTGATAAGCTAGAGCTTGATTACTCATTCTGGATAAGCAAGTACTGGCAGCCTCTTTTGAACTTATACCCTGGTATGCAGACTTTGTTGGTTACCTAGTTTATGAATGATAACCAAAAACTTTTGATTCTCTCAAAATATGAAATTTCTTCATGATGTGACCAATTATTTATAGGATGCGCCAAATTTGTTTAAACTATATGTAGAAAACATCATCGGGAGATATGTCCCAAACAAAAAAATATTGAGTTTTTTTTAAGGCTTGTCACTTATCCCGTGGGAGGGAGAGAATTGTGCAAGTCATCACACAGCTAGGAACATATTGCAAAGTGGGGTGAGATTAGCTTACTCTTCATAATGATGGCCACAACTTTTCCAAATCTTATGGTTAGTGCTAGCGACATGGATCAATCTCTTAAAATCAATAAATGCCAATATATAAAATATTAGAGGTGGAATTGTTCACGTGTAGGGATACATATTATAGGCCTATTATTGTGATCTTATGGTCACAAGTATATTCTTGTGAAAGCATACTACGTGTCCAAATTGGTGGAACATATAGCCTTAGCAGATAATATAGGCAAGAGTATGGTGATATTCTTAAAAAGGAACATTTTCTCAAAGTTTGATGCTCCTCGTATGATTATAAGTAACGTTGGATATCACTTTTGAAATAAGGTGTTTTGTGCACCTCCAGATAAACATGGTGTGAAACAACATAAACCAGCCAAAAGTGGGAATGTGGATGTATTGAATTGAAAGATCAAGATGATACTAGAAAAATCTTTAACTGTTACCAACAACAATTATACCCAAAAACTTTATGATTCTCCTCTAATTTCATTGCTTGCAAGACACCAATAGTCATATATCCTTACAAACTAGTCTTTGGAGAAGCATGCCATTTGTTGGTAGATCTTGTGATATAGCCTTATGGGCCCTAAAAAGTCTTAATCTGAGTTGCAATGACAATACTTACTTAAGGTTTGAATAATTAAATTAAATGGATAATTTTTGGCTTCGTGCTTATAAAAGGGTGTATCAATAAAAGGAGAAAATAAAGTCCTACTACAACAAGGGGATTAGAAAAAGAGGTATCAAGGTAGGTGACTCAGTGCTATTGCTCTACTCAAGATTAAGTTTCTTCCATTTAAACTAAAACCCAAATGGTTTAGACCATTCAAAATGACTCAAGTGTTTCTGTCGGAGTAGTAGAGTTGGAAAACAAAGATGGGAATCTGCTTAAAGTCAAAAGGTCAATGGGTAAAGCAATATGTTGTCTTTTCAGAAGAGGTAAAGGTATTATCACTGGTGTATCTTGACAAATTCTCATTATTTAAGATACTTGTGTTGTGTTGCGATCTTAAATTGGGCTCTAGAGGGAGTCAACCCATATTGTTTTGATATAAAAGTATTAAAGTTGTTTTTTTATTGAGTTTAGTTGATGCGTGTGATAAGTGTGAAGGAAAAGCAATTGAAGGTGAAGAAAAAGAAATGCAAAATATATTATGATTGACAGTTCACTTAATAAAACATTAGGGTCCTGAAAAATAGTCAACCTAAATATTCATAAATCTTACAAAAATAATACATTATGGATAAGGGAATTATGGTTAATGTTACTAACAAGTAACCCAAATGTTAAATATGAAAAAATTTAGGTGTTATTGATTTTACCTTGATAGTTAACATATCAGATCTTCATGTGCTTAATAAACTGTCAGGCCATGCATTGCAGGTAAGTTCACTTATCCTTTTAATTATGAGTCAATAACATAAACCCACACCTAGTTTGACCCAACATAAACCCAAACACTAATAAAACCCAGGGGATTTAAGAGGATTGAGTAGAATCAGCCAGTTTCGTATGAGTCTCCTCATCTTCAATGTAAATTTCCACTACTCAATATGTTACTCTCACAAATCCTTCTTTTATTCACTATCCAATATCTTTACTCCCATAACTATTCAACCACCCATGTTTTCACAAATAATTTATAGCAGTCACCCAATTTGCATCATTACAATTCAAACCACACCAATATCTACAATATCACATACCACTCATTTATCCATCATACTAAATGTGTGATTAAGATGATTCTCTAAAATTTTCTTATTTATCTCTAATTCTGGTATGTGCACATGCACTTCATATTCTCTCTAGTTATTTATTTACTTTGTTTCATATTATCTTTTATTAGTAAGTTGATGATGAATTCGACATAACATAACCATTAATCTTCATACGCAAAATCAAATATTGTTGTGTAATTCTCTGATATGATTTTTGGGATGTTTTATGGGTGAATGTTGAGTAATCTAAGTGAAATAATTTTTGTTTTGAAGTGGAACATAACAAATATGAGCAAGGTCAAAAATAGTACATAATGAATGATAGTTGCAGGCTAAGTCTGTGATAAAATTCCTAAGAGAATCAAAAATTCACTAGATAACAATGATGATGCATATGAGAAAATGTCACATTCGTAATGGTCCACAAAATCGAACCTTCACAACTTAAAAATGGATGTGATTTTATTTTTTGGCTATGGCTCATTTGATGACCTATTAGACTTATAGCGTAATGTAGGGAAAACCATTATGAGTGACTGAGATACCAGAAAGTCCTGATGACTGAGTGGAAGAACCATCATATATATGATGAATCGTTACTTCCTACCATCAACATCAAACAGTTTACAATTTTTATTAAAGTTTTTGCAAACGACTTAGTTTTAAACAATAAGTAAATATACCATCTACAAGTATAATTCCTTAAAATATTAAAACAACTAGAGGTGGATCATAAAAAAAGAAAGAAAACGATATCTCAACCACTAGACTAAGAGATGAACCTTATGTTGACGTAGATGAATGAAACACCTTAATAATTGAACCTTGGAAATTTCTTAGATTTTGAACTCCCTGTCCATTATATGACCTGAGGTTACTAGTTGTATGATGTTGGTATAACTTAGGAGACCAACTAGCATGATAAACAGTGTGTCCTATGTCACTTATTTTCCAGTCTACGACTAGACTCCAAATGAGTCGTATGGAGATGGTACAAGAGGAGTAGGGAAATCGTATGATTAACAGTGTCAAGTCCTTGAGGTACTATCTATGGTATGATTTAGGGGTACCACTCATATGATTAGGTATGAGTGAGGTTCCCAAATTGTACCTACTTGAGTTTATTTATCATATTTTAAGCTGAGGGTATTCTGTACTTTTCAAATCCCAAACCCATTAAGACACCATGCCTTATAACACTTTGTGGCCTCTTATAACTCACTTTTAAAGATCAAAATACTCCTAAACCTCTCTCTAAACTCTCTCAAGAAGATTGGTCTAGGGTATTCTTCAAGTGATCATCTATAGGATTAAGGATCATGATCTCTCCATTAAACATCATAAATTCGGCATATTACTCCTCCCTCGCTGTTATTTAAAACTAAAAGTATGTTTAACTTAATGGTTTTCATGGTATAATTGTGATATTATTTTGTGTTTTAAAATATGTGTCGGATGTTTTGGTTGTGCTTGGTTGGATTTTTTCCCCATATTTTTTTTATGGTTTTCATATTATAATTGTGGTTTGAATATGCGGTTGCATATGAATCATCAATTGGTATTTGGTTTTGGTTTTGGATACTATATTCCCTCAACATGTTTGATAAAATGCAAATAAGAATGTTTTTGTCACATAGTTTGACTATTATTAAAAGCTTTATAGTGCATAATATGATAATAGAACCTAAATTGGTTTTGTTGGTTTTAAATATTTGGGAAAGGCCATTGTGGCCATAGATCCTAAATTGATTGTTTTGAAATTAAATTGGTAATAAACTTATCCCACTTGTATAATTGTTTTGGTTTATGCAGTACTACTTGGTTTAGTTAGTTTCTAGAGACTAACGCAAGGCATAAACCTTTTAGAGTATACGGGAATCCCCTAAGTAAATTTTTAATGGAGTATCTGGGGTACATGGGAATCCCTTAAGTGTTGGGTAATTACATTACTTGCAAGCTATAGTAGGTATGATAACACCACTAACTAATGCCTTAATAATTGAATTTTGGAATTTATGGTTTTCTTATGTGTTAGATGTTAAATGTTTTAATTGGGCAATTATAGTAGGTTATGATAGCTAGCTGTGAAGGTGTGAGTCCAAAAGATTGACACTGGAAACTCATGTTTGCTGACATAAGGATTTGTCTTTATGACCATGTAGTTGTGGGGTAAAAGGGAATCCCCCACATATATATACGTACATATGTTTAAGGTGGGGTGAAGGGTAAAAGAAAATCCCCAACCACCTATGGTATCTCCATTTCATGCGGCTACACGCAAAAGTGCCCATCTAGGGGGTTACACTGGACCATATATCTCATGGGTGGATCATGATGGTAAAGCTACAGAACCAAGGTGAAAGATTTTTAATGCATGCTAATCCCAGTTCCCTTTCCCGGCATGTTATATATGTATTTATGTATGTGATTTCATATGATTATTTACTTTGGTTTTGAATAATTGCATTAATTTATCCTTATTACTTATTACATGCTAGGGTTCACTCGCTAACCCATCTTCGGGAGCTGCATCTCCATGCGATATAAGAATAAATGATACTATCACACCTTCTACTCAGTAACTTAGTAATTTTAGGAGAGCTTAAGTTATACTTAAATGGTGAGCTTCCACTCTTCATAAGGTCCATTTCTTGTTATGGTTTATCTTATTCTTTTACTATTCCATTGAAACTTTTATTGTCTATGGTTGGGGACATGTCCCAACTAGATATTCTTGGATATTATTTAGAAGATTTGTATAGACAACTATTGGCTTGGGTATGGAATAGATATAGTTTTGATTATTGTTGGGTTTGGGTTTTTATTTTTCTAATTAACTTGTTTCGGTTGGTCTTAGTTATATACCTATCCCAAAATTATTACATATTGAATAACTCTATCTTATTATATGTTCGAAATTCATTCGACTTAGGGTATATGTTGGTTGGTAGGATGGGTATTAGGGGTGATCTCTAATCCTTGTTGGACTAGAGATGCCCATAACAAGAAGGCCCTGGTTTGGGTCATGTCAAATTGGTATCAAAGCCTAGGTTTTGATGTTATGGCATGATAACACAGCCATCTTGAATAGAGTCTATTTTATAGGTGCATAGCATACCATACTTATAAGTGATAGGCTACAAGAAATCTAGGAATGTTTCGCTTTCTTGTTGTTCTATTTTTGGGCTATAGGGTCTAGGGTCTTGAACTCTACCCTAAATCTTTTTTTGTTTGCATTTCTGACGATATAAAGCTCGTGCAAACTTATCCATCACACTTGAGGACAACATAAATGTATAATATTTAACTCATCATGTACAACATTCAAGGGTTGTTGCTTTTAATTTTCTTTGTAAAGTTCCATCGGTCTCTGATGATCCTATTCTGAAAGGTGACACTCATGCTCAGTTACCTCAAGGAGAAGTTACAAATGCTGAATTTTGATACTTTATTCATCTGTTGACCCAAATAGTGGAATCTTTATCATGCCATTTAGATCTTATTGGTGTGAGAAAGAATAAGGTTGGGTCAAGAAATAAACAAAATAAAAAGTCATAATATTTAGACCAAGGAAGGGGTCAGAGAAATAGTGGTAGAGGTTATGGACAGTGGTATAAGCAAGGTAATCCAGGAAGTCCCTAGGTGGCTATCAGTGTCCCTTAACCTCAGTTTTTTGGTGATTATCATTTTTTAGCTGATGGAACGCTGTCAGCCTCACTCTATCCTCCATGCCAATTTTAAATTCTTTTGCGCTGCGGTTATTTCTTTAAAGGGGGAATTAGTGTTTTAGTTATGGTCAGTTAGGTCATATGTAGTGGGGGTGTCGCACAAGGATTGCTACTGGGGCAAATAGGATACTGGTTGTCACTTCTTTAGATCCTTCACCAAGGGATGCTACTTTGGGCCTTAGGACTGTACGAGACTATCCTGAAGATATCACTACTCGATAAGAGTCTGAGGCATCGCTTGATATCATTACTGGTATGTTGAAACTCGTTTCCTATGATTTTTAGTATTTACTTAATATGAGTTACACTCTCTCTTATATGACCCTATTCGTGGTTGTGCATTTTGGTTTTGGTCCTTAGTTTATTTCTGATCCTTTCACTGTGTCTACCCCAGTAAGTGACTCTATCATTGCTAGACAAGTCTATAAGGGATGCGTGGTATCTTATGTTGTAAAGGAATTATGGTGGATATGTTTGAATTTGATATGGTGGGTTTTGAAGTAATATTAGGATGGATTGGTTGCACTCGTTCTATGAATCACTAGACTTTTGGACCCAAAGGTTGACTTTAAAATTACCTAATTAGCCAATTATTGAGTGGGAGTGTTGTACCCTAGTTCCCAAATGGAGATTCATATCATATTTTAGAGCCTATAAATTATTTTTCAACGTGTGTCTTTACCAGTTAATCAAAGTTAAAGATTTTAACTCGAAGGGTCCTTCTCAGCATTCTGTCCTGGTGGTGAGTGAATCTCCTAAGGTCTTCCTTGATGACCTTCCTAGTGTCCCCTCAATAGAAAGGTTGAGTGTGGAATTGATTTTTTCTGGACACTTGTCCTATCAATATTTTTCAGTATAGAATGGATCCTACTGAGTTAGAGGATCTTAAGAAAAAGATAAAGTATCCTTATTGTAAGGGTTTCTCCGCCCTAGCATATCACTGTGGGGTGTTTTTGCCTTTTGAGCTTAAGGGAATGGTTTTGTTTGGGTATGTATAGTTTACTGGTGGGTGGATAAGTAATTTAGGGTGACCTCCTTCTGGGGCAGACCATATAGGTGTACTCTAGATTGGGTACTCGGTTGATAACGCATAATAGTTGATGGACACTAAGTTTGAACTATAGATGTTGATTTTGTTGAAGGGAGTATGTTAGTTCGAGGATAGCTAGGATAGAGTTATTAGTGTAGATTAGTAGGCTTGGTGGGGTGTGGAAAAGATATGAGGTTGATGACTAAGGGATACAGGAGTGGGAAAGCTGTGACATAAAGGCTGGAGGTCCAAGTTAAACTGATAGATTCGCGCTAAGTCATTGAATAGGTTAGGATATGGGTTTTGTGAGGTAATGTTGGACCCTAGGTAGAATCTTGATAGATGGGATTTTAAGTATAAAAGATCCAAGTGTCCCTAGTACCTGTCCATAGTAATACCCCTTAGAGTGAAGTGTTGTGCTTATTGATGTTGTAAGATGGGGACTAAAGGACTGATCTAAAACTTACTTTTAGTGGTGGACTTCAAGGGAAAGTAGGGGTGAATTTACTCCTATTCTAATGAATCCCTCCTAATTTTGTTATGAGGTGACTCTACTAGTGTTGCACACATTTTAATACTCCTTAAGCTTTGGGTCCTCATTCTATGTGCTAAGTATATCCATACTCCAGCCCCTTGATCAAAGTCAATAATGGTCCTAAAATATTCAAGCTTATAGGTTATCAAGTTCTATTCCATGATACTCATGATTAAAATATTTGTTTTTACATCATGCTTAGATCCAATAAATAGTAGTTTCAAGCGGCAATCCTCACTTTGTTTACTAAATATGAATATCGTCTTTATGCTACACTACCTATGATGTATGTAGTCATGCTTCTCCTTGTGACTAGTCCCAAAGACTTGTATTATGAGATGTTTATGTCAGAGTAATCCTTCATTATAACCAGGGTTGTTTCTTTGGAGTACCTAACGCCTATTATACCATATCGTGTTTCACAAGTCTTGCCTTAGGTAGTTCGACAGATAAGAGTTATAATTTGGAAGTAACCTCCTTTCTTGATGTATATACTATAGATCCTCAATGACCCTTTTGATGTTATGATGGTGTAACCTTGGGATCATAGGATGTTTTGAATGAGAGAGTAAATGTCCTTTATTGAGAAATTTTGGTGTGAGAACTACAGCTAAGGTTATGAGTATAAATAGAAGAATTAGATGGATGTTGTCTTATGAAATGGTTGCGGAGGGGAGGCATGGGGAAGACCTTTGTGATAGTGATTAAGGGTGTTTATTTTGGTGAGAAAATCCACACAGATGGTGTAGTAAATATAGGTTGTAGTGTGGTGATTGGTAGATTCCCAACCATTGTGTTATGTGGCCAAAGATCCTTGATTAAGACCTGAGGTTTCATGATTATAAAGATAGATGGGGTAATGCTATCGGAATGGTATAAAGTCTAGGGTCCTATGGCTTCTAGTAGCACCTTTAACTCCTAATTAGTCTTTAACATAAGATTGATATATGGTTATACTCAAGCCCTATAGTTATGTGTTCGTGGGGGGAAGTTGGAAGGTTGAGATTGAAAAGTTTTCTCTTTATGTTGTAAGCTCGGTGGGGAATATGGTCATATTTAGGGTATATTAGATGTATGATTTGTAGAGGAATAATCTATTTGGGATGCATTAGAGGACATGAACTCCAAATATTTGCATTTGTTCTTCATTTCAAATGTTTGTACGTAAGACGTGTTCATTATAACATCTTTTTTTCTAACTTGGTTAAGGGGAGGTTATAAGGGTAAAAATGTGTTAAATCGTGCTTGTGCTTTCCTTTACCTGGCATTCGAGGACGAATGATCCAAGTAGGGGAGAATTTAAACACCCTAATAATTAACCCTTGGAAATTTCTTTATTTTTGAACTCTCTAACTATCATATGACATGATCTTACTAGTTGTATTATGTGGGTATGACTTAGGAGCCCAAGTCAAATGGTAAACAGTGTATCCTATGTCACTTACTATCAAGGGTACGACCATACTCTCTATGAGTCATATGGACATGGGATGAGAGTAGAAGGGCAATTATATGTTTAACAGTGTCAATCCCTTGAGGTACTATCTAGGGCATGGGTTAGGGGTACCACTCATATTATTGGTTATGAGTGAGGTTCCCAAACCATACCCACCTACGTTTATTTTTTAGATTTTATGCTGAGGGTATTCCAGACATTTCCCACCCCAATACCCTTAAGATCCAATGTCTTATAAAACTTTGTGGCCTCTCATAACTCATATTCAAAGATCAAAACACTCTTAAAACTCTCTCTAAACTTTCTCAAGGAGATTGGGCTAGGGTTTTCTTCAAGTGATCATCTAGAGGCTGAAGGATAAAGATCTCTTCGTGAATCTTGATAAATGAGGCATGTTACTCCTCTCTCGTTGTTAGTTCAAACAAAAGCATATTTTACTTAATGGTTTTCACGACATAATTATGATATTATTTTGGTTGTTCTTGGTTGGATAATGTTTTCCCATGTTTTTCTTATGGTTTTTAAATTACAATTGTTGTTTGAACATGTAGTTGCATAGTAATGGGCAATTGGTACTTGGTTTTATTTTTGGAAATTATGTGCCCTCAACATGTTTGATAAAATGTCAATGAGATTGTTTTTGTATCATAGTTTTACTAGTATTGAAATCTTTCCAATGCATGGTATGATAACGGAATCTAAATTGTTTTTTTTTTTGTTTTAAATGGTTAGAAAAGGACTTGGTTGCCACAGAACGAAAATTGATTGTTTTGGAATGAAAATTGGTAATAAAATCAACCCACTTGTATACTTTTTTAGGTTTATGCATTACTTCTTGGTTTTGTTTGTTTCTTGAGACATAAATGGCATAAATGGTTAATTAGTTAAGAATGGTTTTGAAAACATTATGGGGTACACAGGAATCCTCCAAGTGAACTTATAACGAAAACATTGTAGAGTACTGGGAATCCCCCAGGTTATTTTTATAATGGAGTATGCTGGGTACATGGGAATCTCCTTAAGTGTTGGCTAATGACATTCTTTGCAAGCTATGTTTATATGACAATAGCACTAACTAATGCCTTAACAATTGAAATCTAGAATTGGTTATTTGGTTATTTGTTAAATATTTTAAATTTGGCAATAATGGCGGGTTATGATAACTAGTCGTGAAGGTGTGAATCCAAAAGTTTGACACTAGAAACTCATGTTTGTGAACATGAGGATTTATCTTGATTACCTTGTACTTGTGGGGTACAAGGGGATCCCTAAAGTATATACATGTACATATGAATCATGAGGGTCAAAGAGCACAAGGGAATCCCGTGCCACCATTGGTATCTCCAGTTCATGCAGCTACATGTACTAGGGCCCGTCCAGGGTGTAACACTGGACCCATATAGCCCGTGGGTTGATCATGAAGGTAAATCTACACAATCCAGGTTAATGAGTTTTAATGCTTGCTAAATAAGGTTCCCTTTCCCGACCTTGTATATATATATATATATGTATGTGATTGGATTTTGTTATTTTTTTTGGTTTCGAATAATGACATTACTTTATCCTTATTCCTTTGTACATGCTATCCTTCACCCGCTAACCCATTTTTGGGTGTGAATCCCTATGCGATGTAGGAACTGGCCATACTATTATACCTCTTACTTAGTGACTTGGTGATTTAGGAAGAACTTGAGTTAGTTTAAAGTGGTGATCTTTCATTCTTCAGAAGGCCCATTTCATGATAAGGTTTATCTTATTCTTTTACTATTCCCTTGATATTTGCTTTTGGCTATGGTTAGGGGCATGTCCCAACTAGATATTCTTGGACATTGTTTAGAGCCTTAGTATAAACAAATGTGGACTTGGGTATGGAAGGGATAATGTTTTTGTTATTGTTAGGTTTGGGTTTCTATTGGTTGAATTGTCTTGTTTAGGCCAGTCTCGATTATAGACTTATTATAAAGTCATTATAATTGAATTACTCTATCTTATTATATGTTTGGAATTCATTTGACTCAAGATATATAATGGTTGGTTGGATTGGGTATCAGTGGTGGTCTCTAATCCTTGTTCAACTTGAGATGACCATTATGACAAGTCCCTAGTTTGGGTTATATCAAGGAAGCTCAGACACCATCTTATAACACTATACAAATGGAAAAGAAATATATACCTTATAGTAAATAAAGAGGATTAGTCATATAGTTAGGAGTCTAGTAGTAGTGAAGTGATTTGTGATTGCTCAAGTTATTATGCAAAAGAAGATGATGGTACTGAGGCCACTAAAATTCCAAAAATGGACATTAATTAGAAGAGGGGTTAAGTTCTCCAAACAAAGGTATTGTATGATAGAGATGCTCATCGTTCGAAGACTAAGGGTGCAAACAACCACACTAAGATCGTTTCTTCCTGACAAAGTTAAGAAGTTTAAAGAGGTCATTTGCTAACGAAGTTTAAGTTATCATTACTGAATTGCTCGAATACCAAAAAATTGAATAAAATTCCAACGAACATAATTTTTTAGAATGAGCTCACCTCTTGAAAAGTATAATTCTACCATGGTTTGAAATTTTTTTGTAAACTACTTGGCTATCCTTGATAAGAACTGTAAAAATGGACAAGACGTTTTAAGACAAGATTGCTCATAACTATTCTATTTCATAGGGTCTAGTGCATATCTCCAGTCATAAAATTTATTATATTATATTTGGTCAACCCTATCAATCTTGAACTATCTATCTCAAGTACAAACATCAAATTATATTGGCATCTACCATGTGACCATGGTTAGCATAGATTTTGAAAGACAGGGGTGAACCTTTTTTGTTTAAATATAGAAAGGAAACAATATCCAAGTCCTCAATAAATTTTATAGCAAAATTTTTGTAGGAGTGGTTCATTTGCGATAATTCCAATAGGTTGAGATACCAATCTAAATAAACATATAATAGTTACGGTGTCTTGTATAACAAAAGGTTTCAAGATTAATCTGGTAAGATAATTGAGTAATAATTGCATTCAAGGGATCATGGGACTACTACCTCTCTACTATTCCCTTTCTTGGAGACTAAACTATGTACTACTGTAAAGCATCCCATACTAAGTAGGGATAATGATATAGTGATATCCACATATACCTAGTACATCGAGAGAACTTAAGAAGTTTCTAATTTTAGTTGGGAGTCCACAAGCCAGGTTCATACAGACCATAATCTCAAACTACTCAAGCAGAGTTGGGTGCTATTTTAGGTACATCTTTAACTATTATTACTATCAATCTATAAGGTGCATCTGCAACATCTAAAGTTGAGATTGTTGATCCCACTACTAATACTGCTTATACAATATCTATGCCACTTGTACACTCAAAGTTTCAGTTCAAACCATATAATTTTAAGAAGATGCTCAAAAAGTAAATGAGTTATAAGAGTTAATTATAAGAATCGAACAAATAATTATTGCCTTTTATGGATCATAGAATGAAAATAGTATTAAGGTTGTACTTGAATCTACGTTCTTGATGGATAATAAAGAATTGTAGATCAAAACAAGATAAATGAGTTATTTATTAGAGATTTGGCTAAGTACATAGTTGATATAAACAAATCCCTTGTGGACATTGCCACACTAAACAAGGGAGCACTTGAAACATGCCAAACTTTGGCCCTTACAAAATTTCCTATCTTAAATATTTTGCGTATCATATGTCTTACAATATACCACTCGTATATTATGGAAACTGGTTTAGGACCTTAGTCATATGTTGGTTAGTATCACATTGTCCAAGTTCTATTCTTGGTATAAGAAGACATCATACTACTCATATGTCCATGATATGAGAAGTATAGATCAAACCATATATTGTCTAGTGTCTAATCTTGATGTTATTCCTAGGGTATGATTTGAAGGGTACTAGTTATATGGTTGGGGTACGAGTTAGTCTAAGGATTAATATATTGGGTGGAATGTGATGTACAACATTCTTATCAAGGTATGAGTTGAAGGTACCACTCGTATGATGTGGGTATGAGTGGAGAGGTCCTACTGTACCCTCCTGGGAGTTTTCTATAGCTTTTAAGTTGATTATATTTTAGACATTTCCCATCCCAAGCCGTTAAGCCCCCATATCCTATAACACTAATTGGTCTCACATTATTCACTTTATAAGATCAAAGCACTCTTAAAAACTCTCTATAAACCTCTAAAGAATATTGGGCTAGGGTTTCATCAAAGTGTTCACCTAGAGGCTTAAGGATCAAAATATATTTATGAATAATCATAATTCAGACATGTGACTCTTCCTTCATTGTTATTTCACAATAATCATGTGTTTTTAAATATTGTTCTTCAAGCATAAATAATTGTTTTGAAATCCATGGATGAGGGTTTGAATGCATATTATTGAGTATTGATCTCTCATGTTTTAACTTGTATTTATGAATGATTAAATAATGGTTTGCACATGTGGATGCTTTAGAATTGTACTTTAAATTAAGGGGTTATCATTAACCCTAACTTGATGGGTTTTGTATTGAATAATTGTTTGATAATGGTACGACCTCAACTTATTTGTGAAAATGTTAATGAGAGGAATCTTGTCACATAAGGAATTGTGTTTTGAATTAATGCATGTTATATGAACGTTAATGAAGAAGGAATGATTTTGTAAGGTCTTGGTGGCCATAATTAAATTTAATCATAATTTTTACTAAGGCATTAGCTTAATAATGTAAATGGTTTTATGAAGTCCTTGTTGTCTATAAATTAACTTGAATTGAAACCCTTGTGGTTTAACTAGCTAAATGGGTTTGAGTTCCTAAATGTTGAATTGAATTGATAACTCTATATAGACAACGGGTTTGAGTCTAAAGTCAAATGATAATGGTTATGGCATGTTGTACACTTGTAAGTTGGGTTGTTATGACAATACAAACATGATGCCTTTTTAAGTAATCTTATTAATGGTTGTGTGTTAGCGCAAAGTATGTTTTAATTGGGCTTTAAAATGGCATGTGTAGTTGGGCCAATAATGTAGAGTCTGAAGGACTAATATTGGAATTTGTTCTAGCTGGTGTGGGAGTCTATATGACCGAGAGGTTTAAGTCCTTTAAATGAATATATGATTGGGAGGTTAGAGTCCCCTATATCATATCTATTAGTGCTTATGTCAACTTGATTATGCTAGGAGATTGAGTCCCGAATAATGTCATATACAAATAAGGATATTCTCTTCTTTGTGCGGCTAGACCCACTGGGGCTATAAAACCTAAGGAAGTGTTGCATCCATATAGACTATGGGTGTATTATGAAGGTTATGCTACACAGCCTATGTTAATGTTTTCAAAGATTATGCTAAGATTTGTTTCCTAACCTGGCATGATGTATATATTAATGTGATTGCAGATAATGATTTGACTTGTTTTGAATGATGGAATTATTTGATCCTTATCTTCAAGCTATATGCTAGCGCTCCAACTGCTAACTATCTTCGAACGATGTATCCCCATGTGATACAGGGACCAAAACTTTTTTTCTCTTTTTGCACAATGATTAGGTATTCGAGCGATTCGTGAGTTGACATTAAAGTAGTGATCTTTTATACTTTGGAAGTCCTTATTTCAAACTATTTATATTCTATGTCTTAGACTTTATTTAGACTTAGTTTTTAGCTATTTTCGGGGGCATGTCCCAACATCTTATTGACTTTGCATTGTGTAGAGGCTTTGTTAGATTAATGTGGACTTAGGTGTGTTGGTTTAGAGTGTTGTTTAATGGATTGTCTTACACATATTTTGAATTATCATTTGTCGTATTTAGCTCTATCTTTTCATATGTTTGGAATTCATCCAACATTTGAGGTTGATGTGATGACTAGGTGAGGTAAAGGGTACGATCTCTTATCTACGTGGGACTTGAGATACCCATCATGGCTAGGCTCTTGTTCGGGTCATGACAAAGTTGGTATCAGAGCCTAGTTTCATGGTAAATTTGGTGTCTACAATGTCGTGTAATGTAGAGTTTTTTTATGGGTGTGTAGTGTGACACACCTATAAGAGAGAGGCAATGAGACATTTAGAAATGTTTCCCTATCTTGTTTTCTTAATTTTTAGCTGTAGAGTCTATGGTCGTAGATTATTTTGATTTCCATTTGCTCATATTTAAGATCATGCTTCAAAGAAGATTTGATGTTCATTCAAACTCGTTTTTCCTATCTTAAGACAATATGGATGGATATCATCCAACAATTATGGTCTATATCGGATAAAGGGTAGCTGCGTCTGACTATCTTCATAGGGTTCCACATATCCTTAGTAATCCTACTCCTGAGGGTCACACTCTTACTCAGTCACCTCCCGAGGAGATTAGTAATATTGTGTTCGGTCACTCTATTACCCTATTGACTCAGTTTGTGACATCTCAATCACAATAGTCTAGTTTTATTGCTACTACTATAGGTTTGTCTAAGAATACTAGAGTTGGCCAATTTAAGAGGTTGTATCCTATGATGTTTACTGGTATGAAGGTTGTGGAGCCCAAAAGTTCCCTTAATAAGATGGAGAAGATCTTTTGAGTTATGCATGCTTCGGAGGTTGAGTGTGTATAGTTTGTTTCCTACCAATTGAAAGATGCAGTGTACTAGTGCTACAAAGAGTGAAAATAATTGAGAGGCGAGGATGCTACATCGGTTGTATGGGATAATTTCTGTAGTATAGTCTTGGAACACTTCTTCCTCAATAGTAGAGGGAAGCTAAAGCAAAAAAAATTGTTATCTTAAAGCAAGAGAAATTGCCACTCAAGGAATATGCCTTGAAATTCCATTAGTTGTCCCGCTATGCTCCTAAATTGGCATTTAATATGAGGGCCCAAATGAGAAAGTTTGATTTGGGATCGTCTCGTGAGTTGATCCTTAAGAGTAAGGTTTCATTATTTATCAAGGCCATGTACATCTCCAAATTGGTTATGTATATACAACAGGGCAAAGAGCAGCAAAAATGATAGGCTGAGATTGGTGAGAGACAAAGTAAGAGGTCTCAATTTCTAGAACAAAGTAGGGGCCAACATCAGAGTTGGAAGTGGCCTAAGAGGAAGAGCTGGGGATTTCTAACTCCTATAAGATAGCTAGTGCTCCCTACCTGAAGCCATTGAGAGATAGATATTTTTAGGATGGTGATGCTTCTAGGGCATAGGATTCTCATTATTAGGCTAGTGAGGCCCAATATGCACCATCCTACCCTCCATGAAGATTTTATGGTCAACATACTTGTATTTGTGAGAAGGGGAGAAACTGATGTGTTATATTTGGTCAAATTGGTCATAAATAGAGGTATTGTCTCTCTAGATTTGCTTCTAGGGCAAACAAGGTTCTTATTACCTCTACATTAGCTCCTGTACCAAAGGGTTCTCCTTTTGGCTTTTGTACTCATCGGAACTGTCTTTATACTCTTACTACTTTTTAGGAGTCCAAGATATCTTCAAATGTTGTTATTGGTATGTTGAAACTCATTTCCCTTAATGTGTATTGTTTACTTGATCCGAGGTCCACTCTCTCTTATGAGACCCATTTATCGCTGCGTATTTTGGTTTTAGTCATAAGTGCCAGTCAAATACTTTATATATTTCTACCCCGGTAGGATTCTCTGTGGTTGTCAGAAAAGTCTATAGGAGTATGTGGTATCTGTTGCTAGTAGATAAACTCTTGTGGACTTGATAGATTTAGGCATGGCTAATTTTGATGTTATTCTGGGGATGATCTGGTTGCATTTTTCCTATTCTTCCATAGATTGTTTGAATCATAAGTTCCTATTTAAATTCCCTAATGAGCTAATTGCTTAGTGGGAAGGATGTTTTCTAGATCCTAAATGAAGATTTATATCATATCTTACAACTCAGAGATTAATATCCTAGGGGTATCTTTATAATATGGTTCAGGTTAAAGATTCTATCTCAGAAGGTCGTTCTTTGCATTTTGTTCCTATGGTAAATAGATTTCCTGAAGTCTTCCCTGATGATTTGCCTAGTGTCTTTCCCGATAGGGATATTGATTTTTGTATTAACCTTGATCCAGACACTCATCCCATTTCTATTCCTCGTATAAGATGGCTTTTGCAAAGTTAAAGGTGATTAAGGAGCAATAAAAGGAAGTTTTAGTCAAGGGTTTAATCTGTCCTAGTGTGTCACCGTAGGGTGCACTGGTGTTATTTGTGCAAAAGAAGGATGGTTCCCATCAAATTTGCATTAATTACCGATATTTAAATAAGGTGATAGTAAAGAATAAGTATCCCCAACCTAGAATTAATGATTTCTTTGATCAAGTGCTAAATTCTTCTCTTAGATCAATCTTTGACCTAGGTAGCTCTAATTAAATATTAGGGAGTTGGATGCCCCTAAGGTAGCTTTCCAAACCCGGTATGGATATTTTAAATTCTTAGTGATATCATTTGGCTTTACTAATGCGCCTACGGTGTTTATGGATTTGATGAATATGATTTTCCATCAGTTACTAAATTTATTCATAATTATCTTTCTTGATGACATCTTGGTGTACTCTAAGTGTTAGGTGGATCATGATGATAACCTACGTATTATGTTGCAGACCTTGGACGATAAGTAATTATATGCTAAGTTCTCCAAATGTGAATTATTGTTAAATATCGTAACTTTTCTAGGTCTTGTTGTGTCTATAGAGGGGATATGGCAGATCCTCATAAAGTTATTATGGTTAAGAAGTGGCCTAAGCCCAAGAATCCAATCAAAATTTAGAGCTTCTTCGCTTTAGCCAAGTATTATAAGAGTTTCGTGGAGAGTTTTTCTTCTATTATTGCTCCATTGACCAAGTTAACTTAGAAAAAGGTAAAGATCTCGTGGTTGGATGCTTGCAACGGTACCTTTGAGAAGCTAAAGCATAAATTGACTTCAATTCTAGTCTTGACTCTACCTAAGAGTAGAGATTGTTTTGTTGTCTACTGTGATACGACCAGGGTTAGTTTGGGTTGTGTGATGATGTAGCTTGGTAAGGTGGTTGCTTAGTCCTCTAGACAGTTAAAGGTTCATGAAAAGAACAATCCGACTCATGATTAGAAATTGTTAGCTATGGTGTTTACATTGAAAATTTGGCATCACTATCTATATGGGGTTCATGTTGATATCTTTTTTAATCATATAAGCCTACAGTATGTGTTCACTAAGAAAGAGCTTAACCTTTGATAAAGGAGGTGACTTGAGATTCTCAATGATTATTATATGAGTCTTTATTACTATCTAGTTAAGGCTAATGTATTTGCTGATGCTCTTAGAAAGTTCTTGATGGTTAGTTTGTCGTATATGGATAAGGATAAACGGGAATTGGTGTATTGGCACAGTAATCTTTTGGTTCAAAAATAAAGGAGAAATTGGTATTAGATCCTCTTTTGATGAATATCAAGGATAAAGTGGGTAAACAAAAGATGATGACCTTTATGATTGGTGGTGATGGTATCTTGAGGTACCAAGGGAGGTTATGTGTTCACAATGAGGTCGAATTTTGGTTGAGGATCATGAATCGTGATATATGATTCACCCAGTTCAACAAAGAAGTATCATCATCTCAAGCAGATGTATTAGTGGAACAACATGAAATGAGATATGGCCGACTATGTGGCAATGTGTATGGTATGTCGGCAAGTGAAAGTGGACCACTTGAGGCTCAGTGGGATGCTTTAAGAAATTGAATTACTGGTGTATAAATAGGCAACAATTAATATGGATTTAGTTACCGGCCTTTCACGATTACAGAATCAGTGTGACTCTATTTGGGTCATCGTGGCTAGGAGCTAAGTCCGCTCACTTCTTGTTCGTGAAGACTAAATATTCTGTGGAGGATTATGCCAAGTTGTTCCTCTGATAAATTTTAAAATTGCATGGTGCACCTATCTCGATTATTTTGGATCATGGTACCTAGTTCTCATCGCATTTCTAGCATTTTTCTCAGCATAGTTTTGGGACTAAAGTGAGTCTTAGTCTGGCTTTTTACCTGCAGTCAGCTAGGCAAGCCAAAATGACTAATCAGACTTTGGAAAAATTGTTGTAAGCCTGTGTGATTGAATGTGGTGGTAGTTTTTCAGACCGTTTTCCTTTGATTGAGTTTTTTTTATAACAAAAGTTATCATTCTAGCATTGGTATGGCCCTATTTGAGGTATTGTATGTTAGGAGGTGTAGATCTCATATTGGGTAGTTCGAGGTTTGTGATGCAAAAATGTTTGACCCAAATTTTGTTCACAAAACTACGAAAAAGGTGAAGGTAATTTGGGATAAGCTTAAGACTACCCAAAGTCACCAAAAGTCCGATGCGAATGTGAGGAGAAGGGATTCATAGTTTGAGATTAGAGATTAGGTGTTCTTAGAGGTATCACACTTGAAGGTAGTAATGTAATTTTGGAGAAAAGGGAATCTTAGTCCCCAGTATATTAGCTCGTATATCGTTTAGAGAAGGGTTGATAATTTCATGTATAAGTTGGAATTGCTCCTAGCATGAGATCCATTCATCCGATAATTACATGCATCCATGTTGTAGAAATGTGTAGGTGATCCTTCATTAGTTGTCCCTTTGGAGGACATTAATATTCCGGATTCTTTGTCCTGTGAAGAGGCCCTGATGAGGATCTTTTATCAACAAGTTCATCGGTTTCGAACTAAAGACAAAGGTTTGGTGAAGGTTCTTTGAAGGAACCAAAAGTCCTTGGTAGCTACTTGGGAAGCCAAGGAAGGCATGGAGTTCAAGTATCCATTCCTATTCTCGATTCTAGAAAATCGTGCTTGAGGTATATATTATTCTTAAAATCTTTGTTTTATTTCATTGCTGAAGGTAGATTGTGGATTGCTTGATGTATTAGTTTCTTTCTTAAAGGTAAGAGTAGAGATGTTTGGATTTAAATCATCCCTGAATTTCCTCATCCCATTATTCGAGCACAAATAATCCTAGGGGTGAGACTAAAACATCTCAAACTTTGGCCCTATAAAAATTTCATGAGTTTTGAACTTCTTGTACATGATACAAATTACACCATACAACTCGTATGTTGGGGATACGAGTTTAAGACCCTACTCATATGTTGGTTAGTATCACATTGACCACATTCTATTCTTGGTTAAAGATTACATCATATTGGTCGTATGTACATGATAAGATAAGTATAGTTCCAAATGTATGTTGTCCAGTGTCTAAGCTTGATGTTCAGCCTAGGGTACGACTTGAAGGGTACTATTCGTATGGTTAGGGTATGAGTTAGTATTTTGAGTCGTATGTCGTACAAAATGTGACGTCCAATTTTATGATCAAGGTACGAGTGGAAGGTACCACTCGTATGATGTGGTTACAAGTGGAGGGGTCCAACCATACCCTCCTACGAGTCTTCTACAACCTTTAAGCTAAGGGTATTTTAGATATTTACCACCCTAAGTCCTTAAGACCCCACATCCTATAACACTAATTGATCCCTTATTCTTTACTTTAGAAGATCAAAACACACTAAAAACTCACTAAAAAGTTCTCAAGATATTGGCCTAAGGTTTAATCAAGGTGGTCACCTAGATTCTTAAAAATCAAAATCTCTTCGTTAAACTTCATAATGCAGGCATGTGACTCTTTCTTCATTGTTAGTTCATAAAAATCAGGTGTTCCAAACATTGTTCTTAAAGTATAAATGATGGTTTTTAAATCCATGGTTAAGGGTTTGAAGGTATATTATTGAGTATTTCTCTCTCATATTTTAACTTGCGTTTATGAATGATTTAATAATGGTTTTGTCTATGTGGGGGCTTGGGAATTTTAATTTTATCTTAGGGGTTGTAGTTAACCCTAACTTGATGGGTTTTGTCTTGAATAATGATTTGATAATGGCATGACCTTAACATGGTTATAAATATATCATTAAGACGCATCTTGTCAGATAATAAATTGTGTCTTGAACTAAATCTTGGTATAAGAATGTTAATGAAGGAGTTATGACTTTGTACGGTCTTGATGTCCATAAATTGAATTGAATCATCATTTCAACTAAGGCATTGGACTAATAATGCAAATCATTTCATCAAGGCCTTGTTAGCCATAAACTGACTTGAATTTCAACCTTGGTGGTTTAATTGGCTAGATGGGTTTGAGACACTAAATGTTGAATTTAATTAATCACTCTTTATAAATAATGGGTTCGAGTCCCATTGTTGAATCATAATGGTTATGGCATATTGTACGCTTGCAAGTGGGGTTGGTATGATGATACCAGTAGGAAACCTTTGTTAGGTAATTGGACTAATAGTTGTATGTTTGGGCAAAGGATGTTTCTGTTGGGCTTTGAAGCAGGATGTGAAGTTGGGCTGTGAAAGTGGTGTCTGAAGGACTAACATTGGTAACCATGCTAGCCAGTACGGGTGTTTATATGATTGGTGGTTTGAGTCCCCAAAATGAATATATGATTTCAATGTGCGAGTCACCCATATTGTATATATTGGTTCTTAAGTCACCTTGATTATGTCAGGAGGTTTGAGTCCTCCATAATTGCATATACATATATTGATAATCTCTGGTTTATGCGGCTACAAACATTAGGGCCCTTCCAGCTAAGGGAGAGATAGGCCCATATATCTCGTTGCTGCCTCTTATTATGATGGTTATGCTACACAATCCAGGTTAATATTTTCAAAGATTATGCTAAGCCATGTTCCCTACCCCGACACTATATATATAACTATATGTGATTGCATAGGATCATTTGACTTATTTTGAATGATGGAATTATTTTATCCTTATGCTTGAGATTCATGATAGCACTCCAATTGCTAATCGTCTCCAGAATTTGTATCCCCATGCAATATATGGATTAGATCTTCTTCTTCTCTGCTTGCACAGTGATCGGTGTTCTAGAAATTTGTGAGTTTACATTGAAAAGGTGAGCTTCCTTACGTCGAAAGGATTCATTTCATAGTCTTTATATTCTGTCTTAGACTTTGTATAGACTTGGGTTTTTGTCTATTATCGGGGGTATATCCTGATATCTTATTGAATTTGCATTGTGTAGAGCCATTGTTGGATTAGTGTGGATATGGGTATGTTGGTTTAGAGCATTATTTTCTAGATTGTCTTAGGCATATTATGAATTATCTTTTTTCATATTCATGTGTATCTTGTCATATGTTAGGAATTCATCCAACATTTGAGGTTGATATGATGACTAGGTTAGGTAACAGGGGTGATCTCCGATCCACATGGGACTTGAGATACCCGTCATGGCTAAGCCCTAGTTGGGTTCGTGACAAAATATTTTTGATTCCATAATTTGTAGATGGTAGAATCAGAGGATGAAGGAACCAAACTTGATTTCATGGGCCAACCTATAAGAGATACTAGAAAGAAATTAATTAAAAATTAGAAATAAAGAGGATAAAGAAAAGAAAGCACTAAGATAGGAAGAAAGAAACATAAGAAACGAACTAATAGACTCAAAGAAAAAAGAAAACATAAGGTATTAGCTTCAGCAGGACCAGTTAGTAAGATTTTCTTCTACTTCGACACCTTGAGTTAGGCCCACAACAATGATATTACCTACTCCCACTCTAGTGACTGAGGAGGTTATAGATTGTATGACCACTCCGATTGACATTGGGGTTACTATTTAAAAGACCTTGGGTTTGGGAACCTTAGAAATTTTTCCAAATTTTGGGTTTTGGACAACATACGACTAGTGGGTAGAAGTCATATAATTAGGTACTACTGGTATGCCTTGATATTTTTTAACCAGTGTTGGTTGGTAGGTTTGATTTATTTCTAAAATGGGTACGAATTTGGTCTGGCTTTTTTCTTTACATGATCTGAGACTTAGTAAAATAACTTGAATTTGAGTACGAGTGACATCATTACCCATAAGCTAAGGTACGGGTTGTAACATGGTACCGTATAGTTGACATTGTTCAAACCTCTTGTGATTCTATTCTGCCAGGGATATGGGTCAAAGGTACTAGTTGTTTGCTTGGTATGACTTATTTTGGGTAAATCATATGTTAGATAGTGTTGGGTCCAAGGAAGAGGCCTAGGGTACGAGTGGGAGGTACAACTCGTATTGGAGGATACGACTGGTATGGTTGTCGCACCCTACAATGAGATTTTTATGCAGTTTAAGAACTGGAAATCTAGACATTTCCCCACATAACCTACTAAGGCCCCACAACATCTAAACTACTTGGGAGGTTATTTACCCTATTATTCTATCATTAAACACTTTGAAAACTCTCTTACACACTCTATAATTCTCTCTACGGCTCTTGTATAAAGGAAGGCCAATGTTTCACTAAGGAGGTCTATTTCTGGCTTGTGATGGTGATTTCTCTTCATCATCTTTATTATTTAAAGAAAGATACTTCTACCTCATTTCTCTTCATCATCTTTATTATTTAAAGCAAGATACTGCTCCCTCATTGTTATTTCCATCTAAAGGCATTATTTATACAATGTTTTCATGGCATGATTATTGTATTATTTTGGGGTTTACAAATATATGATGGGTTTTAGTACTAAATGCTTGGTTATCGTTTTTCCATGTTTTAATTTTATTCTTACTTTATTTGATGGTAGTTTGGATAATTGGTTGCATAGGAATGGTTAATTGATAATTGGATTTGGTTTTGGAAAACAATGTTGCCAACATATTTAATAAAAATCCTATAATTATGCATTTACTATATTTTTGGACCTTTAATGGAACTATTGCATGATATGTTTTTGAAATGGAATTCTAAATCGTATAAATGGTTTAAATGGTTTGGAATAGTTAAATGAAATGGTTTGGTGGTCATGGTTATGGTTAATTAAACTTCCTTGTCGGGTAAAATGGAATCCCCCAATTATACTTAATAATTGAATACTTGTAGGGTACATGGAAATCCTCCAACTGAACTTATTAATATAATCTATGGGTACATGGGAATCCTTTTACATAAAAATTTTTGGTAAGGACATTGCTTGTAAGCAATAGTCGGTATAAAGAAACCACATCTTGTAGACTTGGTTAATAATAGCAGAATAATGGTTTGGTTGGTTGGAAATGTTTTTAATTTGTCAATAATGGTAGGGTGTAATAGCTAATCGTGAAGGTGTGAGTCTACTAGATAAACACTAGAAACTCATCTTTGCCGACATGAGGGATTGGTCATACCGACTATATATGATACTATAAGGTACATGGGAATCCTCTAAATACACTGTACATATGTATCATAGAGGGCGAAGGGTACTCAATAATAACTTACTCTTATTGTATCTTCAGTTCATTTGGCTACACACATTAGGGCCCGTTTAGGGGGTTACACTAGACCCATATATCCCTTGGGTAGTTTTAGTATGGTTAAGCTACACATACCCAGGTTAATGGTTTTAAATACAAGATAAACCCTGTTCCTTTTCCTGACATCATATATATTATATGGATGGTTTGTATGCATATAGTTGGTTTACTTGAATTTACTATATGGTATTATTTTTTTCCTAAGTACTTACTTGCTTTCAGCCGTTAACCCATCCTCGGGCAGCTGTATTGCCATGCGATTCTAGAACCGGACATTTTACTCCCCCTTCTTAGTGATCGGATTTTTGGATCTACTCTATTAGATTGAAATAGTGAACTTCAATATTCTAGAAGGATTTATCTCATATCATCGACATCTTTTTTTATATTTGATACTTTATGGATATTGGTTTTAGCTATAGTCGGGGGCATGTCCTAACCGATTATTTATTTTTTTTTGTTAGAGGATTTTTTGGTAATACTATTAGTTGGTTTGGGCGAGATTGTTAGTGGTGTCGAGTTTTGGCATTGGTATTGGAGTTGACACCGATTAACTATATTGTTGGTTGTTCTATTCTTTTATACTATATTTTTGACAGGAGCTTGGATATTATTTTTGGTTTTGGTTTATGTCTAGGTATGGTATGGGTTATCGGTTGGGTACCGAGGGATGCACTCATTTGGGTGGTCACAGTCATAGATCTATCCCATTGTATCAGGTTAAACAATAATGTTATCTTGCTATACGTTTGGAATACATCCTACTCTTGATATTAGAATGTCGGTTGGTTTGGGTTATTGGGGTAGTCTCCGGTCCTGGATGGACTTGGGATGCCCATTACAACAAGGCCCTGAGTCGAGCCATGTCAAGTTGGTATCCGAGCTTTAGGTTCTTAGTCAATTTGGAGTCCACAAAGTTTTATCGAGTAGAGTCTCTTTTAGAAGTATGTAGCATTCCAAACTCATAAGGGACTAGCCACAAGGCATTTAGGAATATTTCACTTTCTTGGTATTATATTTCAAGCTTGGACTCTAAGTCCAAGAATCTTTGTTAATTCTTGTTTATTCATTTTTCATATCATGCCTTGATGATCTGAGACACAAGGTAACTACTTTATCCCAATTCAGGACAATATTGATGGGTCTCGCACTACTCAAGGGATCCATACTCGATCTAGGGATCCATTCATTTATATATCTAGAGTTCCACCAGTTTCTACTAATGCACCTCAAAATAAGGCGGCTAATGCAGTATTTTGCTAATCGATACATGTTATTTCTAAGTTGGTTGCTGCTTAGACTGGCCGGGATGCAATAGGTGTTTCATCTACTAAGGATACAAGGGTTGGCTAGTTTATGAAGATGAATCCTCTTACTTTTTTTTTAAAGGTAAAGGAGGATCCTCGGGGTTTCCTTGATAAAAAGGAGAAAATCTTCTGGGTGATGTAGGCGATAAATGTTAAAAGGGTTAAGTTTGCTACTTACTACTTTAAGGATGTGGTGTGCCAATGGTACAACAAGTAGGATAGGATGAGAGGTGATGTTGAGGAGTTTACTTTATGGGATTGTTTCCTTAAGAGTTAAGTGAAGCAGAGGCAGAGGAATTTGTCAATCTGAGACAAAGGAAAATGTCCATCAAGAAATTTTCCTTGAAGTAACATCAGTGGTTAAGGTATGCTTTGGATGGTATCTTATATGCTAGTGAAGATTAGAAAGTTAACTTCTGGACTATCTACAGAGTTGATCCTTGAAAGCAAGATTGCATTGATGATCAAGAATATGAATATTTCTACATTGACTATTCATATGTAGTAGGTAGAGGAAGAATAGAGAAAGTAGGTTGAGTTTAGGGAAAGGAAGGGTAATAAGTTCAAGTCATCTGAACAAGGTGGTGCTCAATAACAAGGTTGTCGAGATGGCAGTATATGGCTAAAGAAGAACTAGGGAATCTCTATTTCTATCTCTACAGCTAGTGTTTCTTTTCCAAAATATTTTGGTAATAAGCTTCAGTAAGGTAGCGATAATTTATGCGAATAGGTTGCCTAACTCAGGTGATTTGGGCTCAGTCGGTCTCATCATGCCATCCTTGTCGATTTTATGGTAGGTTTCATAGGGGTTTGTATGATGAGGAGAGGGACGAGTATTGCAAATATGGTCAGCCAGTCCTTATGCTTAGAAACTGTCCAATTGGTAAGGGTGACTTGGGAGTAAGTAAGGCTCTAGTTGCTTCATCTTCTGTTGTTGCACGAAAGGGTACTACTTCTGCATCTTTTTTTGCTTCTGGCACTAGTGCAGGTCAAAATAGGTTATATTATCTTTTTACTCTGTAGGAATCTATGAAATCACCTGATGTCGTGACTAATACATTACAACTCATTTCGCGTGACGTATGTTGTTTGCTTGATTTGTGGTCTATTCTTTCTTATGTGACCTCATTTGTGGATGTATATTTTGGTTTTAATCCCAAGGTTCTTTTGGATCCTTTTTCTATTTCTACCCTGGTAGGTGGCTCAGGTATTGCTAAAAGAGTCTATAGAGGGTGTTTGGTGTATTTTTGTAGTAGGAAGACTTTGGCGGATTTGTTTCAACGGGATATTATAGATATTGATGTTATTCTAGGAATTGATTTTGTTACACTTGTGATGAATCTTTAGATTGTCGGACCCTTAAGGTTATTTTTAGGTTCCCTAGTTAACCAGTTATTGAGTAGGAGTGTGGTTCCCAAGTTCCTAGGGGGAGGTCTATTTCTTATCTCAATTCTCAGAGGTTAATCTCTAAAGGGTGTCTCTACAATCGATTGTGGGTTAAAAATTCCAAGTCAAAAGGTCCTTCTTTTAATACAATTTTAGTAGTGATTTATTTTAGATTATCTTCCTACTGTTCTTCCAGACAAGGAGATTTATTTTGGTATTGATTTGGTTTTGGACTCTCATCCAATATATATTCCAATGTATTGAATAGCTCTGGCTGAGTTAAGAAAACTCAAAGAGCAACTTAACGATGTTTTGGTTTAGGGTTTCATCCATCCTAGTATGACACCTTTTGGTGTACCAGTTTTATTCGTGTGCAAGAAGGATGATTCCCTTCAGATGTGAATAGACTATAGGCAGTTGAATAAGGCAATAGTTAAGAAATAGTATCCTCTTTCGATAATAAATAACTTGTTTGATTAGTTGCAAGGTGCCAAATTCATTTTTAAGATAGATCTTTTGTACAGGTATCATCAACTTAAGATTAGGGAGGAGAATATCCCTAAGACATCTTTTTAAAATCTGTATGGGAACTTCGAGTTCCTGGTTATGTGATTCGATTTGACTAATTCCCCAACGACATTAATGGATTTGATGAATAAATTTTTCAGACAGTTTTTAGATCTTTTTATCATTGTGTTCATTGATAAAATCTGTGTATATTCTAAGAGAGAGGTGGATCATTCTTATTGGCTCCGTGTGGTGTTGTAGACCTTAAAGGAGTAGCAGTTGTATGCCAATTTCTCCAAGTGTGAGTTTACGTTGAATATTTTAACTTTTCTTTGTCATAGTATTACTACTGACGGGATCATGGTGGATCTAAAAAAGGAGGTTATGCTTAAAAAGTGGCCTAGACCCTCGACTTCAACCAATATTTGGAGCTTTTTGGGTTTGGCTAGGTATTATAGGCAGTTCATGAAAGGTTTCTCTCCAATAGTTGCCCCATTGAGTACGTTAACTAAGAAGAAGGAAAAGTTTTCTTTGTAGGATGCATGTGAGGGAAGTTTGGAGAAGCTTAAACATAAGATAACTTCTGCTCCAGTTTTCAGATTTTCTGAACTTAATAAGGGGTTTGTTATTTACTATGATGCATCACGGGTGGGACATGGTTGTGTTTTTAAGCAGTATGGAAAGGTAATTACGTATGCTTCTTGAAAATTGAATGTGCATGAGAAAAAATATCCTACTCATGATTTGGAGCTTTTAGCGGTGTTTTTTGCATTGAAAATATGGTGGGTACATAGACATATTTTTTTATCATAAAAAACTATAGTATGTGTTCTCTTAGAAGGCCTTGTCTTGAGCTGGGGGTCTACCAAAACCAACCTTTCTACTTCTCCGAAGGTAATGATATGGACTGCGTACATCTTACCTTTCCCAGACCCCATTATTTGGGAATGCACTGGGTTTGTTGTTGTTGTTGTTGTGTTCACTCAGAAGGAGCTAAATCTCAGGTAGAGGAGATAGTTGGAGCTTCTCAAGGACTATGATATGAGTCTTCATTACGACCCAGGTAAAGCTAACGTGGTTTCTCATGATCTTTGTAGGATATCCATGTGGGGTTTGACTCACTTGGAAAAGTGGAAGTAGGAATTAGTGAAGGATATTCACTATTTGGCTAGTCTTGAGGTCTGTCTTCTAGACTTCGAGGATGGTGGCATGATAAGTCAGGATGTGGTTCGCATATCTTGGTGTAAAGATCAAGGTGAATAAAATTCTAGATCCTATCTAAATGATAATTAAGAGTGATGTAGGTGGGCAAAGGGTGATGGTGTTTAAGATTAGTGGTGATGGTACATGAGGTACCAAGTGCGGTAATATGTTCCTGACATTGACTCTTTATGAATAAGGGGTTTGGTTGAGGCACATGAGTCGCGCTATGTTGTTCATCTCTATTCGATGAAAATGTATCATGATCTCAAAGAGTTGTTTTAGTGGAATGGTATGAAAAGGGATCTGGCTGATTTTAGGGCCAAATGCTTGGCGTGTTAACAAGTCAAAGTTGAGCACATGAGGCTTGGTAGGTTGTAATAAGAAATAGAGTTGTTAGAATAGAAAAGGGTTAATAAATATGTATTTTGTTACCGGTCTTCCTCTATCTCAGAATCAAGTTGATTCAATTTCAGTCATCGTGGATAGGATGTCAAAGTCCTCTAACTTCTTACCCATGTATACTAGCTTTTTAGCTAAGGATTATGTGAGTTTATATCTTCAAGAGATTGTAAAGCTCTATTGGGTACCTATTTTGATTATCTTTGATCATGGTACACACTATTCATTTCACCTCTGGTGGTCTTTTTGAAGGGGTTAGATACTTAGGTTAGACTGATTACTGCTTTTCATCCGCAGATAGATGGGCAAGTAGAGAGGACTATTCAGACATTGGAGGACATGTTCTGGGTTTATGTGATTTATTATGGTGGAAATTGGGTTGACCTTCTACCTCTTGTAGAGTTTGCTAACAATAATAGTTTCCATTCTAGTATTAGAATTGCCCCTTTTGAGGCATTGTAAGGTAGGAGGTGTAGATCTCCTTCAAGGTGGTTCAAATATGGTGAGGTGGATATGTTTTGTCTAGATTTAGTTTATTAGGCTACAGTAAAGGTTAAGGATATTGGAGATATTCTTAAGGCTTCCCAAAGTTGCCAAAAGTCCTATGCAGATGTAAAGCGTGTAGACTTGGAGTTTGAGGTTGGGTATAAGGTGTTCCTAAATATATCTCCAACGAAGGGAGAGATGCGGTTTGGTAAAAAGAAAAAGCTCAGCCCCTAGTATATTGGACTTTATGTAGTTTTGCAGAGGGTTGGTAATGTGGCATATGAATTAGAGTTACCTTATAGTTTGAGCTCTATTAATCTAGTATTTTATGTCTCTATATTGAGAAAGTGTCTTGGTGATCCTTTTTCGGTAGTTCCTTTAGAGGGATCGGGTATCTATAATTCCTTATCATATGAAGAGGTCCCGATTGAGATCTTAGATCTCAGGTTTATCAGTTATGGACAAAGAACGTGGACTAGATTAAGGTTCTATGGAAAAACCATAGGGTAAAAGAGGCTACGGGGAAGCTAAAGCAGACATGAAGTCTTAATAACAACATTTGTTTTCTTCCTTGGATATTCATGCAGAAAGTATGTGTTTTTGATCACGTCTTTATATTTTAACTTAGTTAAAGGTTGGAATAGATCTATGCATCTTTATTTTCTAACTTGGTTAAAGGTTGGATTGATATTTGACAATGTAAATGAACCGTGCTTGTTCTTTTCCTACCTTACCCATCATTTGGGGATGAATAATCCTAGTGGGGATATTTTTAACACCATGGGTTTGGGATCCTTAGAAAATTTTTGGGATTTCTAGGTTCTACACAACATAAGACTGGTGGGTAATAGTCTTATAATAGGGTACGAGTGGTATGCCTTGATCGTATACGACTTGGGTTTGTATGAGTCATATGTTTGGATACGGTTCATTTGGTTTGGTTTTTTCCTTCACTTCATATGAGAAATAGTAAAATAACTTGGATCTGAGTAGTAATGGATTACAATGACACATAAGCAAGGGTATGAGTAGTACAATAAACTCTTACAATGGAAAGTTTTCAAACTTCTTGTGACTGCCAGGGGTATGGGTCAAGGATACTAGTTGTATGCTTGGGGACAACTTGGTTTAGGTAAATCATATGTTGGAAAGTGTTAGGTCCAAGGAGGAGGCCTAGGTTACGAGTGTTGGTTACCACTTGTATTGGAGGATACGAGTGGTATGGTATAGTCATACTCTACGATGGGATTTTTTTCGCTGTTTAACTAGGGGAAGTTTGGACATTTCCCCTCTTAACCAATTAAGGCCCCACGACTTCTAAACCACTTGGGAGTTTAGTTACCTTATTATTCTATCATTAAAAACTTATAAAATCTCTTAAACACTCTACAATTTTCTCTAAGGCTCTTGGGTGAAGTAAGGCTAGGGTTTCACTTAGGAGGTCTATTTGGGGCTTTGTTAGTGGTTTATCTCTATCATCTTCATTATTTAAAGCTATATACTTCTCCCTCATTATTAGTTCAAACTAAAGGTGTGATTTATACATTGTTTTGAAAGCGATTAAATACTTGGTTTTGGTTTTTCCATATTTTGTTTAAGTTTTTACATGATTTAATAGTGGTTTGGATATTTGGTTGCATGGGAATGGTTAATTGGTAATTGGATTTGGTTTTGGAATCATTATGTCCCCAACATGTTTGATAAAATGTATATGATAATGCTTTTAATATATTATTGGGCTTTTAATGAAACTATTGCATGGTATGGTTTGGTAATGGAACCCTAAATGGTATAAATGGTTAAAATGGTTTGGAATTATTAAACAGAATAGTTTGGTACTCATGGTTATGGCTAATTAAAGTTCCTTGTGAAGTACAACGGAATACCCAAAGTATACTTAATAACGGAACACTTATAGGGTACATAGGAATCCTACAGGTTAACTTGTTAATCTAATCTAAGCGTACATGGGAATCGCTTTAAATAAAAAGGTTGGATAAGGACATTGCTTACAAGATAAAGTCGGTATGACAATACCTCTTCTTATAGCCTTGGTTAATAATAATGGACTAATAGTTTGGTTGGTAGGAAATTGTATTAATTGGCTAATAATGGCGGGGTGTGATAGCTAACCATGAAGGTGCGAGTCCAATGTACAAACACTGTAAACTCATGTTTACCGACATATGTGGTTGGTCATAGTTACCATATATGATACTATAAGGTACATGGGAATCCTTTGCGTACACTACACATATATATCATGGAGAGCGAAGGGTACTCAAGAATCCCCTATATTTAAGGTATCACCTGTTTGTGTGGTTACACGCATCGGGGTTTGTTCAAGAAGTTACAATGGACCCATATAGATCATGTATGATTCAAGGATTGTTAGGCTACACATACCTAGGTTAATGGTTTTAAAGGCATGCAAAACCCAATTCATTTCCTTGCATGGTTATATATATTATATGTATGGTTCGTATGTATATACTTGGTTTACTTTGTTTTACTTGTTGGCATTATTTTATCCTTAACCTGATTACTTGTTAGCGTTCACCTGCTAACCCTTCCTCGGGCGGTTTTATCCCCATGCAATACAGGAATATGCCATTCTACTTCTCCTACTTAGTGATCAAATTTTGAAGTCATCTCAATTGGATTGAAGTAATAAGCTTCCATGTTCCGGAAGGCTCCATTTAATATCATGGACAACTTTATTTATTTTGGATACTAGTTTTGGCTATGGTTGGGGGCATGTCCTAATCAAATATTGGTTTTCTTTTTGTTAGAGGCTTTTGTGGAACTACTATGGGTTGGCATAGGGAGGAATTATAGTAGTGTGATCCTTAGTATTGGCATTGGCATTGAGGCTGACAGTGATTGACTATATTGTTGGTTGTTCCATCCTGCTATTCTACGTTATGGACTGGATCTTTGTTATTCTTTTGCTTTTGATTTATGGTTTGGTTTGGTATTGGTTATCGGTTGTGTACCGGATGGATGAACTTGTTTGGGTGGTCGTGGTCTTAGAACTATCCCAGAGTATTGGGTTGCACAATAATGCTATCTTGATATACATTTGGAATTAATCTTACTCATGATACGCGTAGGTTAGTTTGGTTGGGTTATGAGGGTGGTCTACGATACTTGATGGACTTGGGATGCCGATTATGAAAAGGCCTCAGGTCAGGTCGTGTCAACATTACAAATTCTAAGGTCATAAAGTCTTCCAAAGACTTGGCCGACTCTGAAGCCAAAAGGATTTATAGGCATTCCTCCCTCTAAATTCTTATTTATTATTTTGATGCATTAGAGACAAGTCTATTTTTCTTTTGATAGGGGTAGAGGTGCTTGTGAGTCTGTTACCACCCAAAGATTTTTGTTGTCATGTTAACTTTCCATCAGGTGTGTCAGGTAGTAGAACTATCATGCCTAGGTTATATGCATTTATTTTTACGTTAGTAGGATAAACTATTATTAATTATTAGTTAATTATATTTGATTTTCATTATTTTTTGAAATTTGAGACCCCTCCTTATTTTATTAACACCAATGTTGTAAGTCATACTATTGACCTTTCTAAAGCTTTGAATGTCACTGTTGCATGTAAATGAAAAAGTGATGTTTAAGTTGAATTGCATTTTAAACAATATGTATTGACAAGTGTTGTTTTGTGCTAATTGTTGTGATTTTATGTTACTTTTCTCTAAAATATTTATGCATCTAGAACCTCCCTAGTTTTTTCTGTAGAAGTTATAAATTACATGACTGCGAAATGATCATAGCCTGTTTCCATATACACTACTTAGAAAGAAACAATGCAAATGATGTAAATTAACCCCCTTGATCCCTATTTTGAGCTTATAAATACTTATTCTTTGTTCTGTTCAAATTCCTTTTTTCAGATTTGAACATCTATTTTGGCCCTAGTCCTTCCTTTGAAATCGTGTACTACAACTCAGGTAAATTATTTAACTTGAGTGTGACTCCTATAGAAATGTGTGATAACTGAGTTAGGGTATGATAAGAATAGTTTCGAATAGATTATAACAACAGAGTTTAGCAAATAATTTTTGTAAAACAAATTATGAAAATAAATTAAAATGAAAGAGTTGTTGCACTCGAAGTGAGGTTGATTGGGGGAAAAATAATAATGTTTAAAGTCTATGTTAAGTGGAAATAATGGTTTTTTTGTCAAGAAGGGCTTAGTCACTAAATCCCAAGCCATCATTACATTCGATAAAAGTCTGGTAGTGTTCCTGGTAAACTTTTTGAAAGACTAAATTGAGATATTTAGGGAAATCTTTTTTTATCTTATGTTCTTCATTAGTGATTTCTTGTGAGTGTGAGCATAAAATTTTCTAGTCCCAGTTAATTTTTGATATGTTAGTGGGGGATTTGTTTGTAGTGAGGGCACCCCAAAAAATTGTTAAATACCAATTGTTAGGATAGTGGTGAAAGTAAATGCAAATTATTCATTGATATTGTATTGACACCTTTAGATCTAGATTGGTTGATATGTTTGATTTTTACTAAAAGTTCTGCTGGTAAATGGTAGGAATAGAACATATTTTGAAATAACTGAAAATGACACATGATTTATGCACTTTATATTAGTTATTTTATATATTAAAAGCATCATTAGTATGGTTTTATTATGTTGAGAAAACTTTCTATGTTAAGGGTATTGATGTGCCGTCTAATAAAAATATATTTTATACTTTTAACTAAGGATAATTGTGTGTTTTTCAAAAACCTTTGGTAGTTTTAATGTATTTTATGTTTAAATTATAGTTTTCAGCTAAGGACCAAAAGAGTGCAATTGTTCTAAAATTGCTCTATGATGGCTCAGCTAACTAACCACCAAGATTGTGGTGGTCCACCACTCGAGCCATTAAGCTTAACAGAATGAATGAACAAAGAAAGTCAGGTCATAGATCATTTGACAAGCTGTCAGAACCTTTATGAGTCATCACCCTTATGCGCATAGGTTTCTTGGCACTTTAAATACTTATAACAAAGAAATTATGCAAATACTTGAGTATATTGGTCAGATGTGGTTTTGTTTTTTGTTGGTTTTTAAGGAAAATTGAATTTGGAGTAGAGAATGAGCAAAAGATATTAATATAGTAGAGAGTGCTACCTAAGGGCAAACCAACAGAAACACCTTGGCCTTTGACCCTTTGAAATTTCTTGAGTTATCAACTCTCTGGAAATCATACGACTTAGGCTTACTAGTCGTATGATGTGGGTACAGTTTAGACATCTTGGTAGTATGTTACCCAGTGTGGTTTTTGTTGATTACTAACTAAGATAAGAATGGACACCATACTAGTCATATAGAGATGGTACGAGTGAGGAAATTCAGTCGTATGTTGATCAGTGTGTCATGCCCTTGGTACGCTGCCTAGGGTACGTTTATAAGGTAGTTATTGTATGATGAAGGTCCGACTAAGGTAAAAGGAGTCGTACTGTTGGAAAATGTATGATGTCTAACATTTTATTTGGGGTACAAGAGGTAGGTACCACTCGTATGTTATGTGTTTGAGTCGGGCCGGGGGGGGGGGGGGGGGGGGGGGTTCTCTGTGGGGGGGGGGGGGGGGGGGGGGGGGGGGGGGGAGAGGTCAGATCCATCTATGGTGATTTGGTGCAGATTAGGCGCGGTAACTTTACTAGGAAATAAATAGTTATTAAGTAATAAGTATTTATTTTTAAGTAGATTATTTCATGTATATTATTGGTTGGTTTAATTTTCATTTTTATCTTCTTGACTTAAGATGTTTTATTAATTCATATTCTAAGTTGGATATTATCGTAATTAAATTATCTAATGTTTTAGGATCTTCGTTAGTACTATATAATCTTTTGTATTCTAGGTATAAACTATATAGTTTAGTTTCGATATCTTTTAATGATTTATTCTTTTCGTAAGATGTATTCATTAATTTTTGTATTTTATTATTTTATCCTATTGAAATTTTAGCAATTTCTGTAGTATTTTATTCTAACTTTTCTATATTCAATGCGTAGGTTTATGTTCTTTATTTGATTAACTAGTATTTGTTGTTCATGTATAGGTAATTTTCCATTTGTATTAAATAATTTTTCATATGTATTGAATAAATCATTATCTGTATCTTCTTTTTCTAAGGTTAATTTTATTTTAAGTAATTTTTCTTCTAGTTGTCTTTTTTCTATTTCAAGTTGATTTCTATAATTAACTTCTTCATATATCCAATTTTGCCTTTCTCTAATTTTTTTTATATATTCTAACATTTATTTATTCTAAATAGTATCCATCTGAATCTAAGTAATATTGATGTTGATAATATATATGTAAGTTTTCTATACTGTTTAATAATTCTTCCTCTTCATAATCTTGTAATTTTTCCCATATTAATTTCTTTATGTCTACAATTTCTATATTTCTAAGTATATATAAAATAAGTATTTTAAGATCATCTGTCATTTAAGTTCGATTAAATGCTTTTTCATAATATTTTCTAGTTGTTTGTTTTAGTCTACGTAATTCTTGCATATTTTCATTAAGGAATTCTATATATTTTATAACGTTAGTTTCCATGTATTTTTCTAAAAAAAATTTCATTTGTTTTTCTACTAATTGTATATTTTTCATATCTTTTTTCCAAAATTCTAGATATATGTGATTTATCATAGTTGATGTGTACGTAAGTATTTATAAGAGTAATTAGGTACGTGTGGTATGTAATTTATTCTAGCTATATAATCTTTACCAAATATTTTTTCTAATATGATTTTCCTTATATCTATTATTCCTATATCCTTAACCACATTCAAAATAAGTATTTTAAATTTACCATTACATCAGACAAATAATTATTTTTTTCATAAAATTGCTATTTTCAAAATATTTCCTTCAATCATATACATAGCAAAATATGGCCATCTTAGATTACTATATACTAGATTATTCTTAAATAACATGTTCTTTGGTCACCATTAGCATGGTAATCTGGATACTTTTCCCTTAAACAGTGCCTCTACTCTGGTTACTCCCCACCACGGCTTCTTGCCTCATTGGTTTCACCTTTAGGATGGCATAGTTCTTAGGGATTTTTCTCCTTTTCCACTTTGCTAATAAACGTCTTAACATATTATTCTTCGTATAATTCTACTATAAAGTAACTAACATGAATTTATTTTATCATACCATGATTGTTGGGAATTATGAATTTAACTATTCATAATCATAAATAAATATACCTGTTCGGGTAGGTTTGATATTTCTAAGTTTTGTTCCTCCATAGCTTTTTCCATTGAAATATACCTATTTTTTAATAACTAAGCAAAATATTTGTTGTGGACAAGAGAGAGTGAGACTTCATTTACCCTATTATTCTAAATCAAAAACACTTTATACACTCTGAAATATCTCTCAAGCTCTTGGGTTAAGAAGAAGCTAGTGTTTCCTTCAAGGTGATCAATTAAGGCTCTCAAGGGTGGTTTATCTTCGTATTATTTGGTATCTAACTCTTGTTACTCCTCCCTCATTGATAGTTCAAAAATAACATGTTTTAATGAATGGTTTTCATGATGTAATTGCGAGTATTATTTGGTTTGAATTATATGTTGGGTGTGTTAGGTGTAACTGGATGGATATTTTCTCCCCATGCTTTACCTATGGTTTTTCCTATTATAATTATGATTTGAACATGTGGTTGCATGGGAATGGTCAATTGGTACATGGTTTTGCTTTTGGAAACTATATCCCCTCAATATGTTTGATAAAATGCCTATGAGAATAGTTTTGTCATATGGTTTGACTTTTAGTGAAACTATTGCATTGCATAATATGGTAATGGAACAAAAATTGGTTTAAATGATTTTAAATGATTAGGTAAGGCCTTAGTGTCCTTGGTTTTGGTAAATTGTAAAGCATGTAGGGTACATGGAAATACCCTATGTGTCGGCTAATGACATTGCCTGCAAGCTATAGTTGGCATGACGATTCCACTTCATAAAGCCTTGGTGAATAACTTTCAGAATTGGTTGGTTAGTTATGCACTAATGGTTTTGACTGGGCAATAAAAGCGGATTATGATATCTTACCATGAAGGTGTGAGTTCGATGGATGGACACAGGATACTCATGATGCCGACATGAGGGTTAGGCATGGTGACCTTATACTTTTGGGGTACATGGGAATCCCCTAAGTTAAACTTGTATTATGTATCATGGAGGGCGAAGGGTACATGAGATTCCTAGACCCCTATGATATCTTCGGTTCCTGAAGCTACACATACTGGGCCTATTTCGGTGGTAACACTTGACCCATAAAGCTCGTGGGTGTCTTATGACGGTAAAAATACACAAACCCAAGTTAAATCTTTTAAATGCATTCTAAACTTGATTCCCATTCCCAGTATGAATGTTATCTATATATGTATAGATGTGATTGCATATGTTTATTTACTTGGTTTTAAATGTTGGCATTATTTTATCATTACTCATGAGTACATGCTATTGTTCACCTGCTAACTTGTGTCAGGGTACTTTATCCCCACGCGATCTAGGAACCGGCCATACTACTCCCAATGCGTACCGATTGGATTCGTGGACAGCTTTGTGTCTAATTGAAGTGGTGAGCTTCCATACTCTTGAAGGCTCCATTACAGGTTATTGAATTATCTAAATACTCTTTGTTATTTCATGGACTTTGGTTTGGCTACGGTCGGGGGCATGTCCTGACTGAATGTTCTTTGTTTTTGGATAGAGTCTTTGTGTGGCTACTTTGGGTTGGCATGGGCGATTTCGGTAATGGAGTCAACCATGGCATTATTATTGGTATTAGGGATGACACCGGTTGGATATTTGATTGTATTGTTAGTTTTGCATTGTAAAGGATTCAATTGTTTTTTTCATTATAATTGTTCAACCTTGTTATTGGAACACCTCATACTTTTCCTAGTTCAATTTAGTATTTAGAATGTCAAGCATTGGTTTTAAGAGAGAATGACTTTTCATACATATAAAATTTTCTAGATTTAGACCCTTCAATGTGTAGGAAATTGAATTAGCTTTCCAACAATATAAGATTCGCCTTAATCCAATAATCGAACGAGAAGATATGGTGATTTTAAGTTCCAGTCGTAAAACACTGTCATTTCCGTCACTAGCGCATTACGAAGACAGTTTAAATTACAATTGTCAATTTCAAGTAAGATTTAGCGATTCCACTACGTCGTGGTGAGGTCCCATTTAACAATTGTCACTTTCCATTGAGCCTCTACGATAATGGCGCATCGCAGAGGTGGCTAAAATTGAAATTCAGTAGCGTACCACGATAGCTCAGCATCGCGGTGATTTTCAGGTCCCAGTTTAAAGTTTTCATAGCCCACCATGATAATGGCGCAGCGTGCCTTAGGCCAATTTCATGAATTTTTTCAGTCCGAGTAAAATTTTAAAAGGGGCACTTTGGTCTTTTTCTCTAGCCCCAAGTCGTGAATAACAGATCATTTAACCCATCCTAAGCATACTATACCACTTTTCCCCAAAATAATCTTAAACAAAACCCTACATCATCAAAGCTTACTCCTCAAGAAATTCAATTCCTCCATTAATTTTCAAACACAATTCATGATTAAGAATTCCCAACTCAAGAACTTCAAAGATTCAATTTTAAAAGAATCAATAGGGATCCAAGATTCAAGCCTTAGCATCTAGTTCATCAATTGAGGTATGAGGGGTTATGGACAAGGACAATTCTTTCATCCTTGTTCCCAAAACTTATTTTAATTCCAATTTTACTGAATTTTATAAGATTTCCTATGAAATACAAGTTAGGGTTTATACCCATCATTGTTATTTACAAACTTTTGAGATTTCCAGTGATTTAGAAATTGAATTACATGATTATGTTCATATTTTCATGCATATTGCAGTAATTTCTAGATTTTGAATTAATTTATCAATGTTTACATTATCAAGTATGAACATTATGATATTTTAACATGATTTTGATGCATGGGTCACTAAGCCCTAATGAGTATTGTTATTTCAAGATTGATTGTGCTATGAGCACTTTATGACTAGTTTCTTTTTAAATTATTGATAAAGATTTGACCTTTTGGTCTCAGAATAGATATGAAATCCACTTTACATATTTAGATTACAGATTTAGCTTTACAGATGTACAATTGGTTTTCATTATAAACCACTATATTATTTTAAAAGTGAATTTCCATCAGAATGAGCATACAGATTTAATGGGAGTAGTATTTAGCACCGAGATGGGTACGTTACTACGGTTTCATACCCTTGAACTACGTGCCAACTTAGGATTTATATTGTTCTCACAATACGTGGGTGATAGATATATGATCACTTAGATAGTTTATACTCCCTAGCAAGAGTATGACTTCTCTCCCTAATGTGAGGATTCCTCTTTAGGGGGACAAGAACGTTCGACTCATGAATGCTCACATGATTTATGTCGGTTAGAAGAACCTCCTATGCAGAATAAGAGTGTAAATTTCTAAATCCATAACATGAAGTATTTTCTCTATAGCTTTAAAGTTCTTGAATTTAAAATATAGCTTTTAGAAACGGGCAGATTTTAGAAACTAATTGTAAAGGCTCACAGATTTACTCAGATATTGCCTTACATAAGACTTGAGATACAAACTCACATATTTCACTTAGTCTATATGATTTGATATTAAGAACGGAATACAGATATAAGAACTAAGTGTTGTGACTCACAAGATTTACATTATATGCTTTACTATTCATGATTTATGATCTTCAAATATCAGATTAATCAAACCTATATGAGTCATTTATGTTTCGCATGCATAATTTTATAACTTGGGTTGTGATTGAATTATTGTTTGACTTATTTTATTCACCCTCATATGCTCAATACATTCCCAAAGTACTGATCCACATACGTCTATGTGCTACATTGTCTCATAATGTAGGTTCAGGTGCTCAGTCTTAATAGTGTTAGTGATTTTTTATCATCTTATCTACATCTCTGGTGTTGGTGAGTCGTCATATTTTGGGGACTTAGCTATTAAGATTTCTAGTTTATTAGTAGATGATTAAGTATTCATTTCAGATAATTTGAGTCGGCTGGGTCCTATCCTAGCAACTCTCTAGAATTATTCAGTAGATTCTTGTTGGACTACTAGATTCATTTTTAGATTTTAGTTGCAGCATTAAAATTCTTAGTATTTGTTTATCAGACTAATGAGATTAGTATTTTTAGATACACTCATATAATTCAGATAGTTTTTCCGTATTTATTTTTATCTTACATTCATATTCCCCCATTTTGAGATTCTGATTTAGTAGAAGGTAGCCAGGGTTAGCACAGGACTACTTGCAGTTTAGAGCACCATGTGGCATCCAGGAAATCAGATTTTGGGGTGTTACAGTTATGTGTTCGGAATTCATTTCATATAGGGTATAGGGTGGTTACGGTTGGGTATTAGGGGTAGTCTTTGATCCAGATTTGACTTGAGTCACCCGAAAGGACTAGGCCCATGTTTGGGTCATGTCACTAATGAACCTTAGAAAATACCTATGAACATATAGATTTTCCACATAGGTTATGTCCTGAAGGTTCTATATCCAGTTGATGAGTTTTAATTTCTATGCCCCTACCTATGAGGTGTAGGTACTACCTATGGTCTTTAGGTTACCTTTGTAGGTAGATAATCTGTAACCTGAAGATTACTCTAGTTCGTACGAGCCTACTTACACATAAGTACAGCTAACAAACCATATGTGGGGTCGTAGGTTGGTGCTGACTCAATTTTCCTACATTATCTAGGATATATTTTCTAATTTGTCTATAAATACCCATTGGATGTTTTTTTATATGTTTATGAACTTTATGCACTTTTTGCATTGTTTTGAGTTCTGAGATACATTATCACTCTAGGATTCAATGTTCTTGGTTTTAAGGGATTGATATTAATTCAAGATTTTGGGTTTTCATTATTATTTATCATAATATTAATTTTATGCTTCCATCTATTGAATCTTGTGTCTTCATACCATAATAAGCAGCTAAACCCCATAACTAGGGTTGTGGAAACCCTGATGTATTAACAAAGCATAGGAAGTGTAAATTTATTATAAATTCATGTTCCTACATATATTAGAATTTTTTCATTTTAATTATTTTATTTACTATGGCAAACAATAGAAACTCTCTTGTATTTGATACTTTCTCTAGAGAGAGGTTGATATTAGGAAAAATAAATCATAATAGTAATTTAAATCTAACAACCTTCATCTAATTAACTTGAAACTAAGATAAGATGATTAATATGATATCCATAATAAGGGTTAGTATGCGACACTGTCAGATCGAGAGAAGATGAATAAAATTTACCCAATCCAAGGTCGAGAGACTGTAAGGTGATACATAACTTTTTTATTTGTAATACAAGGTACTGTGATAGTATGATGAACGCAATCAGCATATGGACATGTGAAGTAAGGGGGAACACAATCCTAGGAATAATCTCATATTGATAAAAACACTAATTACCCAGCATTGTTACTATTACTTATACTTAAGCAGAAACCCAACATTTAGTTTTTGCACTGTCCAATTATATCAGAAAGCTCATAACAAATTTTTGACCTTTTCCTTATGGGATGGACCCCAACCTTGTTGTATTTTATATTTAATAAGCGATCACTGTATAATTTCTAGGAGCTGTAATTTGGGTGACATCAAATTTTGGCACCATTGTTAGTGTATACCCTTACCAATTGATTGATTGAGGTTTTTGATGTTGATGGTTTCATTTGTTGATTTTCACTTTTCTACTACATCTAAGGCACACGCTGATAAATGCCCAGTACTAGGATTCAAGAAAATCCCATGATTCCATTTGATCCAAATCTTGAATGGAATTTACCACAGAATCATAATATGGAAAGAGAAGAATGTGCATGGAGAACAACACGAAGGGGTTCATGATGAACTAGCTACATTGAATCATCTACCTCTGCATGACATTAAAGAAACTGCCAAGTAAACCACTAAATAATTAATAGCCAAAGAGAAGGCGAGGTTAGAACTTTTGTGAAGTGCTAATGAGAGGGTTCAATAAGAAGAAAAAGATCATCGAGCAACACTCAATATGGAAAGACTTAGAATAAATCTAGTTCAACCACCCGTTTATCAATACATGTAAGTTTATGATGATATATAAAAATATTTAGGGTATATAGAACCAATACATACAAGAGCTATCCTTCGTCTAAAGTTGCCCTAATGAACGAAATTTGACATTACAAGTGAAATAATTAAGTTTCTTAATCTAAAAGGTGTGTTTGTTTGTCTGCTTACTAATGATGCTAACATGCACACAATGAACTTCGTTGGATTTACACTTGGTACAATCTGCCGGGGGTGAGTCAGAAAGCCCTACAACTTATGTTTTTATCATTCTCTCTTACAGGTAAAACAATGTTATAGTTAGGAGAGCTACCTCGTGGGTCCATTCCAACTTGGAACTAGTTAATGGCATAATTTTTGGGCTAATTTTTCTAGTCTTATAGAATGTTGCAATTCAAGGATGATATTTATTATTTTAGACAATTCTCTTTAGAGGAACTATATAAATAATGGTTGAGGTTAAAGAAAAAGCTTATGAATATTGTCAAATACATAATTTTAGGTAGGAATATTTTGGAGATATTTTATACAGCCTTAAATGAAAATACCAAGATTATGGCTGGTACTATTACTATAGGGATTCCATGAGTCCTCATTGGGAGAATGCTATAGAAATATTAGACTAAATCACTAAAACTAATCAAGGGGGAAGGTAAATAGTCCAATCATTACTTATGTATTGATGCTTCCAAAGAGTGGAGAGCCCTAGATGAGACAATGTTCAAGAGGTATCACAATTGAGCACTGAGATTATATTTCTCACTAAGCAAGTTGCCACTATTGAAGCAGAAAAGGTGAATGTAGTGTGAGCAAGAAGTAAATCTTCTAGAAATAATGAATTTGATTATGAGGAGGAACAAAAGTACTTTGATAGAAAGATGGTGGGTTTTGAGCCAAGTGTCCAATCAGGACACTTGGAACTCAAGGCAAGGGAATCAAAGTAGGAACTACTATAGAGATAGGCATATTGACAAAAGTTGAGAGAGTGATGGTGGTTATAGGACAAAGGATGATTAAAAGGAGAAGAGTGGTCTTTATGTTCCACCGAGGAACCATGATGCTAACTCTTGAATGAAAACTTTGTCAGCTAAGCTTGTGAAAGATTTAGAGAGCCAAAAGAGTTTCCTTAAGGTGACTAAGGAAGAAATATCGGGACTGAGCTAGATAGTAGAATTGCATGCTAGCATAATTAACCTTTAGTAAAGCCGAAGATTTTTTTCCTTTGAAAATTCTTGAGTTTTGGGCTCACTACCTTTGATTTCCCTCTATATTCTTTTGTGATAAAGTCCTGTTACTCTTCGCTCGTTGTTAATTTTTTAAAACCATGTGATTTATAGTATTCTTCATGATAGTTTTGAAACATGTGTTTGGGGTTTTTGAATGTTTATGAATTGAACAATTGTCTCATAGTTTATATATAATTTTCATTCTTTAAATATGGTTTTGAACTTTTGGGAGCATGGGGATGGTGAATGAACTAGGGAATGGTGATTTTTCCAAACTAGTGACTTTTGAAGTGGCTATGTCCCGAACCCCAAAAGGTGAAATTTGTTTTAGTAAATATAACTGTGGGAATTTGTGAAATTTAATTATTGCATATACAAAAAAGTATTTGAAACAGAATGGTATAGTTTAATGATCAAAGGGGGTCGGTGTTCCCCAATGTGTATTAATGAACAAAGGGAGTTGTTCTCCCCGAGTTAATGAAAATTATTTTAGAATGATATGTTACCTTGAAAGTGTAGTTGGTACGACAATACCAACTATTTATGAATTCATGTGGAATGTGGTTAAATGAATAGGAATGTGTGACACATGTTTTAAATTGTCTTTAATGAGGATTAGGTAGTTGAGTCAATAAAGAAAAGGTCCGAGTAATCAATACAGGAAACCATATTTTCTGATGCGGGGTCAAAGTGACAAGGGAGGTTCAAGTACCCCTTATTATTATTTAGTTATTAGGGAGGTTTGAGTCTCCCATAAATCCTTATATAATCAGATGATTAATTGACCTTGGTATATGTTTGATGGTTTGAGTTTCCTATGTGCATATATATGAGATTATTCTTCGGTTAATGTGGCTACACGCATTGGGGACCGACCAGGGGTGAGAGTTAGGGCCCATATAGCCCCTGGGTACTAGACAGTTGGGCTACATTATCCAGGTTATGGTTTTGAAAAGCATATTAAGCTTTGTTACCTATCCCGGTATATGATATATATATATATATATATATGTACTTGCATATGGTTATGTGCATTGGTGTGACTTGATTTTGAATTAACGACATTAATCTAACCTTATCCCTGAGTACATTCTAGTGTTCACCCTTCTAACCATCTTGAGATGCTGCATCCCCACATAATGTAGGCAATGGGGCAATTTTTACTTTTCTTGTGCAGAGTTGGTTGGATCAGTTCAGTTCGTTTGTCTTTGGTGTGAACTGGTGAGTTTCCATTCCTCCATGAGACCTTATCATTTCATCAATTTCATTTAATAATTTGAATTTTAAGAGTTCACATTGACATAATCATTAGGATTTTTATTGGTAGAGGTTGGGGCATGTCCCAATATTTTACTGGTACATATTTTGTAGAGGCTTTGTTTGGACTACTGTGGACTTTGGATGGTTTGGTACGATATAATCTAGTATGATTTATTTTAGTTAAGTCTATTATAATGTCTTCAAGATTGAACTTTCTTATCTTATTATATATTCAAAATTCATTCGGCATGGTTGTATGGTGGTTTGATGCCTGGGTTTTGGTGGTGGTCTCTGATACTTTTTAGACTTGAGATACCCATCAAGGCCAGGCCCTAGTTTGGATCATGAAAAAGACTATATTAGAGTGCTAGGTTTATGCTTAGTCGGGTGTCCATAAAACCGTTTCAAGTAGATTCTCTTTCATGGATGTATAGCACGCCACACTTATAAGGAAGAGACTACGAGGCATTTAGGAAACTCCTTTATCCTACTTGAGGACAACTTTGATGGGAGTCACCCTTTTTATGGGGTTCAGACCTGGAATAGAGGTCCAGTTCCTAATTGTTGTCCTAGAGTTCTATCAGTCCCGTCTAGTCCTCCTCAATCTCCTAAGACTTATCTGTAAAATGTAAAATTCTGTTAGTCTATTTATATGTTGGATTAGTTAGTAGCTTCTCAGTCTGAGCATACAGCTTCTGTTACTCTATATCTTGAGGACACGAGGGTTGGCCAGTTTATGAGTTTTAGCTCTCATATGTTCACTAGTATTATGGTTGAGGAAGATCCTCATGGTCTAATCGATGAGATGAAGATCTTTTGAGTTATGCATGCTTCTAATGTGAAGGGTGTAGAATTCGCAACCTATCATTTGAAAGATGTAGCATACCAATTATATGAGGAATTAGAGCAGTCTAGGGGAGAAGATACTGACTTTGCCCTATGTGATAATTTCTCTTATGCCTTTCTAGACCACTTCTTTCTTTAGGAGTTGACGAAGGCAAGAGTGGAGGAGTTTGTAAAATTAAAGTAAGGTAGGACGTCGATCAAGGTGTATTACTTGAAATTCCATTACTCCTCCAGTTATGCCCCTGAGTTGGTGTTTAGTATGAGGATTAGAATGCAAAAATTCTCTTCTATGCCATCCTGTGAGTTGATCTATAAGAGTAATATGGCCTTGTTGAAAAAGTATAGGGGCATCTCCATATTGGTTATATACATGCAGTAGTTTGAGATAAAAAAGGAAAAATAGGAAAATATTGGAGAGAGACAGAGTAAGAAATTTATATTTTCTGGTCAAAGTGAAGGCCAATAGCAAAGCGGAATAAATGGAGAAATATGGTCAAAGATAGGTGGTGGAGTTCTGGTTCCTACTTTATACCGAGTTTATCCAAATAGGTTAGGAGATCTTTATTTTTAGTATCACAATGGTTTTAAGGCATAGGGTTCCCAATCTTATGATGTTATGCATCAGTTCGCTCCATCATATCCTCCTTATAGATTATACGGGAAGGTGTACCATGGGTGTTTTTGAATAAGAGAGGAACTTGTGTTTTAAATGAGGTCGGACTGGTCATCTACAGAGGGATTTTCTTTAAAAGGTTTCTTTGGGGGAAAACAAGATTCGTGTTGTCTCTTAATTAGCTCCTACATGAAAGGGTGCTTCTTCTACTTTTGGTATTGATGCTGGCCAAAATCGTGTGTATGCTCTTGATACCCTCCAGGAGTCTGTGGCATTGCCTGATGTCGTTACTGGTATGTTAGAACTCTTTTCTCATAATGTCTGCTAATTACTTAATCTGGGGTCCACTTTTTCTTTTGTGACCCCATTTGTTGCTATATATTTTTGTTTTGATCATGAGTGTATTCGGACCCCTTTTATGTATAAACTTTGGTGGGTGAATTTATTATTGCTAAAAGAGTATATAGGGGATGTGTTATAGCTGTTGGTGGTACAGAAAATCTGGTAGATTTGATAAAGTTAGACATGATTGATTTTGATATCATATTAGGGATGGATTGGTTGCACTCATGCTATGCCTTCTTAGAATGTCAGACCCATAAGGTCATGTTTATATTTCTTAATGATCTAGTTATTAAGTGGGAATGAGGTTCTCTAGTGCTTAAAAAAGGTTTATTTAATATCTTAGAGCTCAAAATTTGATTTCCCAGGAGAGCCTCTATCTTTTGGTCTAATTTAAAGATTCTAACTTAGAGGGTCCGTTACTAAAATCTATTCCAATGGTTAGTGAGTTTCCAATGGTTTTTCCTGATGATCTTTCTATTATCCCTCTCGATTGGGAGATTGATTTAGGGATTGATCTTGTTTAGGAAACCCACCATATCTCTATCCCTCCTTATTAAATTGCTTTGACTAAGTTGAAGAAACTAAAAGAGCAGTTGAAAGACCTTTTAGACAAGGGTTTTATCCACCCTTGTGTGTCTCCATGGGATGCACTTTGTTTGTGCATGCATAAGAAGAATGGTTCCCTGTAGATATGTATCAATTACCATCATTTAAACAAGATTATGCTAACGAATAAGTATCCTTTCCACATATTTTTTATTTGTTTGACTAGTTTTAGGTTTCTAGATGTTTCTCTAAGATTTATCTTAAGTCTTGTTATCATCAGCTAAAGACTAGGGAGGTGGATATCCCTAAGACTACCTTCCAAACTCGCTATTGTCATTATGAGTTCTTAGTTATGTCTTTTGGTTTGACTGATGCCCCGGTGGCATTAATATACTTGATAAATTGGGTCTTCCATTAGTATTTGGATTTCTTCATCATCGTGTTTATAGATGATCTTCTGGTGTATTCAAAAAGTGAGGCGGATCATGCCGATCACCTCGTATCACATTTAAAACCTTGAAAGATCAACATTTTTATGCTAAGTTTTCGAATTATGAATTTTAGTTAAAGGTTCTTACTTTTTTAGGTCATGTCATTTGTACTGATGGGTTCATGGTGGATCTGTAGAAAGTTAAAGTTGTTATGATTGTTCCTATCCCACGACTCCAATCAACATTCGAAGCTTCATAGGTTTAGCCAGTTACTATAGGAGATTTGTAGAGAGTTTTCCTATGACAGTTGTCCTGTTGACTAAATTAATCGAGAAAAAAGTAAAGTATTTATCGTCTGATGCTTGTGAAGGGAGTTTTTTGAAGTTAAAAGATAAGTTGACTTCTGCTCTGGGTTTTACTGTGCCTTATGGTACATACAATTTTTTTATCCTATATGATGCATCCTGTATGGGTATTTGTTGTTTGTCGGTGCAGCACGGTAAAGTGGTGGCCTATGATTCTAGGTAGTTGAAAGTTCACCAGAAAAATTACCTGACTTATTAGTTAGAGTTGTTAGATGTCTTATGTGCATTAATGATCTAGTATCACTATTTGTATGGAGTCCATGTAGATATATTTTCTAATCATAAGAGCCTACAATATGTGTTCACGCAGAAAGAGCTTAATATCAGGCACAGGAGGTTTCTTTAGTTGCTGAAGGACTATGATATAAGTCCCCATTACCACCTAGGTATAGTTAACATAGTTGTTGAAGCTCTTAGTAGGTTTTCCATAGTAAGTCTAACTTATGTGAATGAGGAAAATGGGAATTAGTGAAGGATATTCACCATTTGGCTAACCTTGGGTTTCGTTTATTAGGTTCTAAGGATGATGGTGTCTTTGTGCACCAGGTGGAACAGTCATATCTTGTGGCTTAAATAAAGGAGAAGCAGGTTTTGGATCCCGCCTTGATGAAGATTAAAGGAGATCTGGGTCAACAGAAGGTTTAAGTTTTTACGATTAGTGGTGATGGTATCTTGAGGTACCAAGACAGACTGTATTGCTGACGTAGATAGTTTATGAGAAAGAATTTTGGCTAAGGCTCATAGGTCGTGTTATACTATTCATTATGTCTTAATAAAGACGTATCATTATCTTAAGGAGAATTATTAGTTAAATAATATAAAGCATGATGTGGCCAATTTTGTGACAAAGTGTGTGGTGTGACAACAAGTAAAAGTTGAGCACTTGGACCCAGAAGGTTATTTTAGGAGATTGAGTTGCCTATATCAAAATAGGAGATAATCAATATGGATTTTGTTACCAGCATTCCTTGCTCTCGAAATTATTTTGATTTGGTTTGGGTCATTCTGTATAGCGACTAACTCTTCTCATTTCTTACTAGTGAGGACTAATTATTTGACTGAGGATTATGTTAAGTTATTTCTTGGGGACATTGCGAAGTTGCATGATGCTCCGAATTTAATTATTTTGGATCGTGGTACTCAGTTCTCCTCTTACTATTGGCGATAATTTCAGAGAGGTTTAGGAAATATGGTGAGCCTTATTACTGTATTTCACCTGTAGAAAAATAGTCAAGTGGAAAGGACGATTAAGGTCTTGGAAGATATGCTTTGGGATTGTGTGATTAAGTATGGTGGTTTTTGGGTCGGTCATTTTTCTTTTATTGAGTTTGCATATAATAATAGTTATCACTTTAGCATTGGTAAGGATTTTTTTGAGGCGTTGTATGGCAGGAGGTGTTGTTCTCCTATTTGGTGTTACGAAGTAGGTAAAAATGAGTTTCTTGGACCTGACTTAGTTTACCAAGCTAGTTTACCAAGCCATGTACAAAGTAGAGGTAATTTGGGATAGGCTTAAAACCTACGAATTTTCCAAAAGTCCTATACAGATATGAGGCGTAGGGATTTAGAGTTTGAGGTTTGTGATTGGGTGTTCTTAAAGGCATCCCCTATGAAGTGGGTGAAGTTGTTTGGTAAGAAAAGAAGGCGCATCCCTTGTTATGCTGGTCCGTACATGGTCTTGAAGAGGGTTGGTAATGGTTCCTCTGAGTTGTAGTTTCTTCCTAGTTTGAGCTTTGATGAGTGGTGAATTTACCACTCAATTGTAATCCACATTCATGAATATTACCACGTTTTGAATATATAAGAGAGACATAATTATGATTGAATGCACTAACATCCACATTTTGTAGAAACAAAGTTGATAAGATGAAAAAGTGTAGATTGGAGCTAAAATAAGAATAAATAGAGCAAAGAAGTGTAGCTGAAGTCCTAGAGCAGAACATGGCCCCAGTTTCCACAATCGCGGTACATAGGCTACAATTGGGGTAATTCAAGATCAATCGTCTAATGCGATCACGTGAGATCTATCCCTTCGTGGAAAAACAGGTGCAATCATGGTTGTATGGGATTTTGCCCAAGGGCAGACATGTAATTTCAGCGATCCAATCCCAAATCTGCCCTAAAGAAGACTCAAACCCTATCATCATTTCATTCATTCTAAAATTCCCAATTGTTGAACAATGTTCTAGTTCTTAGCCTCCACACTTGGAGAAGAAAATATTGTAATAATTTTGGGTGAAGAATGCATTGGAGTATCTTCTAAGTGGAGAATTAGCAAACTCCCATTAAAGATTTGTTTGAGGCCAAAATTTGAAGTAATAATCACGTATCCTCTTATAAATTAAATCAATGGAGATTTTAGGTATATCTTTACTTATTTATCTTATGTGTAGCTAGTTTTTCCTCTTGGGGTTATGTATGATGAATAGGGTTAAAGTGTCTGTGGGTTGTTATTTTTAGCTTCAATTAGTTGTCATGTTGATGGGTTTTGCAAATGCTTGTTGATAAAATGGAATTTGTTGTTGAAAGCATCAAATTTCCTTATCCCTACATCATCTTTGACAAGGGGATGTGGGTAACCTAGATTCTTCAACCATCCTTGAAAAAGGGGTTGAAGGTGACATGAGCATTTGTGAAAATTACTTAGATCGTAATTGTTCCCTTTTTATTATATTAGAAATAAAGATAATTGTTGAATGACTATGACTTAGGCATCATCCTAGAAATTGGGATGCATAAATTGAGCTTTGGTTACCAGTTGTTTAACTCACCCATTTGGTATTCGAAACAATTAATGGGTGATAGTTTGGTGCTTTGTAGAAAGGCTAGCACCAAAACCCTAACCGAACCTACTCACATCTAATCTACTAAAAGTTAAGTTAATTGTTAACATCCTCATGTTAGCTTCCCTTAGTAACACATAACCCCAAGTTCCATGCCTAATTGATTATACTTTAGTTATTCGTTGCCCTGTATTAGTAATTGAAAAATCCCAAAATGAAATATTAGTTGTGATATTTTCCAAGCACTTGTTTTTATCTTCTTTTACTATAGGTTTAAGTTTATAAAGTATCCATTATTTCAAGCTACTTCGATAGCCACTCATATTGTTCCTCATGGATTCGACCCCAACTCAAAAGTTGGGTAAATATATTGACCACAACCGTCTTATACTTAAATTGACGTATAAGTTTAGCGTTATCAAAAAATGGAATTGTTGCCGGGAAATAATTTGGCATATTGAGTTATTTTGAAATTTTAGCTTACTTTCTTTAATTAAAACTTGTAAATCAGTGTACGTGATTTTCTTTTGTTTCTTGTGTTAGATAGATTTTTGTTTTATTTACTTTTCTCTATGGCATCTCGGTACTTCTATGATTTTGGTAGTTTGAAGTCCTATCTTGATGATCCATGTCCATATTATAAAGAACCCCACTTTTCGAGAGATTGTAGATATGGTCCCTTAAGAGAGATGGAATCACTATCTCTATCCTATTGGGAGTATGGTTGTTCTTTATGCAGTGGTCGAGATGGACATTGGATTTATTGTCCAAATGACCCCTCCCCTCATTATGCTAACCTAATTGCTATTTCTTTTTATGAGTTAGAAAGGAATCATGATCCAACAAGGGAGGAATAACATGTCAAGACCAATAGTCTTCAAGCAATGGATCAAACTATATTGAATCAGGTAACTACAATGGAGTAGAATATGCAAGACATGTGTCAATCTAGTGAGGCATTTAGAAGGGAGATTTCCAATATAAAGAAAATGGGAAAAGAATCAAATCATTCAAATACATTTTCCTTGCTCACTTCCAAAGCTAAGGTGAATCAAGAAGAGAAATCAAGATATGTGGTCAATAATGAGCTCGGTAGTGAAGAATCCTCGGAGATTTTCAAACCAACAGAAGAACATATTGTTGAAAATGGAAAAAGTGATGAAACGGTGTTAGAGTCAAAAGAAGTAGCCAAGAAAATCTCTTATAAAGACTCTAGCCCATCTCGGGGTGAGAATGCCAAAAGGGATGTAATTCTGAAATTAAGGGATAGACCTCATTCGAACCATTTTTCAGCATTGTGCTTGGTGGATTTGATGAAAATCTATCCACTTGAGCAAATGATGGATTTTGGGAAGATGGAGCACCACCCTTACATGTTGGATTTTGACGTTCCTAATAAGAACATGGGCACCTCACACTCCAAGGCTAGGGAGGTCAACTTCTGATGTTCAACTAATTATAATTGATGTTCCAACCTGTACCCAAAGAGACAAATAAAAAATTTGATGAAAAATTTTATAAAGGGTTCAAGTCTTCAAAATGTCTAGATAAAAGCTTCATCGTCATGTCCCCACCTCTATCTAGATTCACCTTAGAAGATTTTAATCTTATGTCCCTTTGCCGCTCAACTCATAGTGAGTAAAAGTTAGGACGAGATTCAAATCTTCTAAGTTGAAATAAAAATGATAGTTGAGGAGTAGTTTATAACAAAATATGGGAAGAAACCCATCATGCCACAGAAGTGGCATGATACTTTTATTTATGCATGATAGAGTATATTTTATTTTTGTTTTTGCATAGTCCATGAAATTGTGGTTCTATGATGAGTGTTGATTGATATTGAAAAGGGGAAAGTGTGAAATTATCATGTTTTGAACTGAACAGGGGTGTATAGGGGACCCAAAATTTGGTCTTAGTTACCGCGATCGCAGCTTGTGTTACCGAAATGGCAATAGCCAAGTGTCTGTGATCGCATAACTAGGACTGAAATCACAGTCCAATCAACTTAAAAGACCATCTGACTGTCATTCTCACCACACGTACCCCTTTTCGAATTCTCTCTAAATTTTAGCTCTGTGTTGAGTGTCCAAGTGTGCATGCATATCTATTTTCCTTATCTAACTCGGTATGTTGTATCAAATCCCTTGTTTTGATGTGATTTTAGGCCACAAAATTTTAGTTTAGGAAAAAGCTTGCAATATTGTTTTCAATGCTAAATCTATGCATTTTTATGGTTATTGTGATGATTAGCTGTTGTAGTTGGTGTACACACCAATGGGGAAGTCTTAAGTAACCTGAATTAGGCCTAAAACTGTTAGAATTAATGTCTACACCATTTGTTCGATTTAATGCCCCAATGAATTCCATGTAAATTTTTTTGAGTTTGACGGTATAATCACTCATTCTATGTTTAAGTTCCTTGAACATAGTGTTTATATGACTAGCTGAAACACAAATTTTGGGTTAAAATCTTGTATTTTAGTAATGTTGAAAATATTGTCGAACATGGTCTCAATTACCGCGGTCGTAGGTGTCGGGACTGCGATAGCAAAACTACAATCTCGGTAAATGGTCAGTGGTCGTGGCCCTGCTATCGCAGTTAATATTCCACAATTGCTATAACCGAGAGTAGTTTTTTGCTGAATCAAAAATTTTTGCACATCTATTTTTCACCCGAAATCCCATTATAACATTGCAGGATAAGCTTATCTATCTAATTTAGCATGGTCTTGGTGTGAGAATACTATTGATAGTCTGAATTGTGTTGCTTACAAGTACTCATCCAAAAAATAGGAGACTTCAATAGTACTAGATTCATGTCGGTTGAATGCCATAACCTCTGTTGTTTTGACCTCCCAAGGGCCAAATTGCTCCAGGAAAAAGACATTAGCTTATATAAAGAAAAGGAGAAACTCCTGAGATTTAATGCTAGACTCACCACTAGTGGGTAGATGTGCTTTTCCTCGAACCGCTACTATGATAATAAGCAATGGGTGCATAATTTTAATACTAACCTTAGCGTAGTCTCTCACATAAACCCAGTGATGACTATTTAGGGAAAGGAAGTGCATTTTAGAGTAGAGTAGATCAATAAGATATATGGGCTCCTGGATGCGGACATGGCTCAGTTCCAGGCAATTTGATAGCGAACATATTATGTCATGGCAAAAAAGTTCCATAGGATACCAGCAAGAGAGGCATTTCTATGAATGACTTCATAGTAGAGGCTAGACTTTTGTTGAACTATCATTTGCAGTAGAGTATCGCCTGGCACATATATGATGGCTATCACAAATTTGTGCACGCGGATGGTGGCCTACATCTTATCTCATATTGATCTAAATATAGGTCAGATTGTGATCTCAGAGTGAAGACACTTAAAGATACAAGGGGTTCACTTTTTCTCTTTCCTTCTCTTATTTCTGAGCTATGTATGAGGGCAAAAGTGGAGGGATATGCTGCAGATACCTAGGTGCATCCAAGCCCTAGTATCTATCTACTCAAAATCTGAGGTGAGGGTGCACCTAGCTTGAGCAAATAGAGAAAAGTTGACTTGGGTAAGTCAACAGCTGAGGAGCTGAAAGCTTGTAGACCTTCTTCGATAAACCCCTTTGATGAGATCTCAGGTGAGATATGGTTGATAAAGGAGCTAGTGTTCAGATTGCCTCAGGGACTATGAGAGTCTTCCACTACTCGCCACTCATATAAAACTTGGTCAGATTATGAAATGAAGGAGCAGAAGAAGTAGGAATCCACGGTTGCCAAATTGGAAAGAGCCTATTCAACTTTGGAAAAATCACATAGAGACCTCAAGGAGTCGCACAAAAATATAGTGAAGAGAGATAAATTTCTTACCCAGATTTGGAAAGAGGTAAAGGGCATATTCAAGGTTATCAAAAACAAGGAGCGACTACCTTCATCTAGAGTTGAGAGGGATGATGAGTCCCATGCTGACTGGTTAGATACTGATGCAGAGTCTTTAAGAGAGAGAAGTTTTTTAGATAGATTCTAGAAGCATCTTTTTCCCTTTGTTTTATTTCTAATACAGTGAGGATATTGCTATCTCTTCAGTTGAAGGTGATTGATTTTTAGATCTGTACTATGTTGATATATTTTTGGATGTTTTTGTTATTGGTTTGATGATATTATGGATGGTTTTTTTTTTATTGATACATTTGGGCACTATGATGGTGTCTACATTTCATGTATTAGTCATTTTGTTTTTGTTTTAAGAGTCTCTATTTTACATTATTTTATTTTGATTATAGTGATGGTTGACAAATTTTTCCCAATGATAGATTGAGTGATGGCATTCTTAAGGGAAAAGTGTCATGAGTTGGGTTTTGAGACATGGATTCAGGGGAATTTTGAGTACCCATGGCATCAAGATCACAAATTCAAGAAAGTTTGAGTACCTGTAGCATTGTGAATTTGGGATTGCACACATACCATTGGTGAAGTCTGAGTAGCCATATGGTTTGTTTGCCCATAGTAAGCAAAAATGTGAGACTAAGGCTTCGCTTTTTCCCATAAGTTAGCAAATTATACGTGGTACAAATGCAATAAAAACAACTCCCCTCTATCCAAAATTTTTTCAAAAGAATCAAGGGTATGTACCTGAGCAACATTGTAAAAAAACTCTCTTTTTGTGAGTCCAAATTTTTTGACTTGTACATATTGATAGATACTATATTTTTGCATCTAATGTGAGGGGAAATTAAGAATCCTTGGCGATCCCACATATCATATGCGCTGACTTTATTTGTCTAAATCTCATGTATACTTGTGTCATATATAACTTGCCCCATTAGTCTCTAAAGGCTAAATTTTTATTATAAATTGGTTGGTGAGATGATCTTAGGTCATCTTGGTAACATCAGAAGCCTACTAAACCTAAAAAGCCTAAGTTGGGGGTGCTAAAGATTGAAGAAAGCATCTTTTGTCAACTAAAGTGATAATGAGTGCCTACAAGATTAAGCATTGAAACAAATGATAGAAGGAGAAAGGACCCAACAAAGAAAAGAATTGCATGAAATTTGAGAGAGAAAGAAATGGAAAAAAAGGGTAAAACAAGGAAGTAAAAGTAGGAACATTCATAAAAAGAGATATAGCCCATAACATTGATGTTGTAATGATTTCGGACATATCATTATATCAAAGTCCATGGTATGATATAATTTGGATATCAAGGAGGTAAGTTTCTTTGTAAAATATACAGTTTTAGTCTACGTATATATATATATATATATATATATATTTATATATGCATCTCTTCATTATGGAATGGAGGAAGATGTAATATAATGTTTATTATTCCAGTTTTTTAATACTAGTGATGGTATGTATAGACTCGGTACATTCATGATCACTTTATAGGTAAATGATATGATTCTAGTTAAAATTTATATTATGACTATTCTTCTAGGATAAGAGTTAAAACCCACTTTGCATCTTAAAAATAGATTTCTTTACAATGATAACCACCTAGCATAATGGATAATATATATATATATATATGAAAAAGGTTAATAATGATGAATTAAAGAGTTGACCCAAATAGATTTTGGTCATGAATTGACACTATAGTTTACTACGATCTTGAGATATTCCAACCCCCTCGCTTTATAATGATTTTTTTCTGAAGATCACTCCGGGCAATGAATTATGAACTTACACTCGTTTTAGACATAGATTGATTACGTTCACCTATTATATATATGCTTATTAATAATGTGATACTAATGATGAACGATGAATTATGGAAATATACGCTACTATGCTTCTCTTTTCATAATCATTTACTTTATCCCTTATGGGGCTTGATCTTTACTTTGGCCCTCGTGGGGCTTGCACTTTACTTTTGCCCTCGTGGGGCTCATTCTATATTATTGGTATTGATTTGGATATTATGATGATGTGATGATTCTTAGCAAATTTGAAGGATATTGTGATGATGTTATAGTGCTCAATAAGGTCAGAGCATTTATGATGATAAGATGTACTTGACAAGGCTGGAGGATGATATAATGATGATATTGATTCTCGACAAGGCCGAAGAATGATTATATTGATGTACCTATGTGCACATCTACTGGCTTGAGTTTGGTTAGCCCTATGTTTGTCAAATAAATATATATATACACCAGGAAAAGCCAAAGGATAATTTTGATAAAAATGATGAAGATGATGATGGATATGACAGTGATGGTTATAATGTTGATGTTATGATATTATGGATTCTATGTCATTCATACTTGCATGTGAATTGCCTATCACTAGTATATACCTATGTCTATTAGCTTATGCAGAAATGGTGGCATATATATGCGTGTTGACTATGTCATGTATCTTTTTATGTTTATTGAACCTTCCAAGTCTCGTGCGGAGGTTACACATAGGCTCGTTTAGGTATTTGGTTGTCTGCAATAGCCGGCTACTTACTTTATTATTGATATTGTTATTATTTTTTTATGATTATTATTATGTCTAGATTATGATAGACTGATCATTTATTCATTATCGAGATCTAAAGTATGGTTTTGAACGCTTCTTACAATTTTATTACTATACAAGATTAATTCATGATGATACAAATATATTAGAAACACTTAGTATATTAGTACTAAATCCTAATAGGATTATAATGAGTCCTTAAAAGAAGATATGAAGATCTAGGTTGTAACTTATATCTATACATATGCATATCTAGCTATATGTAACTACGGTATTACTGAATATCCCTTTTTCTCATTTGTTGTTATTGTATATTCATTCCTAGTGCTTGTATATAGCTATATGATCTTCATCATCCATCATTCACATATTGGCCAGGGATATATGGTATAGTGTTGAGATTTTTAAGTATGGATGAAATAGGATAGTTCATCCATGATACTTATGTAGCCTCATTATGTTAGTCTATTGGACATGATTATGATAAGTTATCCTTACTATCTCATTGGCTATTTTATTTTGTAGATAAATACTTGGGTGTACTTTAATTTTGTTTATATGATATATATATATATATTATTTATCTTTAGAGCTCAGTTGGGAGTTGCCTACTGATTAACATTCGTTTGGTACCTATACTACACTTTTGAAACCAGTAGATCATTATATGGGTTATCATTGTTGATGTGTGCATCAAGCAGAGCAACAATTGTTTGGAGACTTTGAGTGAACTCCTGATGTTTGAAGTATTACATATCTCCCTCCTATTTATTAGACTAGTCTCTGTGTTATATTAAAGTTAAGTTGTATTATTATATTCATTTGTTCTTTGTATTTTTGTTATGTAAAAGCTCTTATACTAATACCGCAAGGTTTTAAGTCTTTATTGTGTAGTTGATTCTCTTATTTAATCTTTTATGCATTACTTTCTTTACCTAATTGGTTAGTCCGTTACTAGCCGTTCTGGACTACGGGTTCTGCTTGCCTACTAGTTGGTTAAATAAAACACCCTAGGTTTTGTCCTTTGGAAATTTCCTAAGTTTTTAGCCTTCGGTGGATCATACCATTCACCATATAAATTGTTTAGTGAGGGTACAGTTAAGGTTACCCATCTCATAGGATGTCTGGTTCTTAATTTGCAAGTTTCTTATGTGGTTACAATTTTGTGGTATAGGACATATGGTTGGTGAAGGGTCATGGGGTTGATCCTTAGCTTAATCTGAAACTCAGAGACTTGACTTGGCTCTGAGTATGAGTGGCTCATTATAGCCGTAAAGATAAGGTAAAAGTTGTATAGTAGAGTTGTACGTTGTCCAGTGTCCAACTCCCTTTGATTCTGTCTTGGATACGACTCCTGGGTACTAGTCGTTTGGTAAGAGTACGAGTTGGGCAAGGGTAGTTGTATGGTGTATAATGTGTGAATGTCCAGCCTTCTGTTCTGGGTACAACTGGATGGTACCACTCGTATGGTGTAGGTATAAGTGGAGGGGTCCAACTGTACCTGCCTGCGCGAATTTTTACAGTTTAAGTTGGGGGTATTTTGGACATTAACCTTCTTTTGACCCCATGACTTAAAAAACATTTGGGAATTCATTAACCTACTCTTCCTAATTCAAATACTTTGAAATCACTCTCAAGTTCTTGGCTCAAGAAAGTCTAGGTTTTTTTTCAAGGCAATCAATTAAGGCTCTCAAGGGTGGTTTCTCTCTATATTCTTTTTTCTCAAAGGAATGTTACTCCTCCCTCATTGTTAGTTCAAACTAAAAACATGTTTTACTTAATGGCTCTCTCAAGGGTGGTTTCTCTCTATATTCTTTTTTCTCAAAGGAATGTTACTCCTCCCTCATTGTTAGTTCAAACTAAAAACATGTTTTACTTAATGGCTTTCATTGCATAATTGTGATATTGTTTTAGATTTTGAAATATGTGTTGGGAGTTTTGGTCGGTCTGCTTGGATAATGTTTTCCTATGTTTTTCTGATCATTTTAATATTATAATGTTGGTATGAATATGGGGTTGCATGAGAATGGTTAGTGGGTTCTTGATATTGGTTTTTGGAAACTATATGCCCTTAACATGTTTGTTAAAATGCCTATAAGAATGGTTTTGTCACATAGTTTGACTTTTATTGAAATCATTGCATTACATAATATGGTAATAGAACTTAAATTGGTTTGGTTAGTCTAAAATGGTTTGGAAAGGACATAATGTCCATGTCTTTGGTTTTGAAAACCTTATGGGGTACATAGGAATCCCATAAGTGTTGTTTAATGATATTACTTGCAAGCTATAGTCGTTATGACGATACCACTTCATAATGCCTTTGTAATTAACTTTTTGAAATTGTTTTTTTGGTTATGTGCTAAAGGTTTTAATTGGGAATTAATGGTGGGGTGTGATAGCTGACTGTGAAGGTGTGAGTCGGATTGATGCACACTAGAAACTGATTCTTACTAACATGAGGGTTTATTATGGTGACCATATAGTTGTTGGGTACATGTTAATCCCCTAAGTTATACTTGTATATGGGTATCATGGAGGGCGACGGGTACATGGGAATCCCCAGCATCTATGAAATCCCAGACGTGTGGCTACACGCACTAGGGCCTATTCGGGGAGTAACACTGGACCCATATAGCCTTTGTGATTTTAGGATAGTGAAGCTACATGGCCCAGGTTAAAATTTTAAATGCATGTTAAGCCCGGTTCCCTTTCTCGGCATGGAATATATATATGTATGAATATGATTGCACTTGTATACTTGGTTTTAAATTTTGACATTATTTTATCCTTATTCTATAGTACATGCTCGCGTTCACCCTCTCACCCATATTTGGGTGTTGTATTCCCATCCAATGCAGGAACAGGCCATATTACTCCTCCTACTTAGTGATTGGATTCGGGGACATCTTTGTGTCAAATTGAAGTGGTGAGCTTCTATACTCTGAAATGCTATATTTCATGATATTGACGTCTATATGTTATTTTTGTTTCTTGGACTTTGGTTTTGGGTAAGGTCGAGGGCATGTCCCGATCAGATATCCTATATTTTTTATTAGAGGCTTTGTGTGTCTACCTTTGGCATGGCTGGTGTCGGTATTGGTGTAAGCCTTGGCGTTGGTATTTGTATTAGGGCTAATAGCGGTTTGATATTTGAATGGATTGTTTGTTTGTTATTGCTATGGATTCTGTTATTGTCTTTGAGTATTTATTATTCTATTATGTTATTTGTTTGAAATTCATCCGACATAGGTTGCAGGGCGGTTATGGTTGGGTATTGGGGGTGGTCTTCGATCCCAGTTAGACTCGAGACACCCGACATAAATAGGCTCGATTCGGGTCATGTCATTAAAGTAGGTGCCATCTTGACCTGAGAAATTACATCGTGATATATTTATACACTATCAGGGGTTCCTTCTTTACGAACATATGACCTCTATCATGCATGTAGGTGCCAGCTCCAATTGACCATCGTGAATACAGTCAATCCAGTGTGATCAGGAAGAAGATTGGGCTAACCTTTTCAGCCTCCTCTTTGTAACGTGAAGGCTAGCTTGCAAACATAGAGGTCTAAAATATTGGCCTTTTTGAATGCGGTCAAGGCCTCATGAATACAGCCAAGGCCTCACAAATGCAAAGGCCATTCTTAAACTGCACCTATTGCAGATGCACAAACTACTTTTATAATTGCAAATACCTCAATCGATCCCTATGGATTTGTTTGGAATCTTATGACTGCAAACAAACCATGTTATCCTACAAAATTTGATATTTCAGACTAAATCGCGCCTTCAGAATTACTATTGGGGTTATTTTGATTAAAAAAAAAGGGAAGCCCACAATCTAAGGAACTATTTTTTCCAAATTCCACCCAAGAGCCCAAAATGAGTCCATAAGCCTCGAGACCCATACCAAGAGTGTACTAGTCTAAAATCAATGTCTTGTAGTTGTTGAGACTAACAGAAGCTGTATTCGAGTTCTTATAGCAGAGGTTTTAGTGCAGGACTCATTTCTTAACTTTATAAAATCCTAAATAGAGATATGATTCAAAAAGCAAATGGTCTGATAACTGAATAGTCAGTTCCAGTAGGTCATAGTTGACTTAGGGCAACTAAAGGAAAGCTAAAAATGTAGAAAATGCATGAAAACAATGGAATGTCCTGGAGGGTCATTATAGAATAAGATATTTTTCTACTAGTACCATAGGATAAGGAGGGAAAATATGGGTCAAGTGTTGGGCTCTAAATTTATAATAAAAATCAACCTAGTGGTCTAGAGGCATACCCAAAAGGTCATCAAGAATGACTTCTATCAATTTAAGCAACTGAATCTGAAGTTCTTGGATGGACTATAGATTTATCTTCCTGACGATGGGCTAATAATTCACTATATCCTATTTTCACCAATTTATGGTCACCATAACTAATGTAATTCTCACTAGAGCATGCCTAAAATTAACCTCCCACTCTAACCTTTCTATCTCTGGAACTGCTACAGTGTTAATTTTAGCAGAATAATCATGACCAACATGATGAGGAGACTACCAACTCATCCCCAAAATGATATAAAACTCCTCCAAGTCTAAAATTACAAAGTATGCCAAGGTTTTGTATTGCATAAACACCACATGGAAATCAATATGACCCTGATCAACACTCATAGACACCCTAACTAGTGTATACATATACATGGGAGCATCAAGTACTTAACAATCCAAATCACAACAAATCAAATATTTTAGAAACATAGAAGAAAGTACAACTAGGATCAAATAATGTAAATGCCATTCGACAACAGACAAGAATAGTACCTATGATTACAACATTAGAAGTTTTCACTATAGGGAGATCTAGAACAACATAAAATTTCGCCAATTCACCATCCAAACCACTAACTCTACCATCCTGAGCACCACTTCTACTGACGTATAATCCACCTTAATTAGATTTATTGTCACACTTGCTCCATCCTGACCACCATGCCTATATTATGGACAACCTCTACCATTTCCTTCTACACCACTGCGTGTTAGAACTAGAGCACTAAATTAAATTTCTAAGTCAACTAATTTATGGATAAAAAATTAGGACAATACCTTATGTGTCCTAAATCTCAACACTCATGGCATATGATTCCCAAAGTTGTTTTCTGAACTAAAGATGATGAAGGCGCATAGTTCATTATCTATGACAGTTTATAAGTGACCTAGATTGCCCACAAATATACATATGCATGTCTAAATTATAATGTGAGAAGAAACAAAACCCTTTAAAAAGTACCTCTAAAATAGCCTAAGGTCTAACCTTCTTATCTTCTACTATAACTTCTCCCTATATCTAAAGTACCTCAGCTTTCATAGAAAGCTCAACTATATCCTAAAGGGACTAAACAGATGCATCCACAGATAACGTAGTCATCTAAATGCTAGAATTTAGGCCTATCACAAAATACCTAATCCGCTCACCCGTATAAGTGATCAATTATAGTGCATACTGAGACAAGGTATGAAATTTGGATGCATATGTAATGCCTCGAATTTGGTACCCAGAATACCACACAGTGCTCATGACCCCAAAGGACCACAAGCTAACCCATGACTGATATCTGTAATTGAGCACTGCATAACATACTGTATAAATATGGAATAAAAGGCTGAAAGGCCATAAGGTTCAAAAATTTGATAAAATATAACATCTGGAGATATGGTATATCACTACTAAAACAACTGAAATAACTCTCTAAACATACTAGTCTGAAAGCCTCTAAATTGTATGAATAAGGAGTTGCTGGGATATGTCCCGAACTAACTTCAACTGCTGATATAAACTAAGTACTGAAAGAATGAAATAGTCAAATAATAACATCTTCAAAAGATGAGGACTCACTGCCTGTCTGTCTGCTGAACAACTGATCTACTAAGGGTGCTCTGGAACTCCTTCTTATAAACCTATAGTATAAAACACCATAGTGCAAATACGTCAGTATGATTGAATGTACAGGTATGCAAGTGAGGTACGCTAAATGCAAGGGGTTTATATGCATGAATAATACTAACTGACTGAACGTGAGAATACTTGCATGAATACATGAACTATGATTGAGATCATGACATCACTGAATCTGAATACTGATAACACAAGTTTTATATGATCGATATACTATTATCTGAATAACTGTGTCTGATAGTCCTATTTCTGATTAAACAAGCTGAGTTTCATACTGAACTGGGTGACTGTATCTGACAGTCCTAAATTCTGTAGAACTATTTGAGTTCTATTACTGAGACTGAGATTGAGCCTATAACTGTGGAAGTAGTCCTTTAACCGACATACCCTTAATAAGCAATTATTATTAAGTTGGGGTCCAATCTGTAACCCTAATTGGAAGGGTATCAATACTGCGCCATTGGTAAGGACAAGCTATGAGTGATCCCTCATCTAATAGGTACTCTAAGGAGAACTGTGGGACCCTCATATAACAGGTTAAGCCACCTCATCTACCCTTAACTAGCAGGTTAGATGTCTCAACCTACATTGGCTACGTAGTTCTGGAGCGCAAGGATTGCTTCTAAGAATCACACCCTCTAATAACAGGTGAGTTCTCATCCCTGGGATCAATGGTGCTGAATTCTACTCTCATCTGAATAGACACTGAACATGATTAACTGAACTAAACTGGACGGAGTTCACTGAATTCTGTTGACTAATAGAATATTACTGAGATTTGATAACTGACTGAAATTACTGAGATTATTGGACTGATACTAAATTAACTGAGTTTTTCTGAGTCATGAGATTAATTGAATTCTATTGAACATGGCTTGACTAAGAGTACCTTGAAAACTGACACTGCCTCTAGGCAGACAGCTAAATTTTTAGGTACACGTACCCTTAGGACTCGATAGCATGACACTGACAATACATGACACTTCCTGGACTCACGACCATAATCAACAATCCATAATAGAATCATTGGGGAATTTCATAAGGCACTTGATTATCATGGTTTTGTACATGAATAGGAAAGCATATAAACAAGTCATAATTCATAGGCTAATCTCATGAACAATCTATCCAAAAATTTCAATGCATAACAATAGCATAGAAGTCACATTGAAAGTAAGGGTAAAGCATAGGTTCATTAGTTTTGTCACAATTGAGTCGTAAGGCATATTTTCTATTCTCTTAGGTATTTTATCAAACACCTTACATACATAACTATAAGCTTGGGCATGAACATTAATTTAATTCATCATGGTTGCATAAATCAACACAATTTAGTAGATTTTAATCCACATGCTAGCATAAATTAATGAAAAACACATTTAACTATTCCAACTTGGGTATCATACACAACATCAATATGATCATAATTAATCCACACATAAACATCACAGTTTATAATTTAAAATTTGATTCTTGGGCTTCATGGATGAAAGGAATCCATGAATGAACACTTGACATACCTGGGTAGATGATTTCTTGAAGATTGGTGGAGGAAAGCTTGAGTTCTTGACTTGGGATTAAGCACTTAGGGTTTCTTTTTCTTAGGGTTTGATCTCTGAGAGAAACCCTAATTTGTTGTTGTAAATGAATAAAAAAGTTATGAGCTATGGTCTGGTATAATTAGGGGTTAAAACGGGTGGAAAAAAAACCCAAATACATTTTTTTAAAATAATTTTAAAATGGCAGAACGACATCTGCGATGGCTCGTGCGACGGTCTGTTGCTAGCTCAACGGTCCATCATTCTGTCCGTCGCATATGGACTAGAATAGAGACTCACTGCCTTAGTAAAGACGGCTTAAGTGACTGGCCGTCGATAGATCGACGGTCCGTCAACCTGTCCATCGCACCTTAGCTAGAAGATTGACTTATTGCCTTAGCTGTAATAGTTTGGACGATAGTGTCATGCTAGATCGATGGTCCATCAGCCTACCCATCGCACCAGGGCGGTTCTGACAGCTTTCAGTAAAAGGTCCATAACTTTTTACTCTGGTACCAGATTTGGATGAAATTGGGGAAATTCTATCTGATTAAAATATTAATCATTTAGAAAGTCATCACTAACTCTTCTGGAGACTAGATTTGAATTAAAGAAAATTTGAGGTATTACAATATCTCCCCCTTGGGAACATTCGTCCCTAAATGGGACTGACTAAGAGGGAGAAATGAAAGACTAAGCACATCTTGAACATGAATGACTGAAACATGACTCCATGACTAACATTACTGATAAACTGAATATATATCATACTGAATATGCATTTCTGATGCATGAGTAACTGATTTATGACTGCATAACTGAATTACTAATAAGATGAGTTTCTCATCAAACTGAACATGCATATATGATGCATGAATACATGACTAAATTGACACATGAATGCATGAATGACTATGCAATGGTACTTAATACCAAGTTTATAATAGAATTTTGAACATGAAATGGATACGAAGCTTGTCAGTGAAATCTGAACTTGAAACTAAAAAGATTAAGGAGAACTGTTACCTTGAGCTAGATCTGAGTTTGCTGAGAAGAGGTGAGGATACTTGGTCCACTTGTCTGCTTCTTCTTCCCAAGTAACTCCCTCAACGGACTGATTCCGCCAAAGAACTTTGAATAGAGGGACTTCTTTGTTCCTCAGTCTACGAGTCTAGTAATCAAGAATTTTGACTGGAATCTCTCCATAAAAGAGGCTATTTTGAACATCTATGCTTTTAATAGGGACTACAACTGTTGGGTCACCTATGCACTTCTTGAGCAAAGAGACATAGAAAACTAGATGAACTGAGGCTAGATCTGAAGGCAATTCGAGCTCATAAGCTACTTTACCTAAGTGAATGAGAATTTTGAAGGGACCGACATATCGAGGACTGAGTTTTCCCTTCTTGCCAAATCTCTTCACTCTCTTTATGGGAGAGATTTTCAAATTACTAAATTTTGATCAACTCGAGATCTATTACTGAACACGCATGAATAGAAACATGAGAACATAACTAAGTCTATAACCTATAACATAGACTGACTATCATGAAATGAATTGAGCCATTGAGTACATGGCTTATGGATGAGATTGGAGATAGAGGGTCAACCTATGGGTACCCACTACTCTAAAAATCCGTTCATTACGTAAAGAGAGAGTGGCATGTTTATGTCATTAACGTTTAGGGGATTATAGTGTATCTCCCCCTTGGGAAACTATGTCCCTGAAGAATGTTGGGCTGAATTTTTTTTTTTTAGAGCTATGAGGAAACTGAGGTGATGCACAAGGAAACTACGAACTGAATCGTGATTGAATATATGGATTCTACAACTAAGGCATTATACATGAACTAAGATGGACATGCAACTACCTGGTTGATCCATCTTCGAATAGTTATATTTATAAGACTTCGGATAGTGCAACTAGATGGAAAAAAATGGGAAGCTACACCATATGAACTTGTTCGTCTGACTGCTAAACTGAATTAATGGCTCTGCAGACTAACTCATACTGAAAACTTATACTCAACTGGAGTATTTCTGACACTCTTTCTATAGTATTCTAGTGACTATAGGGAGAAAAGAATTCTTGTCTTGGTCTGAGTAGGATATCTGAATAGAAGATCACCATATGGCTCGGATTTTTGTATTAGGACACAATGAACATCATCTAAAATGTGACTAAGCCTTATGTAATGCATCTAAAATTTTCAAGCTTAGACATATCCCTCGAATAATCCTTCTATATACTCTTTGCCTTAGTAGAGCACATTACTTGAGACTACTAAAAATATTCGCATAGGTGCTAAGCACGAATGCATAAGCATACTAACTTATCTGATCAAATGCATGGCTGATAGTTGAATACTGGGTATGTAAGACTGAACTGTACTTAGTCTGAATAACTAGACTGAAACTATAGAGCATTATGCATAGAAGGTACAGATTGACTGGGTAACAGAGATGAATAAACATGAATGAGTTAAAACTGTATTATCTTAACAATGTAAGACTAAGAATATAACATGATTCGAAAATATTCTGTAAACTGAGGTACTGAAATACTAATAACTGAATAGCTAATAACTGTATTCTATGGTCAAGAAAACCTGGATCTGGACTGAGTTTCTGATCTGATTACTAAACTAGAGATGCTACTGTAACTAAGGACTTCAACTGGACACATACTCGAACTAAATAATGGGTTCTTCTACCCGCATATCGGTAACTAAGGTTTAGACTGATATTGAATTCTGATGGCTAAATAATTGATAGATGAAATCCATGGTTCTACAGGACTATCTGAGTACTTTACTGAATATTAATTATTAAATTGACACTGTAATTGAGGCCTAAGGGATAGAGCATCAACAGCTTAGATTTCACCAAGGGATCTAAACTGAGGGTATACGTGACATAATTTGAGTTTTACTGATCATTCGAAGTGGAGCATGAGTCATGTGGGCTGAGCATACTGTAAAGCATGACATGAGTGCATGAGTCATGAGCTGCATTACTTGAGTCTGAAGTCTTTATACTCATAGGACATGATTCATAACACGAAGTGAAGTGGAACTCCTTATACTAGGAACTGTGAGCGAACATGATTCTTACTAACATGCACAAATATGAGCGATGATTATAGAGTTGACATGTAGAACATGAATCGATATCATGATAACTTATGGGTTTTGAGGGTATGTAACACTTTTCTGAGATGGTCTGCATAATCATGCTCACTACGGGAGTAGATAAGAATGTCATCAATGAAGACTACGATGAACATATCCAAGTACTAGTTGAACACATGGTTCATCGAGTACATGAAATTCGTTGGAGCATTGGTAAGACTAAAGGACATGACCAAGAATTCAAAATGACCATACCGAGTTTTGAAAGCTATTTTTGGAATATCACATTCACGGAGTTTTGCTATTGCCATTATAAATAGCAAAATAGATATGGGCTAAGTATCTAGAATAAGGTCGATGCCGAAGTCTATTTCCCTCTCAGGAGGAACTCCGAGAAGATCTTCGGGAAAGACATCAGAATATTCACTCACAACTGAAACTGAATCAAGACTGGGAGTTCTGGAACTAGAGTCCTTAAATCAAACAAGATGATAGACACATCCCTTAGATATTATTTTCCTAGACCGTAAGTATGAAAAAAGCTAACCTGTGAATGCTGAAATAGTACCCTTCCACTCAAGGACAGGTCCAATCAGAACTAAAACTAGACAACTCTATTTCTATATTCGAATGTGGAATAGCAAAAATGAAGCCACTCCATTCCAAGAATGACATCAAAATTAGTCATCTTTAGTTCAACTAAGTCTACTGAAGTGACCTTCTGAGATACCATCACGAACAGCTCTTGTATACTCATCGGGTTATGATGGATTTACCCATTTGGGTAGAGAATGAGAATGGCTCTGCTAGAATTTTGGGACTAACTCCAAAATCAACTTCTATATAATGAGTAACAAAATAAAAAGAAGCTCCTAGATCTAGCAAAGCGTAAACATATAAATGAAAGATCTTTAACGTACCAGTGACCACATCAGGAGAATTTTCCTGATCTTGTCGGGACTGAAGAGGATAGATTTTATTTGGGAGTTGCCCACTAGTACCACTGGAAGTGTCATCCTATTGATTAGGGCAACTGGACTGAGCTGAAGGATGATTTTGCTGACTTTGGACTAACCTTAGTTCTTACCGCAAGTCTGACAAAGAGAATTGGTTTGGGTACTGCTAACACTGCCCTGAGATCTAGGTCTTGGCGCCCTATCTTTTAATTTAGGGACTGGAGCACTGGATGATAAAGGAAATAGAACTAAAGACTTTAGGAAAAACAGATAATGGTTACCACCCTCTGACTTAGGCTGAGCGAAATTGAAATTACCTATTCTCACTCTCTTATTTTCTCTCTTTCTTTCTATGTTTTCCCACCTCAATCTGCTTGGCATGAATCATATGCCTGGGTAGGACAACAGCCTATTGATTTCCTTGAGCTACTACTGAGTAAGATAAAGTAAGGGAGTCGGTTCTTAATTCACCATAAAAGACATGCTCATTCAGGGAATCTGCCTGAATGGGTGGAGGTTCCGATAGATTCCTGGTTCTCCTTTTGGTAGTCCTTTTAGGAGGCATGTTTTATAATGAAAGGGAGAAACGGATTAGACTGAGATTTTAACTTGAGATCATGCTCACTCGCACGACATGAATACTGAAAGAGGGGAAACTGTTCCTTAAATATCTCATAACCTTATGTCCATAAGTGTGGTGCAAAACACACCCATGTATAAGACTTTTCTTAATACAGCTTTTCAGACTTTCTAGGACACTTTTGAACCTTAGGCTCTAATACCAAGTTTGTAATACCCCAAATCTTGTACTCGGAATGCCACACAGTTCTTGGAACCCCAAAGGACTACAAGATAACCCATGACTGATATCTGTAACTGAGCACTACATAACATACTGTATAAATATAGACTAAAAGGTTGAAAAGACATAAGGTTCAAAAATCTGATAAAACATAACATCTGGAGATATGGTATATCAAAACCAAAACAACTGAAATAACTGTCTGAACATGCTAGTCTAAAAGCCTCTAAACTGTCTGAATAAAGAGTTGATGGGACATGTCCCTAACTAACTCTAACTGCTTAAATAAACTAAGTACTGAAAGAATGAAATAGTCAAATAATAATATTCTCAAATGATGAGGACTCACTGCTAGTCTGTCTACTGAATGACGAATCTACTAAGGATGATCTGGGGCTCATGCTTCTGAACCTATGGTATAAAATATCATAACACAAATGCGTCTGTATGATTAAATGTACTAGTATGGAAGAAAGGTAGGTTGAATGCAAGGGGTTTATATGCATGAACAATACTAACTGACAGAATAACATGACGTGAGAATACATGCATGAATATGTGAACTGTGACTGAGATCATGACACCGCTGAATCTGAATACTGATAACATAAGTTTCATAAGACTGATATACTATTATCTGAATGACTATGTCTGACAGTCCTATTTTTTATGGAACTAGCTGAGTTCTGTACTGAACTGGGTGACTGTATCTGACAGTCATAAATTTTGTAGAACTATCTGAGTTCTATTATTGAGACTGAGACTGTAACTGTGGGAAATAGTCCTTTAACCCACATGCCCCTAATAAGCTATTATATCTGAGTTAGGGTCCAATATGTAACCCTAATTGGAAGGGTGTCAATACCACGCCACTAGTAAGGACAAGTTGTGAGTGATCTCTCATTTAACAGGTACTCTAAGGAAAATAGTGAGATCCTCATATAGCAGGTTAATCCACCTTATTTACCCTTAACTAGTAGGTTTGATGTCTCAACCTATGCTGGTTACATATTTCTAGAGCATAAGAATTGCTTCTAAGAATCATACCCTCTAATAATAGGTGAGTTCCCATCCTTGGGCTTACTCGGTGTTAAATTCTTCTCCCATCTGAATAGACACTGAACATGATTAACTGAAATAAATTGGACTAATTTCACTGAATTCCATTGACTGACAGAATATTATTGAGATCTGATAACTAACTGAGATTACTGAGATTACTAAGATTATTGGATTGATACTAAACTTACTGAGTTTTCTTGAGTCATGAGACTAACTGAATTCTACTAAACATGGCTTGACTGAGAGTATCTTGAAAACTGACACTGGCTCTAGGCACACAGCTAAATTTTCAGGTACACGTAATCCTAGGACTCGATAGCATGAAACTGAAAAGACATGACACTTCCTGGACTCACGACAATAATCAACAATCCATAATACAATCATTGGGGAATTTCATGAGGCACTTGATTACATGGTTTTGTACATAAATAGGAAAGAATATAAACATGTCATAATTTTATAGGCTAATCTCATGAACAATCCATCAAATAATTTCAATGCATAACAATTACATGGAAGTCATTTTGAACATAAGGGTAAAGCATTGGTTCATCATTTTGATCATAATTGAGTCATAAGGCATATTTCCTATTCTCTTAGGCATTTTATCAAACACCTTGCATGCATAACTATAAGTTTGGGCATGAACATTAAATTAATTCATAATGGTTGAATAAATCAACATAATTTAGTAGATTTCAATCCATATGCTAGCATAAATTAATGAAAAACACATTTAACGATTCCAACTTGGGTATCATACACAACATCAACATGATCATAATCAATCCACACATAAATATCACAATTTAAAATTTAAAATTTAAAATTGGATTCTTAGGCTTCATGGACGAAAGGAATCCATGAATGAACACTTAACATACCTGGGTGGATGATTTCTTGAAGATTAATGGAGGAAAGCTTGAGTTCTTGACTTGGGATTAAGCACCTAGGGTTTTTTATTTTTGGGGATTGATCTTTGAGAGAAACCCTAATTTGGTATTATGAATGAATAATGAAGTTATGAGCTATGGTCTGGTATAATTAGGGGTTAAAATGGTTGGAAAAAGACCCAAATACCCTTTTAAAATTACTTAAAAATCACTGAATTGGATCTTCGATGGCTCATGCAATGGTTAATTGCTGGCTCGATGGTCCGTCGTTCTGACCGTCGCACGTAGACCAGAATAGGGACTCACTGCCTTAGTAGCGACGTCTTGGGCGATGGTCCATCGCTAGATCGATGGTCTGTCAAACTGTCTGTCGTACCATAGCCAGAAGATTGACTTACTGCCTTAGCTACGAAGGTTTAGGTGATGGTCCGTCGCTAGATAGATGGTCCATCAACCTGCCCGTCACACCAGGGCGATTCTTACAACTCACAGTAAAACGTCCATAACTTTTTACTCTGATACCGAATTTGGACAAAATTTGTAACTTTGAAAAGCTAATTCATTTTTCCACATGATAAAAAGTCAAAATTGGGGAAATTCTATCTGATTTAAATATTAATCATTTAGGAGGTCATCACTAACTCTTTTGGAGACTAGATTTAACTTAAAGAAAGTTCGAAGTATTACAGCATAGGCCACCACTGACATGTTACCCTACTCCAATCTCAAGAATTGATCCTTATTCACTACTAAAAATAGATCTATAGAAATTTCATGAAATTTTATGCCATGAAGCCAAAGTGCGTTGTAGTAGACTTACAAAAATGGGAAAAGGCTTGTTGCTGGTAAGCGTGTTGCAATAGGTCCATGGCAATGGTTTTGGGAAAAAGGATAGAGAATTGTTGCTATAGATGTATCTATAGCAATGGTTATTTTCAAGATTATTACAAAACTTATTTGTGGTTGTTGCAATAGTTACTAACTATTGGCGTAGATCTATTGTAGGGGTTGGACGCTGATGCTAAAGACCTACCACAACAATTTTTTGAGATGTCATGGTCTAAGGTATTACACTGGTTTTACTAAGCTACTACAATAATTTTTTCAAGCTTTTGAAATGGATTAAGCTAGTACAACAATTTTTTTCAAGCTATTGTAATGTGTTACCTTTACGTTTATATATGTGGTTGAAGAAATTCTATTATAAGCTATTGCAATAAGATATACTACACTTTTAAATTTATATAAACATCTAAAGAAAAGTACTCATCAATAAAATCTTACGTAATTATATGTTTAACTAGTATTATACAATCAAATAAAAAATAGATATTGGTGATCGACCATTCAAAAGTTGAAATGTACATATATTAGTTCATAAAAATTCTGCCCAAAATAAAAAATAACCTAGAATGTACGTAGGCATAAATAAACCAATATTCTTTAAATAAGATCTTCACTAACTTCATCCCAATTTGTTCATCTCATTCACTTAAAATTTCAAACTTTTTAAGTATTGTCTTCACCATTTTCATCTTAACTTTGTTCATTTTGTTCAACTCTAATATCAAAAAGGGAGAACAATTTAGAGCGTAGGAAAGAGAAAAGAGTATGTTCAAAAATGAAAAAGAGAAAACATTATTCTCATAAATTCTAATTTTTTCTCTTTCTGGACATAAAATATACCACCACATAAGATGCAATTTTCAGGAAGAAAAATCAAAACTGTTTCATGCAAAATATTCCTCATTATGGACATAAATTATACCACCACATAAGATGCAACATTTAGTAAGAAAAATCAAAGTTACGTAAAGCAAATATTTACATGTATATTTACATGACAATAGGTTGACAAGATACTCCACAAACCCCTGGTAGTGAATTCAAAATTGGATAATGAAATTGTTGGGCAACATGCAAAAACCCCTTCTTTTGTCCATCACATTGTAGCATATTTAAGGTACAAATATAGGTACAACACTCAGCACATGTGCACAATAAAACACATTTCGTACCCATACAATAGAAATAACAATGAGCAAGAAGGTTTATCAATGATCGCAAGGTAACTTCTAAGAGGTTGGTTTATCAATGATCGCAAGGTAACTTCTAAAAGGTTACCTGGAGAAAGTTAATTTGACACAATCATTGCTTAACAAAGTGTATGTTTGTCACATTTTATTAAATACATTTGTATCTATATATATATATATATATATATATATATATATATATATATATATGTATATGTATATGT